>NC_080696.1:1546998-1854898 GCF_030445035.2 Dasypus novemcinctus | reverse complement strand
AACTCAGAATACAGAGGAAGAGGTAACTCATTAAATATGGCAGAGACCCAAGGAAGAGAGTTGAGCCTGATAGTCTACAGTTGACCTTGTGAAGAGAATTGAGCAGCTGAACCCCAAAAGAAACGAGTCCCTGGGAGAGAGAGACAAGCCTTAAACCAGCCTACAGCAGAGACAGGAAGAAGCGGGGCCCATGGAGCCTTATAAGGGAAAAGGCAGGCTGAACCACTGCAGACATCAACAGCCATGTTGCTCCAACGTGTGGCAACAGACTTTGGTGAGGGAAGTAACTTACGCTTTATGGCCTGGTAATTGTAAGCTTCTACCCCAAATAAATACCCTTTATAAAAGCCAACAGATTTCTGGTATTTTGCATCAATACTCTTTTGGATGACTAATAGAGAATTCAGTACTGGAGAGTGGGGTTGTGCTTTTGCAATGACCAAAATGCTGAAACAGTTTTATAAATGGGTAAGGGATATTTTTGAAGGAATTGTGAGGTGCTTGACGGAAAAGGCCTAGATTGTTTTGAAGTGACTGTTGGTAGGAATATGGATGCTAAAGAGACTTTTTATAAGGCCTTAGAAGTAAATGATGAAAGTATTATTGGAAACAGGAGGAAAGGAGATCCGTGTTTTAAAATCACAGAGAACTTAGCAAGATTGAATCCTGATGTTGATGGAAAAAGAATTTGAAAATGGCAAGCCTGGGAATTTAGCTGTAGAATTTTCCAAAGTAAACTCAGAGAATGGGCCTTGGCTTCTCCTTGCAGCTTATAGTAAAATGCCAGACAAGAGAGAGAAGCTATGAACTGAACTGTTGGGCACAATGAAACCAGAAACTGATTCTGGAAATTTCAAGCCTCTGGATATCAAGCCCCCAGATGATAGTGCCCCATTTGATGACTTAACTAAACTTGGAACTTGTAAATCAGAACTGAAGATGCAGTTATCTAGCAAAGACTTGTGGAAAGTCTTACTGTCTGATGGCTTAGCCCCCTGTTTCTTACATGCTAAACTGACAAGCTTCTTGAGAGAGCTGTATGAACAAAACCAGTGACATCATGGACTAAAAGGGACATCGATGGGAGATATGGAAGAGAAAATGACTTTAAGAGGAAAACCCTGGAAGCTGAGATCTGGAATTAAGACACCTCCTTGGGCCAAGAAAGGAACTTCACCCATGTGGACAGAGAGGGTAAGTTTGTCCAGGCAGATGAAGAGGATGGACATTTCTGCCCACTGTTCAGGGAGACTTCTGCCACCCCAGAGTACTTAAAGAGGGTAGAGCACATTCCCCAAGGATTAGGGAGGGTAAGGTCGACACCCAAAACATCTGAGAGGGGTGGGCCTGTCCCCCATGGATTAGGGAGGGCCAGGTCGCCAATTCATTGCTCTGTAAGGGTTAGGCCTGTATGCCTAAGTTTAGGGAGGATGTTGTCTTCACTTCACTGTACTACGGGGATTGAGACTCCATCCCCAATATTGGGTAAAGTGTGGCCATCACCTCAACACTCTTGGAGGGTGGAGGGTGGAGGGTGAGGTGTGAAGCTTGGTCACCACCCAGATGCTTGATGAGGGTGGAACCAAGAAAATGGCCATTGGGCAAGCCTATGGAAAGGGTGAGTCCTAATGAGGCCCTAAGGAGAAGAAACCATCATCTTAAGAATAACTCTCAGACTCTGACATGTAATGAAGTATGCCCTGCAGGTTTATAGAACTGTAGGGGACCAGTGACTCATGTCTCCCTCTCAATTTCTCCTTATGGTATGTAAATGTTTATCCTTTGTCTCTCCCTTTGTATATTGGAAGCAGATAAATGGTTCTTGAAGTTTCAGAGGTCTACAGCGAGGCTGGACTTTGCTCCAAGACAAACTGTATTTCTATAAACTGATTGTGATATGATATTGTACTTAGTATTGCTCCTGAAATAAGGGTTTTTTTTTTTTTAAGAGATTTATTTTATTTATTTCTTTCCCCTTCCCCTGTTGTCTGCTCTGTGTCCATTCGTTGTGTGTTCTTCTGCATCCGATTGCATTATCCGGCGGCACTGGGAAACTGCACCTCTTTTTTGTTGTGTCATCTTGCTGTGTCAGCTCTCCGTGTGTGGGGCACCACTTGTGGGCGGGCTGTGCTTTCTTCATGCGGTGCGGTTCTCCTTGCAGGGCGCACTCCTTGTGCGTGGGGCACCCCTATGTGGGGGCACCCCTGCTTGGCACAGCACTCCTTGTGTGCGGCAGCACTGCACTTCAGCCAGCTCACCACACGAGTCAGGATGCCCTGGGGAGCAAACCCTGGACCTTCCATATGGTAGACAAACACTCTATCAGTTAAGCTACATCTGCTTCCCTGAAATAAGGTTTTTTGAATATTACAATGTCTTTTTGGAATTCAGAGGGTGGAGTGTGGCAGGTTAATAATATTTATGAATTCCAAAAATAGATATTGTTTGTAAACTGGTGTGTTCCTCTGGGCATATTAGATTGTATTAGATTCAGAGGTTTCACTTTTACTTAATTAAGTTATGATTAAGGCTTTGATTCAGTCATATCAGTAGGATGTCAAGTCCCCAACCCCTGGAGGACAGGGACTCACAGAGAAAAAACACAGCAGAGGAGAGAGTTTAAGTTTTGATGCTGGAGTCCCAGAAAGTAAATATACAGAGAACACAGAACACAGAGGGAAGAGAAAAAGCTTGTTAGACATGGCAGAGACCCAGGGAAGAGAGATGAGCCTGATAGTCTATAGCTGACCTTGTGAAGAGAACTGAGCAGCTGACCCCAAAAGAAACAAGCCCCCAGGAGAGAGAGATGAGCCTTATACCAACCGACACCCGAGTTAGGAAGAAGCTGGGTTCACAGAGCTTTAAGAGGAGAAGGAAGACTGAACCATTGCAGACGTCAGCAGCCATCCTGCTCCAACATGTGACAACAGTCTTTGGTGAGGGAAGTAACTTATAATTTATGGTCTGGTATGTGTAACCTTCTACCCCAAATATATATTCTTTACAAAAGCCAAAAGATTTCTGGTATTTTGCATCAGCACCCCTGACTAATATAAAAAGTATTAACAGCCCTTACTTCCTTCAAAGCAGAACGCCACATATTCATTTGTTCAACTAAGGTCTTTGTCTTGTGCAAAGCTATGGATGTAAAAGAAAGAGGAGGTCCTACCCTCAAGGAGTTCACATCTTATGTGTTTTCTCACCTACCTTTCTAATGTTACCTAAGACATTTCAGGTTAGTCAATAAAATCTTTATCATTAAGAAGGTATATGAATATAACATTTTTTCCTTTTGATTTATATGCTCCCTTTCCTTTAAATAGAGTAATAAAGGAAAATTCTCAACTCATTCCTCTCTTCTATGATCAATGTCCCATTTTAAAAAATTTCCTGATATGTTCTTATCCTCCTAAATCAACAGGTATTTAGCCTACAATAACTCCTAAATTTTGCAAACACTTGTGAGGAATATGAAGAAACTTAACATGCTCTCTCTCCTCAAGTGTTTCTTTCCCTATTTCCCAGTTCACCTCCATGTTTGCCCTCTCCTTCCTCCCCTTCCTCTCTACTGCTCTCCATTTTACTCTGAATGAAGAATTAGGGAACTTGTCCAAAATTGCAGAGCTAAATCCAGAATCTAGATTCATTGATTTCCAATCCATCAATCTTTTAGAAGTGAAATGGGAGAAATGGGGTGGGAGAGGGGGGGTATGACCAGAGTTCATTAATATAGTTCTAAATCAGCCTCAACTCTCTCTCATACACACATAAACACACACACTTTTTTCGCTGTCATCTAGTTTTTACACTGGCAACTGCTTCTGCCTGGAAGCTTGTGCAATTCTCATCAGCCAGGTCGCAGCTTAAACAAAACCTATTCCATTAGTTATGGTAGGACCATTCTCACTCACTCCTTATTCCAATATTCACTACCACAACAGCCTATACATTGTTTTCAGAGAATATATTATATTAATTCAATGTATATTTACCTGTCAATTATAATCAGGATTCTATTCTCCATGAATCAAAGAACATACTTACTGTGTCCACAGGACCTACCCTGCACAAATAACAAACAAGTAACAAGTGTTCCAGGGAGTGGCCCAAGGTGGGAAAGGTGTCACAGACCACCCAACTCTTGGAATTTCACTTGCCAGGATAATATTTATCTCAACAGTGGACTGTGATTCAGGGAAACTGAACTGCCCAAAGTACCTTCCTTCAGACCTCCATTTTTCCTTTCTAGTATTTCCTCTTTTTCTTATTGATTTTATTGATTCTTTCCTTAACTTAAAAAACACCTATTGAGTTTTTAATTCATCATAAAGGATTCTTACAGATCTCCTTTAAATCTGTCTACCTGTATGTTTAGAATAGGAATCACACAGGGCAAAACATTCAAAAAGTACAAAAGAGTACACAGTAGAAAGTAAATCTTCTCCATGTCTGGCCAACCTAAATACTCAGCTCTCATCACAGGAATCAACCAGTTATCAGAGATTCCATAGATATACCATTAAATATGTATTTCCTTTTCTCTCCCCACACATATGGTAGTATACCATGCACACTGTTAGACACCTTGATTTTATCTTTTTTTAATCATTTAATATGCCTTAAAAATTGTTCTATGACTAACATACGAAAAACTCATCTTTAAAAATTATATTCCATTGTATGGATGTACCTATCAATTAATTTATGTCCTCTACTGACATTTAAAGTAGATTCCCAAATTTTGTTGTTTTTTTAAAAACAATGTTGCAATGAACAATATTTTATACATAGGTCTTTTCACATCTATACATGTTTATCTGTAGAATAAATTCAAACAATAGAATTGCTAGTGATTTTAATAGATATTGAAAAGTGCCCTCCAAAGAAGCTGTACCAATTTACATTCCCATCAGCTTCATGGGAATGTCTGTTCCCTTCTATCCTTGCCAACAAAATGCATTAATCTTAATGACCTTGGAGCAGATGTGGCTCAAGCAGCTGAGCACCTCCTTCCCACATGGGATGTCCTGGGTTCAGTTCCAGTGCCTCCTAAAGGATAAAACAAAACAAGGGGCGGCAGACTTGGCCCAGTGGTTAGGGCATCCATCTACCACATGGGAGGTCCGCGGTTCAAACCCTGGGCCTCCTTGACCCGTGTGGAGCCGGCCCATGCGCAGTGCTGATGCGCGCAAGGAGTGCCGTGCCACACAGGGGTGTGCCCCGCGTAGGGGAGCCCCACGTGCAAGGAGCGCGCCCCATAAGGAGAGCCGCCCAGCGTGAAAGAAAGTGCAGCCTGCCCAGGAATGGTGCCGCACACGCGGAGAGCTGACACAACAAGATGACGCAACAAAAAGAAACACAGATTCCCGTGGCACTGTCAATAACAGAAGCAGACAAAGAAGACACAGCAAATAGACACAGAGAACAGACAACAGGGGTGAGGGGGGGAGAGGAGAGAAAATAAATATTTAAAAATCTTTAAAAAACAAAACAAAACAGAAAACGAACAATGAGGAAAAATAATGAGCAGACAACGAGCAGACAAATGTCTGAGGACAACAAGCAAAAAAAAGACAAAGCAAACAAAAAAACAAAAAAACAAGCAGACAATGAGCAAAAGACAAAGGCGCAAAAACAAACAAGCAAAACAATGAGCAAACAGACAAGGGAGCCAACTCATGGGAGTCGATGTGGCTCAGTGGTTGAGCATTGGCCTCCCACATTCAAGGTCCCAGGTTCAATCCCTGGTCCTGCTACCTCAAAAAAAAAACCACACACACACAAACTTTAACAATCTCTATCAACTCTGAAAATGGCCCCTCGATAGTGTTTTAAAATGTTCTCACAGACCTTGTACATTACTTGAAATGTTTATTTCTAGGTATTTTATTTTTTATTTCTTCTATTCTCTCTTCTAATTGTTGTGCATATATAGCAATCACATCTCTGAACATCAACTTTTACCTCTTCACTCATTCTCAGCCTCTCCATTCTTCTGTAAACTGTGAACCTCTGCATTTGCAAAGTCAATTCCAAGTCTTACTATGCCTAACTGCTGTACTTTATCATTTCAACTTATTTTTTTATTTTTCTGTTTAATATTACATTTTACTATATAGTTTTATTTTTACACCATTTAACAATATTATGAATTTAATTTTTAACATTTTTTCCCACCTCCGCTTCTTAAAAATTGTACAGCGGCAAGTAGAAAGCTGAGATTACTGTGACCAGGGAAAAGGAAATTTGCATCTCTCAGCTACCCCCAACTCTGACTATTTATTTCTGCACAACTAATGTGTCAGGCCAAAGAAATCTGACTCTCCAAAGAACTTCATGCTAAAATACCTAGGACACTTATGGGTCAATTCTCTCCAGATCACCAACATCACTGGACAGGTGGCATAGCTGACCTGTGAGAAGGTGGTCACAGTTTGGAATCTTATATTATCTAGTGTATTTATGAGAAACTGCACTTTAAAATAAGATACTTTATTCTGATACTGATAAGAAAAATAAAGCTTCTTTAAAACAAAGGATCAAAATTTACTTAAATTAAAAAGTTCAACAGGCTAATAATTTTGAATCAAAGTAGAAAATTAAGAATTACCTCCAAGAGAAGAACAAGACTCAGAAAATTTTACACCTGATTTCTATTCAACTTAAGGAAGGAACACATATTTAAACCCATATTCCAATGTGAAAATAGAACCATTAACAGAAACATAAGAACATCCCAGTTCATTTTATGACAATTCCTTATTCAATAAGTGCTTACTGAGCACATACTATTCCAGGTACTGGACATATAACAGTGAAAAAAACCAAGTTCCTACCCTTACAGAACTTATATTCTAGTAGAGATTTCACCATAAGCCTGAGGATTTCTGAGAACAAGTAAAGCAGGACTTGAAGACTGTGAAAAATTACCAACAATGATATTGGAAAGATGGTAAATTCAAGGTGATAAGCTCAGAAAAAGCTGAGACTCAGTACCTGTGCAGGACTTCTAAGAGTCTCACGGCAGGGAGGCAGCATAGTTGAGGAACCATAGCCAGGGTGGGAGAGCACTATGATGCCAAGCTTAGCTTGGGAGATCCATGTTTGCTTGCATTACCAAAACTGTACCCTAGTAATAAGGCTGAAGTCAACCAGTCTTTGTAGGGACAACAATCCTGCTTAAAAATATATCATGCCCTGAAGCTGGATTAAAATGATCCCAGACCCCTAGGCACCTGTCAGAAGCTAAGGTAATCCTTTCTAGAAAAACATGTTATTGTAGCCTCTAATTACTTCAAAAACTTTTAAATATAATGTCTGATCCATGAGGAACCAGGATACCACGAGGATCAGCAGGAAAGAGACAGCAGGAATAATTCCATGGTATTAAGAATTTTAGCTAAAAATCAGTGCTATGAAAAACCGTAATGGTATATCTAAAAAAAGGACCAAACATAAATTCTAGAACTGGAAAAAGATAATAACTGAAATAAACATCACAACAGATGAATTTAAAAACAGTTAAATACAACTGAATAGAGAATTAATGAACTGGAAGGCAGAGCAGAAGAAAATATCTAGAATGAAAACGAGACAGGCAAAGGATAAAAAATACAGAACAGAGGATAAGAGGCATAAAGGATGCAGTAAGATGATCTAACCTACATGTAATTTGAGTCCCAAGTAAAAAAGAAAATGGGACAGGAAAACTATTTGAAGGGAAAAAAAGCTGAAAATGCTCCAAAACTAACAAAACAATAGCAAACTACAGATTCAAGAAGTCTTAAGAACCTCAAGCAGAAAAATAAAAAGGAAATCTACATCTAGATACACTATAGTAAGACTTCTGAAAACCAAGAAATTAAAGAAAAAAATGGAAGCAGCCTGAAAGAAAAAGACATTATAGTAGGTTACCTGCAAAGATGGCTTAAAAAACAAACGAAAAATTTTTTCAGGCCAAAAAAGCCTGACAGAAAGCATTACCAGGAAAATGACACTTAGAAATTACTAAAGGGTGGCCTTTCAGCAAAAGGAAAATAACTCCAAGTGAATTCAGAAAAGAGTGAAGAAAAAAATAGTAGTTTATGTGTGTAGTTTTAAATAAATGCCAAACATATAAAACAATAATTTCTAAGGAGTTTAAAATATAATTAAAATATACAAAATATACAGAAAGAGAGCAGAAACCAGAAGAGCAGATGAAATGAGAGGATACTGCCATGTGACAGGAAGTAGATATATTCTAAGAAACCTAAAGAGGGAGACACAAGCCAAGGAACCCCAAAGATTGCTGGCAGCCAGGCACAAGAATGCTACAGATTTGAGGGAGAAAGCAAGCCATGCTGTTACCATGATTTTGAACTTCTTCTAGCCTCAAAACTGTGAGTCAATAATTTCCTGTTGTTTAAAACAACCCACTGTGTGGTAATTGTCATAACAGCTTGGCCTAGACACCTGGGGGTGTATTATTCAACTTATTGGTCAATTTAGGCTCCATATGGCTTCCTACTGCTTCCAAATAAATTCATAAAATAAAATAGAGCCCTGCCCTGCCCTGCTCTGATCAAGATGGCAGAGTGAGATGTTTCACAGTTCCATCCCCCACAGAAGCTTTGAACAACCAGCAAGAAATGCAGAAACATCTTTCTCAAAACTAGAAAATAGTTAAAGGATTGCAGTAGCAGGGCAAGCACTGAACCAAGAAACAGACTACTTAAAAGTGGTAGGATCTCATGGCATCCTGGCCTGCCTCACCTTAGCCCCTCAGCTCTCTGGTAACCCTCCTGCACATACTGGGCACAAGTACACCTGACCCAATCTGTCTGATGATAGCCTAAGGGACTTGTTTTCCCAGAACCTGCCTGCATGTAGAAGGCAGTATACAGAGCTCTCCTATACAACACTGTCGAAGAGTCAAATTGACCTGCCTTGGGCAAGGGATTGCTGGCTTTAAGGCATACAGTGTAGTGCCTAACTGTAAGGAAACTGTTTCCTTGGGAAAAGAGGACATTCATACCTCTGTAATCGGGGGCACTCACCCAGGGCCACACATGCACAGAAAGGATGAGAGAGGTGCCTACATTCTTGCCTGGAACTATTCTCTAAACTCATTGTATGGGTAAGGTCTGAGGGAGAACAATGGCAAAGACTGGGAAAGATTATTTCCTTTTTCCTTCGTTTTTTTTTTTCTTTTCTTTTTTCTGCTAGGTCCTAGCATTCAAGAGGAAGTCCATCAACTCTAGCTGGATACAAGTTTAGGAACAGCTGCCTCAGAGTATAAATTCCAGCAATAACACATTAAAACATAAAAATGTCCAGGTTTCAACAAAAGGTTGAAAAACATACAAAGAAACAGGTAGTGATGGCCCAGGCAAAAGAGAAGATGAAAGAAGGATCAGATGCGGAACACTCCGAAGACTTTTAAAACTATGGTCCTAAATATGCTCAAAGAGCTAAAGGAAAACATGGACAAAAAACTAAAGGATATCAGGAAAATGATAGACAAACACAAAGAGAATTATCAATAAAGAAACGGAAATTATGAAAAGGAACAAAACAGAGCTGAAGAACACAGTAACAGAAATTAAAAATTCCCTAGAAGTACTAAGCAGCAGACTGGGGAGGGCAGAATAATCAGTGAGACAGAAGCTGTGACAACTGAATTCATCAACCCTGAGGAGCAGAAAGAATGAAGGAAAGTGAACAGATCCTGAGGAATCTGTGGGGCACCAACAAGAGTATCAATATACAGGAATCTAGAAGGATTAAAAAATGGGGAGAATATTCAAAGAAATAATGGCTGAAAACCTCCCAAATCCAATGGAATATACACATCTAAGACACTCAATGGGCACCAAATAAGATAAAACCTAACAGATCTATACCACAACAAGTTTTAATCAGACTGCTTAATGCCAACCACAAAGTGCAATTCTGAAAGCTGCAAGAGAGAAACAAAATGTAGCATAAGAGAGCCTCTATAAGATTCAATGCCAACTTTTCATTGGAAACCACGAAGGCAAGAAGGGAGTAGGAAGATGTGTTTAAAGTGTCGAAAACAAAAAATTGCCACCCAAGAATTCTATATCTGTCAAAACTGTTTTTCAAAACTAAGGAAGAGATTAAGACATTCCCAGATAATCAAAAGCTGAAGGATTTTATCACATTAGACCAGCCCAAGAGAAACTAAAGGTTGAAAGGAAAGGACAACAGACAATAGACTGAAGATGCATGAAGAAATAAAGATTTCTGGAGAGAGTAACAACATGGGTAAAAATAAATGATAGTACCAGTGTAGTTCTGGTTTGTAACTCTACTTTTTACTTCCTACAGGATCTAATGGCAAATATATAAAATGTAATAATATAATTAGTGGTTTTGGGCTTTTATAAACATGCAACTTGTAACAAGAGCTACATAATGGTAGGGGGACACAAGGGTATAGGAACATAGTTTGTGTATATTATTGAAGTTAAAATGGTATCAAAGCAAACGAGAGTCTTAGAGATTTAGGATGTTAAATTTAAGTCCCATAGTAGCTACAAAGAAAGCATCAGAGAATACGCAAGTTCACAGAGTTAGAAAGAGTACAAGATGTCAGAGTTGGTGGGCGAGGGAGAAGACAGGGTAAATGGGGAGTTAAAACCTATTAGAGGCATTCTTCCTGGTTGCAGATCCTAGTGGAGCTAGGAGATCATGGGTATTGAAGCATATTTTGAAAGAATTGGTTATAAAAATTCTAGAAAGAAATTGGATTTGGAAACATCAATTGACATCCTTCAGTGCCAGCTCTAAGCCATTCCCTTTGAGAACTTTAACATTCATTGTGGGGAAGAGATGGAGTTGGGTTTAGAGGCCATTTATGGCCAAGCTGTGAGGAAGAACTGAGGTGGGTGGTGTCTTCAGGTCAATCCTCTCTGACCACAATGGGTTTTCAGACCACAATTTTAGGAGGTTACATTTACAACACTCTAATTGGTAAATACAGCAACAGGATAATTCACCTCCTGTTACAGGTGACCACTGGTGGCAGAAAATACATGATGGATGCGGGGTCTGGATGATCCTACCAAATGTGGCAGCCTCTGGAGCTTTCTATCTGAGAAAGATCAACTCCAGGTACCTTATATCTTCTGTTCGACACAACAGGGAGAATTCTGGTACCTGAATCAAATCAGAAGAGAATAGTACATTCCAAACCAAGACTTTCTTAAATTCTAATCTCCTAGAAAAAATAAATACCAAAAAATTTACTCTTTTATTCTAGAACCTTGAACAACTGAAGATTTCAAGTCTGAGAATACATTTCTTCAGACATCTCCAGCATCTGTATTTATAAGCAAATGCTTTTGTTCCTTGCAGACACCAGAAGGAGTTCACTGTTTAGTGGGCTTCACCCCCAACCCAGAGAAGATTCAATTATAATGAAAATATGGACCTGGAAGAGTTTAAGACCCTACTGAGGATGAAGTAGAGGGTGCTGAGAGCGCTGAGGAATCTCTTTAATATTTATTTGGAGAGAAAACTTGTCCCCAAACATGGTTACTGATTTTTTTATCATTTAGGGTAAAGAACAAAAAATAATCTTTATTTCAGAAACAGACTCTCACATCTATGGCCAAATGATTTTTTTTTTTTTTAAGGTACTGGGGCCAGGGATTGAACCCTGAACCTCATATATGGGAAGCCAGCACTCAACCACTGAGCCACATCAGCTCCCCTGACTTGATTTTTCATTTGTTTGCTTGTTGTTTGTTTTTGTTTTCAGGAGGCACTGGAAACTGAACCCAGGACCTCCCATGTGGGAAGCAGGTGCTCAGTCACTTGAGCCACATCCACTCCCAACTGATTTTTGACAAGGCTGTCAAGTCCACTCAATTGGAAAAGAATAGTCTTTTCAACAAACAGTGGAAGAAGAACTGGAATTCCATATGCAAAAGAGTGAAGGAGGACGTCTATCTCATACCACATTGGAAAGTTAACTCAAAATGCATTCAAGACCTACATATAAGAACCAGGACTATAAAACTTCTAGAAGAAAGTGTAAGGAAGCATCTTCAGGATCTTGTGTTACACAGTTGTTTCTTAGGCTTTACACTCAAAGCACAAACAACAAAAGAAAAAATGACACATGAGGGATAATTCTGGTACCTGGATCAAATCAGAAGAGAGCAGATAAATGGGACTTCATAAAAATTAAAAACTTTGTGTTTCAAAGAACTTTATCACGAAAATGAAGAGACAACCTACTCAAAGGGAGGAAATACTTGGAAACCACATATCAGATAAGGGCTTAAAATCCAGAATATAAAAAGAAATTTTACGACACTAACAAGACAAACAACCCAATTAAAAAATGGGCAAAAGACTTGAACAGACATTTTGCCAAAGAGGATATACAGGGAAGCGGATGCGGCTCAAGGGCCTGGGCTTCCATCTACCATATGGGAGGACCTGGGTTCGATTCTCAGGGTGTGCTCGCACAGTGAGCCAGGCCTACATGGCAAGTGACAAAGCAAGATGACGACGCAACAAAAGAGAGATGCATGGGAGAATCAAGGCGAGACGCAACAGAAACCAGGAACAGAGGTGGCACAAGTGACAGGGAACCTCCCCCCCCACATCAGAGGACCCTGGGATCGCATCCGGGTGAAGCCTAGAGGAGAAAACAAGAAGACCAAAAAAATAAGAAACAGACACAGAAGATCACACAGTGAATGGACACAGCAAAACAGAAGGGGGTGGGGGGAGGATATACAAATGACTTCTTAAAAGCATGTTGAAAGGTGCTCAATATCATTAGCTATTAGGGAAATTTACTCAAAAGCAGTGAGATACAACTTCACACCCACTAGAATGGCTACTATAAAACTAACAAAAAAATGGAAAACTGCAAGTGTTGGAGAAGATGCAGAGAAACAGGAACACTCCTTCATTACAGGTGGGAATGTAAAATGGTGCAGCTGCTATTGAAGATAGTTTGGCAATTACTCAGAAAGCTAAGTATAGAATTCCTATTTGACCTGACAATCCCTCTACTTGGTATACACCCAAAAGTATTGAAAGGAAGGACTCCAATAGATATTTGCACACTGATGGTAATGGCAGCATTATTCACAATTGTCAAAAGATGGAAGCGGGAAACGGACTTTGGCCCAGTGGTTAGGGCGTCCGTCTACCACATGGGAGGTCCGCGGTTCAAACCCCGGGCCTCCTTGACCCGTGTGGAGCTGGCCATGTGCAGTGCTGATGCACCAAGGAGTGCCCTGCCACGCAAGGGTGTCCCCCGCGTGCGGGAGCCCCACGCGCAAGGAGTGCGCCCGTGAGGAGAGCCGCCCAGCGTGAAAAGAAAGTGCAGCCTGCCCAGGAATGGCGCCGCCCACACTTCCTGCGCTGCTGACGACAACAGAAGCGGACAAAGAAACAAGACGCAGCAAACAGACACCAAGAACAGACAACCAGGGGAGAGGGGGGAATTAAATAAATAAATAAATCTTTAAAAAAAAAAAAAAGATGGAAGCAACCCAAATGTCCATCAACTGATGAATGGATAAGCCAAATATAGTATATACATACAAAGGAACAGTATTCAGCATTAAAAAGTAATGAAGTTCTTATGCATGCAACAACATGGATGAACCTTGAGGACATTATGCTGAGTAAAATAAGCAAGACACTGAAGGACAAAAATATTGTATGACCAAAATGATATGAAATAATCAGAATAAGCAAACTCACAGAATCTAGACTATAAGGTACCAGCGGACTGGGTTGGGAATAGGGAATAGGGAGTTAATGCTTAATTTGTACAGAATTTTTATTTGAGTTGATTGTAAAGTTTTGAAAATGGATGGTGGTGATGGTACACAGATTGTGAGTGTGATTAACAGCACTAAATTATATATGTGGACATAGTTAAAAGGGAAAATTTTAGGTCATATGTAAGTTATTGGAATAAAAATTAAATGATGAAACAGGACTGTAGAAAACAGTGAACCTTATTGTAAATGATGGATTGTAGTTAATAATACAATTATAAAAATTCTTTCATTATAGTAAATGTACTACACTAATGCAAAGTATTAATAATAGGCTGGTATATGGGAAAAAATACATCCTAATGTAAACTACGGACTATAGTTAGTGCAATTATAATATTCTTTCATCAATTATAACAAAGGTACCACAACTAACGCAAAGTATTAATAATGGGGGGTTAGGAGGGAATGTGAATGCTGTATTTTTTTACACGATTTTTCTGTAAACCTACAACTTTTCTAATTAAAAATTTAAGTTAAAAAACAAAACAGGGAAGCAGATGTGGCTCAAGTGATAAGGCCTCCGCCTACCAAACGGGAGAATCCAGGTTCAATCCCTCGGACCTCCTGGCGAAAAAGAAGAGAAAGCGTGCCTGTGCAGTAAGCTAGTGCCCATGCGATGAGCTGAGTGACTGCATGAGTGCCTGCGTGGTGAGCCAAGTGCCCACGTGAGTGCCCGTGTGGTGAGCCAGTGCCTGCGCAAATGAGCCACAGGAAAGATGATGACACAAGAGAGAGACAAAGGGGAGAGTCAAAGTGAGGTGCAGCTGATACCAGGAACTGAGGTGGCACAAATGACAAGAGAAACTCTCTCCACATCAGAGGTCCCCAGGATTGAATGCTGGTGAATCCTAGAGGAGAAAAATGAAAAGACAAAAAAGAGAAATACATACAGAAGATCACACAGCGAATGGACCCAGACAGCAAAAACAGCAGGGCAGGGGCAGGGGTGGGAGAAAAAACTAAAAATTTTAAAAATTAAAAACAAGTCAACATAATAGGTGTAAGGCATCCAGATTTTGGTCTTAAAACTCTTTTAGTGATTGATTCAAAACCAGGTTGAGAACCACTGTCTTTAAGGATGACCATTATACTGTTTTCAATCATAAAAAATAAGCAACTCATAATTTAGAAAAAAAATGGAGTGGGAAAGAACCTAATTTTAGCTTTAAGTTGGCTGGAAAAGCCCCCTTACAATTGCGCTTTTATTTCCATTACCTTAGTTATTTGAACTGCATCATCCATCTCCATTCATTGGAATTCCATAAATATCTTTTTCTAGTTGTGCCACCTGCAACCAAAGAAAAGAAGAACATTCAGAGAGATAAAGCAGCCATATTTAAATACCATGCATGGATTATTCTCAGGGAGAAGAGCCACAGGACAAAACTCAATCGTAAATAGCCAGTTCAGATCACCGAAGAGCTCATAAAAACTGAATTCAAGCAAAGATTAGGTTTTTCCAGCGGAGGCAAGATGGCGCACTCCTGCCTTGTTCCAAAACTTGGACTATTCACTCAAGGATTGTTTATGTACATTAGGTTAGTGGTTCTAATCCAGGGGCAATTTTGTCCCCCAGGGGACATTTGGTAATGTCTGAAACACTTTTGATTGTCACAATTTCGAAGGGGGTGCTCCTGGCTTTTAGGGGGTAGAGGCCTATAATTAATAAGAGAATCCTCCACAACAAAGAATTATCTAGCCCAAAATGTCAACAGCACCAAGTCTTACCCCTGGTACAAAATACAGAAAAAAAAACCCGACCACTATGAAAGGCACTGGTATATCCTACTAATTTGGATATTTCTTTATTCTAAAACATCGGCTCCTTTTAAGTTTAGCTTATTCTTGAACCTGATATGAGGTTTAAAGGAAGAAAAGCACAGCAAAATTTTAAATGCATTAAATAAAGGCTCAGATAGACATGGAGCAGATTTGTTATTAAGTACAAGTAATAATGACTATTATTATTCAATTGGTCAATAACTGAGTTTCTGTTTTCTAAGCCTTTTTGTGCTTTCCAAAGCCAAAGAATATGTTCAAAAATAATTTATTTCACTTAGTTTTTATGAGAAAGAAAAAATAACTCAAGGCATTTGATGATGCACTCATAGGATCAGTGTTGCCTTTTTTCTTTTTAACATCTGCATATAGCTTCTACAAACAAATGGAGAAATAATCAAAGAAGGCCTAAAACCACTGAAAACTGAGGAACAGTCTGAAAAGCTAGGGCAAAACACTATTTAATACCATATGAATAGTTACAACAATATACAGGACAATATGGTCAGATTTTAGAGAAAACATCGTCCCTGTAAATATAATATTCATATTCTGATTTCTTTTTTTTAAAGATTTATTTTTTATTTATTTCTTCCCCCCACCCCATTGTCTGCTGTGTCCATTCACTGTGTATTCTTCTGTGTCCACTTGTATTCTTGTCAGTAGCACCGGGAATCTGTGTCTCTTTTCGTTGCGTCATCTTGCTGCATTAGCTCTCCGTGTGTGTAGCGCCACTCTTGGGCAGGCTGCACTTTCTTTATGCAGGGCGGCTCTCCTTACAGGGCGCACGCCTTGTGCGTGGGGTTCCCCTATGCAGGTGACACCCCTGCGTGGCAGGGCACTCCTGGCACGCATCAGCACTGTGCGTGGGCCAGCTCACTGAATGGGTCAGGAAGCTCTGGGTTTGAACCCTGGACCTCCCATGTGGTAGGTGGATGCTCTATCTGTTGAGCCAAATCCTCTTCCCTATTCTGATTTGAGAACAAAAATGTCTTTTATAAAATGATGCTGTTTTTACTAATAGAATGAATTCTTTCTTATACCTAGATTGTCTGCTACACAATAAATGAAAACACCCTGTGTAACAACTTTCTAAATCGTAGTAATCTAAATCTTGATTCTAATATTCATGATCTGTTCATTGGTATTGCGTGAAAGAAATGAGCTTTAAAAAAACAAAAAACAACCCACAGATTTCGATTTGGAATTTTCACAAAGGGAAAAGAATCTCACTTATGCCTACATAGTATCACCGTATATTCTTAAAAAGCAAGATCAGAAAAATTAAAAGGGATTTACAGAAGGCACTGAAGTTAGCAAAAGCTAATTTTGAATTAAACACTAAAATTGTGCACAAGAATATGGTTTGTATCTGAGAAGTCACTTTCTAACACCAAGGGAGAAAGGTATCTTTAAAGAGGACAAACCCAGTCATGAGGATGTCACACTAAGCTCCCTGCAATTCACACACCTGGTACTAGCAGGCCTCAAAAGATCACCAAGGTTAAAAGTTCCAACAGTTTCAACACCACCACAACTGAAATGGGACTCAAACAAATCCTTCCAAAAATCCATCCCTCAATTCTGCACATAATGTGATGCTCTTTTTATAAGACAAATCCCAAGTGGAATTAATTCTTAAATATAGGGTACACTTATCATATAATCTCAAAGCCAGGGAATGTTGCTTGGATCTTTGAAACAACCAACTTGGGCAAATCTTGAAAGATGCTAAAACAGAGGTTGATTACCAATAAGAAATAACTAGAACCCATCAAAAACCAACAATATGGGAAGCCGATTTGGCTCAACAGATAACGTGTCTACCTACCACATGGGAGGTCCAGGGGTCAAACCCAGGGCCTCTTGACCTGTGTGGTGAGCTGGCCCACACTCAGTGCTGATGCGTGCAAGGAGTGCCGTGCCACGCAGGGATGTCCCACCCCATAAGGAGAGCTGCCCTGAGCGAAAAAAGTGCAGCCTGCCCAGGAGTGGTGCATAACACACAGAGAGCTGACGCGGCAAGATGACACAACAAAATGAGACACAGATTCCCAGTGCTGCTGATAAGAATACAAGCGGACACAGAAGAACACACAGTAAATGGACACAGAGAGCAGACAACGGGGGGGAGGGAGAAGGGGAGAGAAATAAATTAAAAAAAATAAATCTTAAAAAAAAAAAAAGGATTATAATCATAAAAATAATAATAATAGTAGCTGCCATTTATTAAGTACTTATGCATTAGGCACTATGTCAAACTGTATAAAGTACATTATTTAACATCTTCAAAACAAGCACAGGAAACAGATGCTTCATTTTACAGATGATATCATGGCCCAGAGCAATTAAAATTTTTTTCCACAATTTGTATGTGGCAGGGTTGAGACTCAAACCCAGATACAACTGATTCCAAAATCTATGTTCTCATCCCCTGGTTGAAAAGCAGCCAACAACCAGTGTACATCAACAGCCACATGAGGACAAGGGCTTCCTCCCGAAGGAGCTGAAGGAAAGTTTCAAAGCCCTGTTTGAGTTGTATCATAAGAATCACATAATTGCAAAAATTCCTAAGTATTGGGCAATGTATACAGCCAAAGGGGCTTTACAATGACTGTCTAACTGAATAGAGTATGTTGGAAGAACAATTTCTGAATATAACAGAGCCTCCTAGCCCAAAGTCAAGAAACAAAACCTTGCAGCAAATTAGAGACACTACCACGGTTCCATTTCCTACTGTTAACCAAGCCATTGCCAGGAAGTCCCACGCTTACTAAGCAACCAGTGGTCTTGCTATTTACCCATTTTCTGCCTGTTTCTTCTCAGGAAACAGAAAGGAAAAATAGGCTCCTCATCTTTTCTTAAAGAGGAGCTGCCATTTAAAAATAGAAATTCAATAAATATGTAAAAAGTCATTTTAATACTATATTTTGGCTGACATTTAGTATTCTATCTTTTTTTTTAATCAAGTAAAAGAGCAGTTTAGAAAAGGTGAAAACTCTCCAGTTACCAAAATCTAGAAATGCTGGATTAATGCTAACAACCTATGAAGAGCTTAGCTAAATGCTCAAGAAAGCAGGGAAACCTGCCAGTGACCTGAAACAAAGACTGAACCAAAGCTAGAGCAAAGTATGAGCTGATCTCTGTAGTGGTCCAGGGGCATTTGTTGAGACAACTCAGTAAACCAGGGAGGTGGACGAGAGGAGGCAGGAAGCAGGAGAAAAATAGAAAAGTCTCCTGAGAAAGATTAGGAGTTGCACTGAGGACTTGCATTGAGAACATAAAAGTATGTTCTCATGAAAACAGACTAGAAAAAAACCCACCTGCAAGAACAAGGTGATTGGAAAGCTTATCTACCTCAGTTTGAGCTGTGGATGAGAAAAGAAAAGGGCTCCCCTTGAAAATTTGGAACCACAGAGATATGCTTCATATGGGTTTGAGGTCTAAATTTACTATATCACATAATCTAGGAACCCCCAGATGAAATTAACAAACCTGTCCAGGGTGACAGATGCCACTGCATATCTGGTAGACACAGAAGCAAAACCACTGTGGAAAGGCAATCTTAACACAAAATGCACAGGATTCAGAAAATAGGATAGTCTCATAAAGACTATTAAATAAGCATGTTTAAAAGTGATAAAAGCATCAAAATCATAATAAAACACTTCTTAAAAAAAAAACACTAGGAAACGGACTTTGGCCCAGTGGTTAGGGCGTCCGTCTACCATATGGGAGGTCCGTGGTTCAAACCCCGGGCCTCCTTGACCCGTGTGGAGCTGGCCATGCGCAGTGCTGATGCGCGCAAGGAGTGCCGTGCCACGCAAGGGTGTACCCCGCGTGCGGGAGCCCCACGCGCAAGGAGTGCGCCCGTGAGGAGAGCCGCCCAGCGTGAAAAGAAAGAGCAGCCTGCCCAGGAATGGCGCCGCCCACACTTCCCGTGCCGCTGACGACAACAGAAGCGGACAAAGAAACAAGACGCAGCAAATAGACACCAAGAACAGACAACCAGGGGAGGGGGGGGAATTAAATAAATAAATAAATCTTTAAAAAAAAAAAAAACAAAAAAACACTAAATGGAACTTCCAGAATAATCACTGAAATGTAAAATTCTATATTTTAACCACTAGAGAAGACACAACTGAAGAAGATTAATAAACTGGAAAATATATCTGAAGAACTTACCCAAAATGCTGCACAGAGAAATACAGAAACACATTCCCTGATCTAGGAAAATAAATGGAGAACTAAAATTTGTAAATCACTGAGTTCAGAAAGCAAGGTCACTTTGCATTCTCTCTTTCTATAATCTAAATAATCCAAAAAAGGACCCTTTGTGCAAACTACGAATTACAAGAAATTCTGTCAACCTGATAGAGGTCATTTATGAAAACTTAACAGTTCATGTCATACTTAAGGGTGAAACACTGAATATTTCCCCCCTAAACAGGGAACATCACTAGCCCTAGTAAGTGGAGCAAGCAAGGCAAGAGAAATATAGTAAAAAGAAGACAGGTTGGAAAAGTAGCAGCAGAACTGTCTTTATTGATGTGGGCTATGGGTGGGAGGCTCTTTGTCTCTTCAGAGATAACCTTAACCTAAACTGTCCTGACTTGTGGGTGTGGGATGATGAGAGGCTGCAGTCCTGCCCTTGGTGACCATGGCAATCACTCCAGTCCCAGGAAACAGTTTACCAATGCAAACTCTATAAACTTTAAATATTCAGGGAAAATGCAAACCAAATGTGCTAAAAGCTTATCTAGAATGTACGAAGTCCATGCTAAAAACTTACCTAGGATGTGGAAGATACATGCTAATTCAAGCCTATTGAGAACTGAAACAAAAGGACTATTTGGCCTTTCCTCTCTGTATAAAAGGGACTCAAAAATCTTGTTTGGGGCTCGGGATTGAAACAGAAAGTTCCCGAGTCTGGCCGGCCGTCAATAAACCATTTTTCCTTCTCAAAATCATTCCTGAGACCTGGCCTCTCTATACGCAAATAATTGAACCTCTCTCAAATTCTACAACATTATTTCCACAGAATATGAGATTGTGAATAGAAAACATTTAAAATCTACAAAAGGGGGGCAGAGGACTTGGCCCAGTGGTTAGGGCGTCCGTCTACCACATGGGAGGTCTGTGGGTCAAACCCTGGGCCTCCTTGACCTGTGTGCAGCTGGCCCATGCATGGTGCTGATGTGCACAAGGAGTGCCGTGCCATGCAGGGGTGTCCCCCGCATAGGGGAGCCCCACGCACAAGGAGTGTGCCCCGTAAGGAGAGCCACCCAGCGCGAAAGAAAGTTCAGCCTGCCTAGGAATGGTGCCGAACACACAGAGAGCTGACACAACAAGATGACACAACAAAAAGAAACACAGATTCCCCTGCCGCTGACAACAACAGAAGAGGACAAAGAAGACGACACAGCAAATAGACACAGAGAACAGACAACTGGGGTGGGGGGGAAGGGGAGAGGAATAAATAAATAAATCTTTTTTAAAAAATAAAAATAAAATAAAATAAAATCTATGAAAGGATCTACCACAACTTATAAGTAAGCTTATCAAAGTAGGATACAAGATCAATATAAAATAAATAAGTATCAATTATATATCTCTATTTTAGCAATGAACCGCTCGAAATTGAAATTTGAAAAAATTTTATAAAAGGGTAAAAAAAAAGACATGAATTACTTAGGAGTAAATTTAATAAAAGATGCATAAGGCTTGTACACTGAAAGCTACAAAACATTGACGAACTGAAGACAAATAAATGGAGAGTTATAATATGTTCATAGATCAAAAGACACAATGTTGTTAAGATGTCAATTTGTCCCAACCTGTTTACAGATTCAATGCAATCTCAAACAAATTCTCAGGTTTTTTGTAGAAATTGACAAGCTGGTTATAAAATTTACATGGAAATGCAAAGAACTTCAGAATAGTTAAAACAATTCTGATCAAGAAAAACAAAGCTGGAAGACTACCTGACAGTGACCCTAAGAGTGTGCCAAGAGTGTAAAGCAGACAGAACAGGGCCCAGAAATAGAGACATACATACTCAATCCACTGATTTTTCTATAAAGATGCCAAGGCAAGTCAATAGGAACAAAACAATCTTGTCTACAAATGGATAACCATGTGGAAAAATGAGCTTTGACCCTTAACCACATGCAACATACAAAAATTAAGTTGAAAGATGAGATATAAATGTAAAAGCTAAAACTACAAGAATACAAGAGAAAATCTTCACAATCCTGGGATAATGTATTTGTTTTCTAGTATGGTATAACATTACCATAAATTTAGAGTTCAGAAGTCCAGGCACAGTGTGGCTGGATTTGCTACTCAAGATCTCAGAAAGGCTAAATCCCAGCTAGGCACATCTCATCTGAGCTTAGGGACCTCTTTCAAGTTCATTGTGGCAGAATTTAGTTCTTTGTAGTTATACGACTGAGGCCCCTGTTTCTTTACTACCTGTCAGCCAGAGGCTATTCTCAGGTCCTAGAGGCTATCTGCATTCCTGGGCATGTGACCCTATCCATCCTCAAAGCCAGCCACCCTCCTGTGGAATCCTTCTCATTATTCAAACCCTTTTGGGGGAAACAGATGTGGCTCAACCAACTGGACTCCCATCTACCATATAGGAAGTCCAGGGTTTGATGCCCAGGGCCTCCTGGTGACGGCAAGCTGGCCCATGCAGCAAGCTGGCCCATGTGGAGTGCTGGCCCGTGTGGGAATGCGGCCTTGCACAGGAGAGCCGCCTTGAATGGGAATGCTGCCTTGTGCGGGAAAAGCCACCAGCGCAGAACTGCCCACCAAGGTACAGAGCTGGTGCAGCAAGATGATGCAACAAGAGACACAGAGGAGAGAAAATAAGAAGACATAGCAGAACAGGGAGCTGAGGTGGTGCAAGAGAGTAATCGCCTCTCTCCCACTCCAGAAGGTCCCAGGATTGGTTCCCAGAGCTGCCTAATGAGAATACAAGCAGACAGAGAAGAACACACAGTAAATGGACATAGAGAGCAGGCAAAAGGGGGAACGGGAGGGAGTAGGAATAAAAATAAATCTTAAAAAAAAAAGTCTAATGGAGCAAGTGTAGCTCAGTAGCTGAGGGCTGAGTGCATGCTTCACATGTACAAGGTCCTCTCCAAAAAAAAAAAGTCTTATCAGCCCCTAACTCCATGCGCTCGCCCACCCTACCCTCCTTGGGCCATCCTTCTGTGCCACCACAATGGTGCACACATTAACGTCCTGGCTGATGCTCTCAAGAACATCAACAATACCAAGAAGAGAGGCAAATGCCAGGTTCTCACCAGGCCGTGCTCCAAAGTCAGTATCAGGTTTCTAACTGTGGTGATGAGGCATGGTTACAATGGTGAAGTTGAAATCACTAAAGATCACAGAGCTGGGAAAATTGTAGTGAACTTCACAGATAGGTTAAACAAATCTGGATTTGTTCCAGATTTGATATGTAGCCCAAAGATCTAGAAAAATGGCAGAATAATCTGCTCCCATCCTGTCAGTTTGGTTTCACTGTACTGATGACCTCAACTGGCATGACCACAAGGAAGCACACAAAGAGGAAAAGTCCTGGGATTCTTCTTCTAGGGATGTAAAACATACACGCAAATAAAATGCCTCCATGGGGGGAAAAAGTCTATCATGTTCATAGCAGCATTACTGACAAGAGCAAAAAAGGTAGATGCAACCTAAATATCCATTGACAGATAAATGGATAAACTAATTGTGGCATATCTATACAATGGGATATTATGCATGAAGGAATGAAATTCTGATACATGCGACAACATGCACGAACCCTCTGTACATTATGCGAATTAAATAAGCCAGACACACAAAAGGGCAAATATTGTAAGATTCCACTTATATGAAATATGCCAGAAAAAACAAATTCAGAGAGACAGAAAGTAGATAAGAGATTACCAGGGGGCTAGGGGAAAGAAGAAAAATGGGGAGTTATTGCTTAATGGGTGTATTAGTCAGCCAAAGGGGTGCTGATGCAAAATACCAGAAATGGGTCGGTTTTTATAAAGGGTATTTACTTGGGGTAGGAGCTTACAGACACCAGGCCATAAAGCAAAAGTTACTTCCCTCACCAAAGTCTATTTGGAGCAAGTTGGCTGCCAATGTCTGCGAGGGTTCAGGCTTCCCAGGTTCCTACATTCCTGGGGCTTGCTTTACTCTGGCTTCAAGGTTCCTTCCTTCCTGGGGCTGCCTTCTCTTTTCCTCTGTGTGCTGACTTCCCAGGGTTCCAGTTTAAGTCTTCAGCATCTAACTCCAAAATCAAAACTCCAACATTAAAAGCCCTCAACTCTATTCTTTGCTGTGCTTTTATCTGTGAGTCCCCACCTGCCAAGGGGTGGGGACTCAATGCCCTAATCATAACTCAATCATGCCCAGGTACATATCAGATTACAAGCATATCCAGTATTTCTTTTTGGAATTCGTCAATTATATCAAACTGCTACAATGAGCATAGAGTTTCTATTGAGGATGATGAAAAAGGTTTGGTAATGGATAGCAGTGATGGTAGCACAACACTGTAAATTTAATTAATACCACTGAATTGAACACTTTAAAACAGATAAAATGGCAAACAAATTTTGTTATATATATATTACCACAATTTAAAAAATTTAAAAGTCTATATATTATTAAAAGATGTACATATATGACATTATGCTCTTTATGTTTTTTTAAAAATCTATTTGTATTTATCTGTTCCTCCCCCTACCCCCCCATTCCCCTCATTGTCTGCTTTCTGTGTCTATTCACTGTGTGTTCTTCTGTTTCTGCTTGTATTCTCATGAGGCAGCTCCGGGAAGCAATCCTGGGAACTTCTGGAGTGGGAGAGAGGCAATTACTCTCTTGCGCCACCTCAGCTCCCTGTTCTGCTACGTCTTCTTATTTTCTCTCCTCTGTGTCTCTTGTTGTGCCATCTTGCTGTGCCAGCTCTTCGTGATGGCTGGCACTCCTGCGCAGGGTGTTTTTTCCCACTCAAGATGGCTCTCCTGCATGGGGCTGCATTCCTGCATGGGCCAGCTCACTGTGTGGGCCAGCTTGCCCTCACCAGGAGGCCCTGGGCATCAATCCCTGGAACTCCTATATGGTAGATGGGAGCCCAACTGTTTGAGCCACATCCGTTTCCCAAAATTCTATATATCTATGTAATATACCACATTAAAAGAATGAAGGAAAAAAAAAAACCTGACCATCTCAATTGGTACAAAAGAAGCATTTGACAAACCTTGTAAACACTCAAAAAGCTAGGAAAAGAAGGGAATGATCAAATCATGAAAAAGGGCATATATGAAAAACTCACAGCTAACATTACAGTCAGTGATGAAAGACTGAAAGCTTTCCCCATAACATCAGGAACAAGACAAGAATGCCCACCTTAGCCACTTCTATTCAACACTGTACTGGAAGGTCCCAGGTAGCAATTGGGAAAGCAAGATACAAAAGGCACCCAAGGGAAGCGGACTTGGCCCAGTGGTTAGGGCGTCCACCACATGGGAGTTCTGCAGTTCAAACCCCGGGCCTCCTTGACCCGTGTGGAGCTGGACCATGCACAGTGCTGATGTGCCCAAGGAGTGCCCTGTGACGTAAGGGTCTCCCCTGCATAGGGGAGCCCCACGTGCAAGGAGTGCACCCCGTAAGGAGAGCCGCCCAGTGCGAAAGAAAGTGCAGCCTGCCTAGGAATGGTGCCGCACACACGGAGAGCTGACACAACAAGATGACTCAACAAAAAGAAACGCAGATTCCCAGTGCCGCTGATAAGGACAGAAGCTGTCACAGAAAAATACACAGCGAATGGACACAGAGAGCAGACAATTGGGGGCAGGGGGGAGGGAAGGGGAGAGAAATAAATAAAAAATAAATCTTTAAAAAAATAAAAAGAATAAAATACTTAGAAATAAATTTAAACAGGAGATGTAAGACTCCTGCACTACAAACTATAAAAACACTTCTGAAAGAAATTAAAGATCTAAAAAAAATTGGAATGATATCTAAGTTTATGGATTGGAAGATTTAAAATTGTTAAGATGGAAATAATACTTCCCAAAGCAATCTAAAGAGTCAATGTAATCCCTACAAGGGGTAGGGGTTTTTTGTGTGTTTTTACTTATGTGTTCTTGCTCTTTCCTTTTTATTCCTTTTTTTTTGAGTAATGAAAATGTTCTAATAGTGATTGAAATGATGAATGCACAACTGTGACTAAACCAAATGCCACTGGTTGTACACTTTAGATAAACTGTATGGTTTATGAATAAAAATAATAAGGTGGCGGGAAAAAAAGTCAGTGTAATCCTATAAAAATTCTAATGGCCCTTTCTTGCAGAAATAAAAAAGCTGGCCCTAAAATTAGTTCTAGAACTGCAAGGGACCCTGCACACAATATATAGATCAAAATTAATTCAAAATGAATCAAAGCCCTAAATGTAAGAGCTAAAGTATAACATAGGGAGGCAGATGTGGCTCAGGTGCTTGGGCTCCCACCTACCATATTGGAGGTCCCAGGTTCAGTTCCCAGGACCTCCTGGTGAAGGCGACCTGGCCTGTGCCGAGAGCTGGCTCAACAAAAAAGAGATGCAGAGAGTAGACATTGAGCACAAGTGGCAAGACCGGGGGAGGGGGGGGGGGGATAAATAAAATGCATCTAAAAAAAAAGTGTAACATAAATTTTCATGGCCTTGCATTTGGCAATGGATTCTGAGATACAATAACAAAAGCACAAGCAACAACAAAAATAGATAAATTGAATTTCATCAAAATTTAAAACTTTTGTCCTTTAAAAAAAAAACTATCAAGAAAGTAAAAAGACAATTTACAGAATGGAAGAAAATATTTCCAAATTATATATCTAACAAGGGTCTAAAAAAATACATATACAAAATACAAAAGAATTCTTACAACTCAAAAACAAAAAGACAAATGACCCAATTAAAAATTGGGCAAAAATCTTGAAGAGTCATTTCTCCAAAGAGTAAAAATTTACAAATGATCAATAAGCACATGAAAAGATGTTCATAATTAGTCATGAGGGAAATACAAATAAAAACCACTTCACACCCATTAGGATGGCTGTAAAAATAATAATAAAAATAAAAAACAGAAAATAACAAATGTTGGCAAGGATGGGGGAAACTGTAACCTTCATACATTGCTTGTAGGAACGTAAAATGGTGCAACTCCATAGAAAACAATTTGGTGGTTCCTCAATATTTTGAGAGAAAGTCAAGGCCTCTTTTTTTTAGTACAGACCTGCTAATTAAAAGTTCACATATTCTTTCTTGCATAAAGCAAGTCCAAATACACATCTGTGATTTCAAATTTCACTTTCTTTAAAGTGGAACGAGAACTTAGACAACTGTGAAACAACTGAACATGGAACCTTTAATAAGGTTTTTATTATTTTTTTCCCCTACTCTTTCAAAGTTTTCAAGTCCACAACTAGTAATTTGGAAGAGATGGGGTACTTGTATTTATCTAATCCTTTCCAAACTGTCAACATAATCTTGCTAACAACTACATTTTACACTTATAATTAGCTTTCATTATATCTACTTAATTACATAATTACAATAATAATTAAACTGGAATAAGCAGGCTTGGAGCAAACATACTGCCTACTGAAAGCGTGAAATTCAACTGGCAAGAACAGAAGGGAGATGTACTACCAAGAAGCCTACCAGGCATAAATATTTAGCTTATCTTGGGAATCATTCAGTGTGTTCAAGAGAAAGAAAGAAGTGTCATTAATTCAGTAGTTTGGTTAAGTGTACTCAATAATCTGGTGATCATTTTCACAGTCTAAATTAGGAATCTTAATGCATTTTCTCCCAAACAACCCATTGTTACAGGACCATTTATTGGACAGCCTGTCCTTTTCTGATTTTTAAATGCCAGCCACTTTCATCATATTCTAAATTCCCATACATATCCAGGAATGTTTCTGGGTATTCTTTTCTGCTGTAATTTTTTTTTTAAAGATTTATTTATTTATTTAATTCCTTCTCCTCCCCCGGTTGTCTGTTCTCTGTGTCTATTTACCGCATCTTGTTTCTTTGTCCGCTTCTGTTGTCGTCAGCGGCACGGGAAGCGTGGGCGGTGCCATTTCTGGGCAGGCTGCACTTTCTTTCACGCTGGGCAGCTCTCCTTACGGGGCGCACTCCTTGCGCGTGGGGCTCCCCAATGCGGGGGACACCCCTGCGTGGCACGGCACTCCTTGCGCGCATCAGCACTGCGCATGGGCCATCTCCACACGGGTCAAGGAGGCCCGGGATTTGAACCACGGACCTCCCATGTGGTAGACGGATGCCCTAACCACTGGGCCAAGTCCGTTTCCCATCTGCTGTAATTATTTATCTGCCTTTTCTAACACTAATGCCTACCTGTTTTAAATAGGTTCAACTTTCTGATATTGTTTACTACCTGGAAAGGCCTACACATTCTCCTACGAGTCTCCACCAATTATTAGTCTTTTTCAAAACTGTTTTAACTTTTCTAATGAATTTGCTCTTCCAAATGAATGAAACATGAAATCTGTCAAGCTCTCAAAAAGGTCCAGTGAGCTAACTAACTAATTTGCATTAAATTTGTAGAATAATTTAGGAAGCTTTGATATCTGTATAACATCTTTATAATATTTAAGTCTTTGCATTCAGGAACATAACATAAATACCCACTTGTTATATCTTTTTAAAAATCCTCCAGTAATGCTTTAGAGTTTTCCTCATCAGTCTTACAAGTTTCTCTCCTACCACTTTTAAAATTTTGTGTTCTCTCCTATCACTTTTTTTTTAAAGATTTATTTTTATTTATTTCTCTCCTCCCACCCCCACCCTCCACACCCAATCCACCCGTTTTCTGCTCTCTGTGTCCATTTGCTGTGTGTTCTATGTCTGCTTGCACCCTCGGTGGGACTGGGAAACTCCGTCTCTTTTTCGTTGCATCATCATGCTGCATCAGCTCTCCATGTGTGTGGCGAACTCCTGGGCAGGCTGCACGTTTTTCGCGCGGGTGGCTCTTATTGCACGGCACACTCCTTGCTCTTGGGGCACCCACACACAGGGGCACCCGAGTGACACGGCACTCCTTGCGTGCATCAGCGCTGCGCGTGGGCCAGCTTACCACACAGGTCAGGAGGCCCTGGGTCTCGAACCCTGGACCCTCCCATATGGTAGGTGGATGCTCTACCAGTTAAGCCACATCTGCTTTCCTCTCCTATCACTTTTAAAATTTTTAATTCTGCTAGTGCAGCACTAACACTTATAAAGAAAACTTATAAAGAATTAAGTTTTCTAATAGGTCATTCTCACCTCTTGACCCTCCTCCACCCACACCCTTCTGAATGAGAAATATTTCAAAGAAGAGAATGTACCTTATTTATCTTTGTGATTCCAGAACCCAGCGTGGAGCAATCAATGTTTAACAAATTAACAAATACCTTACTAAGTTATGTAAGCCCATAATTGAATCTCTAAAAGAAATAAGAAAACAGATAGTAGGGAGGAGATTCTTAAATCCTCTACCACCCTTGTTGACCTAAAAAAATGTACATATGTCAGACATACCTTTCTTTCTTTAAGATCTTTCTAGAATTCAATATGAACCCTCTCTGAATTTGTTTTCCAGTCTTTCCCAGTAACCGCATCAATAATGCTATTCATTTTGCAGAAATGGAACAGCCAACATTTGCTGAGCATTCCTTATAAGTCAGGCACTTTACGTGTCCTAGCTCATTTACTCCTCACCAGAACCTCTTGAGGTGAATATTTTTATTTTTTTATTTAAAAATAATTTTTTAGAGGTACCAGGGATTGAACCCAGGACCTCGTACATGGGAGGCAGGCACTCAATAATTGTGCTACATCTGCTCTTTTCCCCTCCATTTTAAAGATGAGGAAACTGAGGCACAGGGAAAATCACTTATCTAAAAAGTAGCAGTGGAGAAGCAGACTTGGCCCAGTGGATAGGGCGTCCATCTACCACATGGGAGGTCCGCGGTTCAAACCCTGGGCCTTCTCGACCCATGTGGAGCTGGCCCACGTGCAGTGCTGATGCGTGCAAGGAGTGCCATGCCACACAGGGGTGTCCCTGTGTAGGGGGGCCCCACACGCAAGGAGTGTGCCCCATAAGGAGAGCCGCCCAGCACGAAAGAAAGTTCAGTCTGCCCAGGAATGGCACCGCACACACAGAGATCTGACACAACAAGATGACGCAACAACAAAAAAGAAACACAGATTCCTGAGCCACTGACAACAACAGAAGCAGACAAAGAAGAAGGCGCAGCAAATGGACACAGAGAACAAACAACTGGGGTGGGGGGGGGGAAGGGAGAGAAATTTTTTAAAAAAAGATTTAATAAAAAAATTAAAAAATTAAAAAATTAAAAAGTAGCAGAGATGGAATTTGAACCTAGACAGTCCTGCTTCAGAATCCACAAAATATTTTTAAAAGTACCTTATTTTACATATTTTAATTTCATTAAGTAGATTGATTTTTTAAAAATATTATTGAACTATATCATTTATACGTGAACATACACAAACAGTAAGTGTACAGTAAAATTTGTGAATTTGCAAGACAAATATGCATTTCACCATACAAGGGTCCCACACAGCTGCCCACCACCAATACCTTGCATTGTTGTGAAACATTTGTTACAAATTATGAAAGAGCATTGTCAAAATATTACTAAGTATAACTCACATCTTACATTTGGCTATATTTTCCCACAACCTACCCAATTATTAACACCCTATATTAGTATTATATATTTGTTATCATTTATGGAAGAATGTTCCATAGTTCTCATATTTGTCCTGTTAACCACAGTCCATCCCCTGTGTTATAAAGTCCCATGCTTTGTACAATCATTCACAACAGTGGCTCTTATTTTCATCACACAGTTGTGCTGTCCCCTCCCATCTTTGTCCCTTAGTAATGAAATATCTTCTTGCCATTGCTGCAAAATATTACAAATTACTGTTAACTATGGAAGTGGACTGATTTTAATGGACCAGTTGAAAACTTTCATTGTCTGCATTGTGCTCAATAAAGCTCAATAGACCTATAATTTTTAACATTTTGAATTCATAAAGTTAAAAACAAAAGATAAAATCCTCAAATTATACTTAGGAATGTTTTAAATTATTCTAAAAGGGATTAAACACTAATTGTTCTGTATTTTATAGGGCCTTCTGTTTTAAGTTAGACATAATTTTTAGTTATCTCATTGTAGTTTTATTTAGCAACCTGTTAATACATAACTGAATCACTTAAATCTATTCTACAACATTCCCAACCCTCTCTGGAATAACCTGGAATCATTTGGCACCAACCTTCCCAAAATGTATTATTAAAGAATCTCAGGCTTTTAAAAGAAAGAATCCTATCAGTGCTGGCAGCTGCCAAGAATGAGTTTATCCCTGGTTTTCATGACTACATCAATCTGGGGTGAGCATAAGAGAAGATGTATCCTTGGAAACCAACTCTTTGCTTCCCTCAATTAATAAAGAGAGTAGGAAAAGAAAAGTGAATGCTTCAGAGTAATTTAACTTGTACTTAATATATCCACTGCACAGGGTACTCATGGATAAAAGTCCTCTCCCAATCAAACTTGTGAGAAAGTTAGGTGCCACCTATGTGGGAAACCTCAAATTGGTTTTACCAAAAATACTTTATGATCTGAATACAGTATCTTGGTTTCGATCTTTAAAAGAAAATTGCAGAAGCTGTACCATAAGAACTTCATGAATAATACCAAATTGGGAACAATATTTCATACTCCCTCAATATACTTACTGTATAATTTACCATACTTACTGTACAACTGCATTCTCTACACACATTGTTTATGCTCCAAAAGTACCTTTGTTTAGATGTATTGCATATTGTGAACTTTCAAAATGGAAGGATTTTCCAAATTAGGGAGCATATTCATTATACTTACAGAAATACCTACGCCATAATGTAAGTTACTAGTCATTCATCTCAACTACATTTCTAAGGCAAGAACTTACTATTCAGGGCAAATGAGCTTTAATGGAATATACCAAGTACAGTATACCAGGATCCACACCACCCTTATTTCCCTGAAGCTATAAATATACTTCCTGCCATCAATACCAGTTGCTAGAGCAACCTCTGTTCAAAAGAACTAAAAATATATTATTGTACATATCCTCTCTTCTGCTACCCACCCACCATTCCAAAAGGAACTGAAAGAGGGAAATGCAGAGAGCTGTGTAAAGTTCAGCTGGGAAAAAAACAGAAACTGTAATTTTCCTCAAAAAAAAAGAAAAAAAATTAAACTAGTTCCAATTGAATGACATCTGGCGAGGTATAAATCAGCTACTACAGGGTCAAATTAAATTTTTTAAACTTTGGAGAAACTGATCCTGATCACAAGTTATATTTCACATTTCATTCACTGTTATTAGGGAAATGTGGTCATTTAATTAGACCATGATAAATGAAATGCACGCATATTGGAACCATGCAAAATGAATACACTCTATATATAAAAATGGCCCATGAAAATTGAAGTAGGTCCTCAATCAGCACATTCAGTGGGATCAGGACCAAGAATATAGACTTCATGGTTGGGAAACTTACCTACAGAGGGAGGTAGCCAAAAAAAAAAAAAAAAAAGGAGCCAGACTTCTCAATGTCAAAGAAGGGAAGTACAAATACAGAAAGGGGAAAAACTAGAATAAACCCTGTGGTATTGGACTGGAATTATAAGTATCGGAGTGAAATTGCAGCTTTTGATATTTGTAGGCAGATAAAGACTTCTCTGTGTGTTTATACACATACTCAGCCGAGATAAATGTGTTCTTTCACAGAGCCTATGAGCAATGACACCCAGCAGTAAGGAACACATCTAGGGCTCATGTCTTGTTTTCTAAATACATTCTCTAATAAAAGGAATGAAAGCTCCTTCATGAAATGGCAGGTTCCAGAACTGAGGCAGGGAAAGTATAACATAGGCAGAGAAAATCTTGTGCTAAAAAAGGTAAGAAAAGAAAGTGATCAAAGAATGAACATGATAAGAAAAAGGACAAAGAAGCCAGCTTGAAAGAACTCCCACTGGCCAAAGCTGAGACAATTTGAACATTAAAATAAATGAAAATTAATAAAATAGGAATCTATGAATCCATACTGATATAAAAGTTGAAATGATCTTTTTTAAACAGGGCTAGAAAAAGCTTTTCTTTACAGTGAAATGCCAAATGATGAACACAGAAGGAATGATGAAATTTTAAAAAAATCACCATCTGGCAACCACTATAGTAATAACTGATTTAAGCATGAATCATTATTGCGTGCTGAAACTAGTAGGTAAAAATCTGTTGAGAAATATGCTATTTACATAGTCTCAAAGTGTCACCCCACAAAATGCTATTACTAAAAAAAATTTTTTTTTAATTTTTAAAAATGCTATTACTTATTAATTATCAAGTACAAAGTATTTCTAAACCTTTCAATGGTGACCACTGTCAGACTAGAGGTTAATCAAGTGGTAAAATCGAACATATCCAGCACTGGAAGAAATCAACGCGTGTCTCCTAATATGTTGCAGTGAGGCAGATACAACAGCATGTGTATGGTATTTTGCCAAAAACATACAACCTAAACCTTTAAGTCAGGGTTCTTAAACTTTTTTGTTCCACGGACCCCTTTGCCAGTCAGGAGAAAACCAGAGACCCCTTACTAAGTCCACACTATCCTGTGCATTATTTAATAAATATATCACACCAGCATTAACACATCCCCACAAGAGTATTATTTTTGAATTTCAATTCAAGCTCATGGGCTGCTTGTTAAGGATCCCTGCTGTAAGTGAAGAAACATCAGACTAACGTGAATTGAGGAAGGTCCTAAAAGTAAGTGGCCCAAACTCTCCAAACACGTCACGGAAAACAAGTAAAGACTAAGGAACTGTTCCAGACTGAAGAGACATGAAAACTAAATGCAAAAAATGGTCCTGGATAGCTCCTGATTCAGAAAGAAAAAGGGGGGCGGGGAGGGGAACGGAGGAGGTCTTTCTGTTACTGGTTTTAGGGTGTTTTTATTTTGAGGGAAGAATTCTTTTTTAACTATACAGGGCATAATTGGGAAATCAGTGAAATTTGAGTAGGCTCTGTGGATTAGATGGCACTATTGTATCAATGTTTATTTCCTGATTTTGATGGGTGTACTTTGGTTATTTTAGGAGTTTTTAGGAAATATATACTGATTCAGGAGTAATGGAGTATTATGTTTGCAACTTATTCTCAAATGTTCAGAAAAAATGTAGCGATGGATAAGTAAGAAAAATAAGGCAGTTGTGGTAAAATGTTTAAAATTGTGGAATCTGGGTAAAAGGTATAATCAGAAGGTTTACATATATATATATACGGCAAATAAATATTAACGGTTTCTAAAGGACTGAAATCATGTTGGCCATATTCTTTAACCACAATACAATTAATCTAGAAACCCATTATAGAAAAATTCCATGGTTGAAAATCAAAAGTCACACTTACAAGTACCCTGCAATGGAAATTAGAAGAGTCTGAACTGTTCGTGAAAAATTTGTAACAAAACAATAATGACTTCATCAATTTATAATATACTGTACATCATGACCAAATTGTGTTTAATGTCAAAAATTGATTAACGTAATTCACTATATTGACATTTTAAAGAAAAATCACATGACTGTCAGTAGATGCAGAAAAAAACACTGGATCTAATTCAACATCCACTCATCAAAAACCCTTGGCAGACAAGAAATGGAAGATAATTCTTTAGCTTGATTAATACTGTCTACAGTCAAACTGCCCTAAGAATCACAGGACTAGATTCAACAGACTCCTGCCAGATCAGATAGCGCCACATGAATACAAAACCTTGACACTCTTCTTTCTTTTAAAATTCTATCTCAATTATTTGAAATGTAAAAGAAAAAGTTATCTCCTCAATGTTGATAATGTTTGGATGTTAAGAGCTAGTAATTGCCTCAACAGAAAGGAAAAAAGAAAAGAAAAGAAAAAAAAGTTCTTTCATGTGGATTGGAGCAAACTCTTCTGATAACCTTCCAGGTCCTGCATGCGGGAAGTATGGTATTTAGACTCCTAAGCAGATTTGTCATTAATCAGTAATTGTACTCAAAACTTCAAATTTTCTTTCCCAACTTTCAGCAAAATTTTCAATTATGAGAAATATGTAAACAACTGTCTTTCATTTGCATACTGTGCACTCTGCTTATAATGAGGGATATTGTAACAATATCTAAATGCATGACATCAAATGGACTTCACTCTTTGTACTAACAGTACCCAGACTGTATCTTACCATTAGATCCTTATTTAACCTTTAACCTGGTTTACGCATATATTTATGTCTTGAAATTTTATTTGTTCTCATTGCAGAGGTAATCAAGCACATGATATAAAACTCAAAGAAAACAGGACTTCCGGGAAGATGGTGGACTAGAAAGACAAGGGACTTTCTTCTCTCCCAGAAAAATAGCTAGAGGACAAGCTGAAACAGCCTGGAAATAAATCTTCTAGGGATTAGGACATCAGGTGAAGGCTGGACACTGCCCAGAGGAAAGAGGGTCAAAGGAAAAGAACAGCAATGGCAAAACTGTGAGTTGAAACCAGTTGCTGCTCCTGCCTCCACAATAAAGACACTTCAGAATTCTCAGGCCTCTGATTCTGCTCCAGACCCACCTCCCCAGGGAAGGGGAGAGAGAGATACACACCCTAAGACTTTTGATCAACTTTTGACCCACCGACTGGGTCTGCTGTGTCCCACCAGACTTCCAGGCCAGGTGGGGTGGCACCATTGTTTGCCCTTGGGAGAGAGCAAGGGACTAAAAGACCTAGGACTAGAGAGATCACCACCCTCCTCATCTCCCTCTCTACTAACCAGGACTGACTACTGAGGACAAAGAGGGGAGTGGAATTACTGCCTCCGTGGGAAAGGGAAGAGGCTGCCAGAGAAGACTGGAGAACTGCCTCTGAGAAAGCTTGAATTAGGAGGCTCTTGGCCTCCAGGCAGGAACCTCTATCAAGGTGACCCCCTCCAGGTTGCAGCAAACACACTCTGGACCAGCCACTGAACTGAGAGGGCTGCCAAAGCACAACATCTACTGGCAGACCAAGGAAGTACATGTCAGAAAATTAAATGCAAATAAAAGAGGCTTTTTCCTGCCTTTATAGCCTCTCTCCTCAAGGCCCTAGGAAGTGGGTCTGCAACCCATTACTGGGTCCAGAGCCCAGTTTTGAGCAACTAACAGGGACAATCCTAAAGACCCAGGTTGAACCAAGATCCAAAGAAAAATTCCATTTACAAGAGCAACAAAAAGACTCAAATACCTAGGAATCAACTTAACCAAAGTGCAGGACCTATATGCAGAAAACTACAATACAACACTAAAAGAAATCAATGAAGACCTAAACAAATGGAAAGACATTCCACGTTCATGGACTGGAAGACTAAATGTCGTGAAGATGTCAGTTCTACCCAAACTGACTTATAGATTCAATGTAATACCAAACAAAATTCCAACAGCATACTTTACAGAACTAGAAAAGGCAATTACCAAATTAATTTGAAAGGGAAAGTACACGTGAACAGCCAAAAGCATTCTAAGAAAGAAGAGCGACATGGGAGGAATTTCACTGCCTGACCTTGAAATATATTACAAAGCTACAGTGATCAAAATGGCATGGTACTGGCTAAAGACATACACATCAATCAGTGGAATAAATTGAGAGTCCAGATATGAACCCTCACCTCTACAGTCAACTGGTTTTTTATAAACCTACCATGTCCATGTGAACCCCCACCTCTACAGTCAACTGGTTTTTGATAAACCTACCATGTCCATGTTAACAGAACAAAATAGTCTCTTCAACAAATGGTGCTGGGAATACTGATGAAAGACGACACCTATCTCACTCCTTATACAAGAATCAACTCAAAATGGGTCAAAGACCTAAATTTAAAAGCCAGGACCATAAAACTACTAGAAGAAAATGCAGGGACCTTGTGGTAGGTGGTGGTTTCTTGAACCTTACACCCAGAGCATGCTTAACAAAAGAAAAAACAGATATATGGGACCTACTTAATATCAACTTTTACACTTCACAGGACTTTGTCAAAAAGTATGAAAAGGCAGTCACCTCTATGGGAGAAAATATTTGGAAATCACATGACCAATAAGGGTTTAATATCTAGGATAAATAAGGAAATGTTACAACTCAACAATAAAAAGACAAATGACCTGAATAAAAAATGGACAAAAGACTTGAGTAGACGTTTGTCAAAAAAAAAAAAAAACAAATAGCAAAAAAACTCATGAAAAAATGCTCACCATGACTAATGATGAGGGAAATGCAAATCAAAAGTACAATAAGGGCGGCGGACTTGGCCCAGTGGTTAGGGCGTCCGTCTACCACATGGGAGGTCCACGGTTCAAACCCTGGGCCTCCTTGACCCGTGTGCAGCTGGCCCATGTGCAGTGCTGATGCGCGCAAGGAGTGCCCTGCCATGCAGGGGTGTCCCCCGTGTAGGGGAGCCCCATGTGCAAGAGTGCACCCTGTAAGGAGAGCCGCCCAGCGCCAAAAAAGTGCAGCCTGCCCAGGAATGGTGCCACACACATGGAGAGCTGACACAACAAGATAACGCAACAAAAAGAAACACAGATTCCCATGCCATTAACAACAACAGAAGCGGACAAAGAAGATGCAGCAAATAGACACAGAGAACAGACAACCGGGGGTGGGGGTGAGAGGGGAGAGAAATAAATAAATAAATCTTAAAAAAAAAAAAATCATTAAAAAAAAAAAGTACAATAAGTTATCATTTCACGCCTATAAAAATGGTACTATTAATAAGACAGATTACTACAAGTGTTGGCAAGGATATGGAAAAATAGGAACACTTATTCACTGTTGGTGGGACTGCAGAATGGTACAGCCACTGTGGAGGACCACTTGGCAGTTCCTAAAGAAGGTGAATACAGATTTGCCATGTGACCCTGCAATACCACTCTTGGGTATATACCCAGAAGAAGTGAGAGCAGTGACTCGAACAGACATCTGCACACCGGTGTTCACAGTGACATTAGTCATGACTGCCAAAAGATGGAAACAACCTAGACGTCCATCAACTGATGAACAGATAAACTGTGGTTTAGTCACACAATGGAATTTTACGCAGCTATAAGAAATGAGGTTGTAAAGCATATGACAATATGGATAAACCTGGAAAACATTATGTTGAGTGAAACAAGCCAGTCACAAAAGGACAAATACTGTATGATTACCTTACTATGAACTAAATATACTGTGTAACATATTATATGATTCCATTTATATAAAAATGTAAAAATAAGCCAATTTATAAAGACAAAATCTGATTAGTGATTATTTGGGCTTTGGATGGTATGCTAAGAGGTATGGAGTTTTTCCTCTTTGGAGTAATAAAATAATTCTAAAAATTTCTGTGATGATGAATGCAGAACATTGTGATTATACTAAAAGCCACTGATTATATACACTTTAGAAAGATTGTATGGTATGTGAATATATCTCAATTAAACTGCTTAATAAATAATTGTGCAAGAATAGCCAGAAATAGCAGCTATGTACACAGGGGAAACACAAAGAGATTGAGAGGTGAAGAATTTTCTTGTTAGTCTGTTTATTAGTATTATTATTGAAATAATGAAAATACAAAGATTTAAGTGATGAATGCACAACTATGTGATTATACAAAATATCACTGACTGTACACTTTGAATTATATGCTTTATTAATATGTATCAATAAAACTGATCTGTCCAAAAAAAACCATTGAATTGTACACTTTAAAAATTCAAGGAAAACAAATGAAAATACACTAAATATGGTGGTTTTCTCTTTCTCAAGACTATCCACCAGCCTTTCGGTTCCTCTCTCCCCACAGGTAATTATTACCAGCTTCTTCTATATCTTTGTAGAGAGCTCCTAAACACTCTCTAAACACACACATACAATAGTATTAAATGTATTTTGGTAAATTCAAGTTCTTCTTAGAGTTAACTAGAATGTATTTCCTTCACTGTTCCTAATATTTTAGAAACTACACAGTGTTTTAGAAGTAGGTAATCTAGGGGCTAGAAGATCTTAGAACATCAAGTCCTTTATCATTTCACAGATGAAAAAACTGACCCAAAGAGATTTCCCCAAAGTCACAGGGCTAATTAGAAGTATTGCCAAAAACAGAGCTGAGGTCTGTTAACTCCAAATCCCTTCTTCATGCAAAGTGCACTCAAATTTCTTTACATTTTCTGTAATCATCAGGTGTTTAATTTATCTTAACACTATGAAGCTGTAAGAGCCTCTTGTAATGGATCTCTTCTCATGTGGATGAATCACGGGTTATCTGTGAGGTGTTCAGTTACCATCTGTACAGTCAGAGATTTGTCAACACCAAAACCTAACACAGATATATCACTAAAATTCTTTGGTTATCTCCAAAGAAACAGAAGCTGAAATTCAGTGTAGACAAAGTCCTTCAAAATGTCAAAAAAACAGAAAGTGTTATGGCATTACAGATCCTAACATTTTAGTTTTAATCAATACCTTTTCATAAACAAACATGTCCCTGTTTACTGAGCGCCTTCACTTCCACTCAACATTCTACACAAATCTACTGAACACATGCTAGGATTAAAAACATATGTTCCTTGCCCTCAACAAACTACCAGGAAATTACACATGAAAACAAATAATTAAAACACACTGTGATCAATGATATCATTATTATGACAATCTTAAAAGAAGGGAACAAATAATCCTTGAGAGAATTTAGGAGACTTCTTTAAGCAGGTGATATTAAAGTTGGGTCTAGAAAAGGGGTTCTTAATCAGGGGTCCACAGACCCATTTCAGGGGGTCCTTGAGTTTGAATTGAAAAAGATCAATTCATCTTTATTTTCTCTGACCTCTAACTGAAATCTAGTATTTCCTTCACTTATGAAAGTATGCTACAAATTAAAGTAGTATTCATTTCATATCACCTTACGGTTGTTGCATATCTTAAAAAATTGCTTAGGCTCATCTATACTTCAAAATTACAGTAGTTGTTAGACCCAACTAGATTACATATGATGACAGTCCTGCTTTGTACAAACTACTGTGCAACATAGCTGGCCAACTATCTAGCAACACAGAATAGGTAATAAACAGAAAAAGATCTCCCGAGTGGTGTCTTTGATCTTTTGAAGTATAAAGGCGCCATTTTGCAAGGATAAATCACAGGATCTGCACAAGTTATAGATGCTGAAAATTTCATTCCACACAGTTATAATCAATGCAACTATAACAAAAAATTTAAAAATTGTGTTGAAAACTTGTTAACCATGACATCAGCAGTGATTTTAGGTAACCAATCATATCAAAGAAAGACAGTTATGATGTTATAATAACCAAAACATGAAAACTGTGTTATTTGACAAACACAAAGACGCTTGCACATTTTATCCAGACAACATGGTCGCCTCTGTTGTGCAGAGAAAAGCCCATACTTTTCCCGCCAGCTCAAGAAATCTGTTTGTTACCTAATCTGTGCTGGGAACTCAATGCCTAGCAGTCATTCAGTACCAAATGGTGAATTCAAGCATTCTCCCTTTGGTTGCCCAGTGACTGCATTACATTCAAATATTTCCCTGTCTACAGCTGCTTGTCAACAAGTAAGTACAAGGAGGTAAGCTGTTTCCATTGATGGTTAAAATTTTACAAAACTGATCAGTTTAAATGAGAATTCATAACTTTTTTAAGTAGGTTACTAATATGGGTAGACATGCTGGCTACAGGTGTGAATCAGGCACACCCACCATGAGTTTGTCCATCAATGCAATTGACATTTGTCTTTAAGTGCTGATATTGCAGCATATAACTGTCATGATCCCAGTGATGTCTGCAAATGTCCACGTGCATTATAAATTTTTCTTTTGCCGCTGGGTTTCTAGGAAGTTCTGAAATCCACATGACTTTACGCACAATTCCAGGAAAGACACCGAATTCCAGAAAATACATGAATTCTGACCTACTGTTATAACCCACGTGTCTATCCGAGAGTTAAAAATTACTTATTTATATGCATATTTATCAAATTATTAAAAACCTTACAAAAAATCAAGTGTTAAAAACTGTCAGATTAGGGAAGTGGACTTGGCCCAGTGGTTAGGGCGTCCGTCTACCACATGAGAGGACCGTGGTTCAAACCCTGGGCCTCCTTGACCCGTGTGCAGCTGGCCCATGCGCAGTGCTGATGCACGCAAGGAGTGCCGTTCCACGCAAGGGTGCCCCCTCATAGGGGAGCCCCATGCGCAAGGAGTGCGCCCCGTAAGGAGAGCTGCCCAGCCCCAAAGAAAGTGCAGCCTGCCCAGGAATAGTGCCGCACACACGGAGAGCTGACACAACAATATGATGCAACAAAAAGAAACACAGATTCCCGTGCCACTGACAACAACAGAAGCAGACAAAGAACACGCAGCAAAACAGATACAGAGAACAGACAACTGGGGCGGGGGGTGGGAAAGGGGAGAGAAATAAATAAATAACTTTAAAAAAACCTGTCAGATTATATATTTTATTTTACAGACCCAATTTAAGTTGAAATGTCGAAGAAAAGGAAGTATGATGAAAGTTATATATTATTTGGTTTTACTTGTATTAATAAACGTGATGGAACTAAAAAACCACAGTGTTTTTTGTACCAAAAATGACCATTTGAATAGATGATAAATCATGTTAGGTTATCAAGAATTGAAATTATGGAGAATGTTGTACAACATAATTTTAAATAATCCTGAAGTTTAGATTACAGACATGCCGATGTTGAGTGACATAAAACTATCTGCTGCTACATTCTGAGAAGGGGTCCATGGTTTTCACTTGACTGGCAAAGAGGTCCATGGAACAAAAAAGGTGAAGAACCCCTGGTCTAGAACAATGAGTAATATTATAGTTACTAAGTTTTTGTTTAATAAGCTCAATTTCAAAGAAAAAGATAAACTGAATTTTATGCTGACAGTCTTTTCACAATTAAAGTGTGAAAGGTCAAAAATTGGTGGGAAATTGTAGCTAAAAAAATTTTCAATTTGAACTCCTTAGGCCAAGCAAGTCCAGTGTGACACAAAACCCACTAGACCTATTTTTCTCACTTATCTTGCCTACCTGGCCTGCAAAGATACACTTGAGTTTCCAACCCTTAACTAACTTAATGCCAAAATAAATGAGGGGGCAAGTGGGAAAGAGAAGAAGAAAATGGCATCTTAAAAACCTACTAAGGGAGCAGATGTGGCTCAAGTGGCTGAGAGCCTACTTCCCACATGGGAGGTCCCAGGTTTGGTTCCCAGTGCCTCCTAAAAAAACAAACAGCAACAAAAAACACAACAACAAAACAACTAAAAAACTAACTCAGGGAGCCAATGTGGCTTAGTGTTTGAGCGCCAGCTTCCTACATACAAGGTCCCAGGTTCAAACCTCAGTCCCCAGTACCTCAAAATAAAATAAAATAAAATAAAAAACACCCCATAACCTACTAAGTTTCAAGGGCATTAGAAGTATTTCATTTTCTAGTTCTGCAATCAGAAGATGCACACTGAATCAAAGAGTTCTGTATCAATAATCTCATATAAAATTATTCTGCTTTTTAATACTATAAGTATGATCGATGGCAACCTATTGGCTAGACTTGGGATGTCAAAAATAATTAGTTCCTTTCTCTGGCCAGGACATTATCTTCATCATATTCCAAAAAACCTTTCTTGAAAGGAGTGCCAATGTTTTGTTTTATTTTTGAGGTACGGAGCTGAGAATTAAACCCAAAACCTCCTCAGTGGGAAGCCAGCACTCAACCACTGAGCCAGACTGGCTCCCCTGAATTGGTTTTTTGATTTGCTTGTTGTCTTTGTTTTTAGGAGGCACCAGGAACCAAACCCAGGACCTCCCATGTGGGAATAAGGCACTCAACCACGTGAGCCACATATGCTCTCCCAATGTTATTGCTATTTATTTTATTTACCCCCCCGCCACCCCACCTCACTGTCTGCTCTGTGTCCATTCGCTGTGTGTTAGTTCTTCTGTTTCTACTTGTCTTCTCTTTAGGTGGCACTAGGAACTGATCCTGGGGCCCTTTAGAGTGGAAAAGAGGCACTCAATCTCTTGTGCCACCTCAGCTCCCTGGTCTGCTGCATCTCTTATTGTCCATTATTGGCTCTCCTCTGTGTTTCTATCTGTTGCGTCATCTTGCTGCACCAGCTCTCCGCGTGGGCTAGCACTCCACATGGGCCAGATCACCGCGTGGGCCAGCTTGCCTTCACCAGGAAGCCCCGGGAATCGAATCCTGGACCTCTTATAAGATAGACGGGAGCTCAATTGTTTGAGCCACATTTGCTTCCCTCCCAATGTTATTTTAATGACATATGTGAAACTACTTTAAATGCTTGTTAGTTTTAGTTCTAGTAGAATACTTTTCTTATATCTTAAAAGAATCGTTTGTAGTTAACATATCCATGAAAGATATGACAGACATCTAGAACAGAAAGAAAGCATCCTCAAAAGCAATGTACCACGGTTTCCCATCATCTTTGACCCTGGGTTTGAAGGCCAAGAGCCAAGGATAAAGAGGCTCTGGACTGTTCTTCAAAAGGCAAGATGAAATAGAGTTTAAATGAAAAGGCAAAAGACCCACCCAGAATAGACCATGTTCTTCAAATACTGAAGAACAAAGTCCGAAAACTGACTCTATCTGACTTCAATACTTACAACATGGTACTGTAAAAGAACAGACAACGGGACCAATGAAACAGCAGAGAGTGCCCAAAAACAGACCCACATGGACATAGTCAACAGACCTTTGACAAAGGTGCAAAGGATTTTCAATGAAGAGAAAATAGTCTTTTCAACGAACATGGCTGAAACAACCAGACATACACATGCAAAAAACATTTTTTTGACATAGACCTTATACTTTGTACAAAAATTAACTCAAACTGGATTACAGGCCTAATGCAAAATGCAAAACATATAGGAGATTAACAGTGGAGGAAATCTAGATGATCTTGAGCTTGATAATGAATTTTCACACAACACCAAAACAATGATCCATGAAAGAAAAAACTGGTATTTCGACTTCATTAAAATTAAGAAATTTCTGCTCTCTAAAAGATACTCCTTGGGAGCAGATGTAGCACAAGTGGTTGAGCACCTCCTTCCCATGTATGAGGTTCTAGGTTCAATCCCCAGTACCTCCTTTAAAAAAAAAGGGAGAGAGAGAGAGAATGAAAAGGCAAGCCACAGATGGGAAGAAAATATTTGGAAAACATATCTGATAAAGGAATGGTCTCTAAAATATACAAAGAATTTTCAAAATTCAACAGTAAAAGACATTCAGTTAAGAGAGCAGAGTAGAGAGGTCCAGGACACAGGCCTTCCATGAAAACAACTATTAAACAGGCGGGAACTGTCTAAAACAGCTATTTTGAAACTCAGAGGCCAGAAGTTTCATCCAGAGAAGAGCGGGAGGAAGAGGCTGATAAATTATGGTAAAGAACAGTAAATTGTTCTTTGCAGGGCAGCTACCAACGCCCATCTCCCACATTCACAGCAGGCTGCCACAGGGTCCAACTCCTAGATAGCTGCTGGTGACACAGAGGGACATAAAAATCCTCTTCCCCAAGAACATGGGTGGCCATGGCTGATCACTGATCACAGATTTGTTTGTTTATATATATTTTTTTGAGGTACCGGGGGCCGGGGATTGAACCCAGGAACTTGTAGGTGGGAAGATGGCATTCAACCACCAAGCCACATCAGCTTCCCTGAGTTGATTTTATCATTTGTTTTGCTTGTTGTTTTTGTTTTTTCAGGAGGCACCGGAACCGAATCCAGGACCTCCCAAGTGGGAGATGCGCATTCAACTGCTTGAGCCACACCCACTCCTGCACAGTTTTTGATTAGTGAATTCAGATCACTATGTCCTGGCTCTGAGGACAGCTCTTAGTTCAACCCACCCCAGACGGGGAAGCAGAGATTAAAAGACGTAGTACTTCCTCAGGACTGCAGGGACACACACTGTTAGCTGAAGGGCTGCGTTTGCTGGGCAGGCCAGGAAAGCTCAGCTTTGGGAAGCCACAGAAGGCTTGGCACCCTTATTGGTCCCTTCCCCAGTGCACGGTGGAGCTGGACTGGGCCCCCTTCGTGGATACCTGGCCCTGTTTTGGCTGTGAGAGACTGATCTGGGAAATTCCTCTCTTGGGTGACTCTCCTCCTAGAATTTGCCCTCAGGCAAAAGCAACGTGAGAAAACGAAAGAAGTACAAAAACTAGAGGTGGGCAATATGGGACAAAGGTCTATCAGCTTCACATATCCAGAAGAGGGAGTTCTATCTCCTAGGACACAGAGGGGACAGCCAAACTCCTGTAAACAGAGGAACTCCAAAACAACTAACAAAACCCCAGGATAAGACAGGCCCAGAAAGACTGGGAAACCCCTGCACACTCCATTCACCTTGGGCAGACCTTCCTGACAGGTGGGTTGAAGCTTGAGAAAATCTGTCTTATCATCAGCTGTTTAAAAAACCAAGAAACAGAAATCCCAGGGAGTAAGTTTCAGAGTTAACATTTTAATATTTTATATTAAAGAAGAAATGATGGCCCATCCAAAGGAAAAGGATAAAAATCCCAAAAAAACACCAACAAAGAAGGCAAAATGTGGATATACTGAACAAAGCCTTCTAAAAAATGATCTTAAAAAATGCTCAAGGAAACAAAAAAAAAATTTTTTTAAATGCTGAAGGAGATGAAGGAAAGCACAGAGAAAGAACTAAAGGATATCAGTAACCAATATGAGAGTGTAAGTAAAGAGATAAAAAAATTTTTAAAGGAACCAAACAGAACTACCAGAGTTGAAGACGATAATAACTGAAATGAAAAATGCCCAGGAGGTAAGAAAATTGAATACAGATTTGCCATGTTACCCAGCAATACCACTACTGGGTATATAACCAAAAGAACTGAGAGCAGTGGCACAAACAGACATCTGCACACCAATGTTCATAGCAGCATTATTCACAATTGTCAAAAGTTGGAAACAACCCAGGTGTCCATCAACTGATGAATGGTAAACAAATTGTGGAGTATACACACAATGGAATATTATGCAGCGGTAAGAAGAAATGAAGTTGTGAAACATATGACAACATGGATGAACCTGGAGGACATTATGTTGAGTGAAGCAAGTCAGACACAAAAGGACAAATACTGTATGACTGTCCTATTATAAACTAAAGATATTATATGAAATATAAATATATAACGTGAAATATGAATATGGGTAAAATTGCATATATAAGACTCTTTCTTTGAAGCTGAAAAAATGTAGGTAATACTACAAAATGTTAATGTCAGACAAAAAAAATTAAGTGGCGATCAGACACAGAGTACTACATATTATATGATTTCATTTATATAAAATGTAAATATAAATCAATTTATAAAGATTAAATTAGATTAGTGGTTATGGAAAGAATGCTAAGGAGTGTGGAGTCTTTTTGGAGTCATGAGATTGTTTTAAAATTTTTGAGATGATGAGTATACAATATTGTAGATTATGCTAAAAGCCACTGACTGTACACTTTGGATACATTTTATGGTATATGAATATATCTCAAAAAAACTGCTTAATAAACAAATAAATAATTGTGTAAGAATAGCCAGAAAAAGCAGCTATGTACAGCAGGGGAAGCAGAGAGACTGAGAGGTGAAGAATTTTCTTATTTTTCTGTTTTTTATTACTATTATTGAAATAATGAAAAAAAATTCCCTAATGCTTTTATTCATTCATTTTTTTTAAGATTTATTTTTTATGTTATTTCTCTCACCCACCCCCAGGCCCGTTGTTTGTTCTCGGTGTCCATTTGCTGCATGTTCTTTTTTTTTGGTCTGTTTCTGTTGTGGTCAGCGGCACAGGAATCTGTGTTTCTTTTAGCTGCGTCATCTTGCTGCATCAGCTCTCCGTGTGTGCGGCGCCATTCCTGGGCAGGCTGCACTTTCTTTCGTGCTGGGTGGCTCTCCTCACGGGGCACACTCCTTGCACGTGGGGCTCCCCTACGCGGGGGCACCCCTGCGTGGCAGCGCACTCCTTGTGCGCATCAGCACTGCACGTGGGCCAGCTCCACACAGGTCAAGGAGGTCCAGGGTTTGAACCGCGGACCTCTGATGTGGTAGACTGACGCCCTAACCACTGGGCCAAGTCCGCTTCCCCCTAATGGTTTTAATAGCCACTGTGATCAGTGCCTAGGTTACGTCATTAGATCACCTGGAAATTTTTTAAAAATACATTTGGTGGGAAGCAGATATGGCTCAAGCAGTTGGGTGCCTGCCTACGATATGGGAGGTCCCAAGTTCAGTCCCCGCTGCCTCCTAAAGAAGACGAGCTAGATGGCGAGTTGACACAACAAGATGATGCAACAAGATGATGTAAGGAGAAACGAGGAAACACAATAAGAGACACAATAAGCAGGGAGCAGAGGTGGCTCAAACAGACAGAGAGCAAAGTGAGCGCAAACAAGGGGTGGGGGAGAATAACAAACAAAACAATTTTAAAAATATACATTTGGTGATTTTTATCAGGTTACAAAATTATGTTTCCAAGTTTTTCACATAAGGTTATGAGAATTTTTATAGGTGCAATAAAATCACAATGAGATCATTACTCATTAGGTAAATGCAAATCAAAACTACAATAAAATACTACTTCATATTAAACAGACTGTCTCCAGTCAAAAAGCAGGTAAATGCAGGCAAGAATGTGGAGAAATGGAAACCCTCATACACTGCTGATATAAATGTAAAATAGTATATGACCAGTGTGGAAAGTAGTTAAACATAAAGTTACCATTTGACCCACCAATTCTACTCCTAGGTGCATATCCAAGAAAACATGTCCACACAAAAACCTGTACACGCAGTCCACAGAGTGGAAAAAATATTTGCAAATCATATACTATAAGGGCTTATATCTAGAATATATAAAGAACTTTTACAATTCAATAATAAGGATAGCAGGTAGGTGGTATATGGGGAACTCATATTTTTTAATGTAACATTAAACAAATTATTTTTTTAAAAAGACCAAATGAATCAAAATTAAAAATTGCACCTCATCATGCTATAATATGAAAAAAAATTCAATTCCCCCAGAGATAAATTTATAATGGTAATACACTTCCAATAAGAATCCAAAATGTAACCTGGAAAAAATAACTGGGAAAAGAAAATCTGTAACAGTAGTAAAATAAAAAATAAAAATTTGAATGCAAAAATAATAGTAATAATAATAATAATAAGGACAAATAGCCCAACTTTAAAAGTCTGAATACACATTTCTCCAAAGAAAATAAACAAATAGCCACAAGCACATGAAAACATGCTCAACATCATTAGTCATCAGGGGAATGCATATAAAAACCACAACAGAATACCACTTCACACCTACTAGGATGGCTAGAATCAAAGTCAGATAATTACAAGTGTTTCTGAAATGTGGAGAAATCAGAACCCTCAAACACTGCTGGTGGAAATGTTAAATGTTAAAGTCACCTTGGATTAGAGAGCGTCAGTTCCACAAAAAGTTAAAACTTACCTTTTGACACAGCAATTCCACTCTTAGGTATATACCCAAGAGAAAGAAAATGTATGTCCATACAAAAACTTGTACATGAAAATTCATAGCAGTACTATTCACAATAGCCAAAAAGGAGAAACAACCAAATGTCCATCAACTGATGAATGGATAAATAAAATGCGGTTTACTCAATGAAATATTATTCAGTCATAAAAAGGGGGGAAAGTACTAATATATGCTACAACATGGATGCACTGAATAGGCAAATCCAGAGTCCAAAAGTAGATTAATGGTTGCCTATGGCTGGGGAGCAGAGATGGGGAAGGGACGGAGGGATTGAGGGAGTGACAGAGAAAGGGTATGGGGTTCCTTTCTGGAATGATGAAAACATTCTAAAAATGATTGAGGTGATGGCTGCAACTTCCATAAGCAAATATATTTTAAAACCATCAAATGGTACATTTTAAATCGGTAAATTGGATGGCATGTGAATTTTATCTCAATAAAGCTTAAAAAAAACAACCTGTATGCAAATGTTCATAGCAACATTAGTCACAATAGCCAAAAAGTTAAAATAACCCAAATACTCATCAACTACTAAGTAAATAAACAAAATGTGGTATAGCCATACAACGGACTTTTTAACCAGCCATAAAAACAAATGAAGTCATGTTACAACACAGATGAACCCCAAAAATATTATGCTAAGTACAAGAAACCAGTCACAAAAACGGTCACATATTGTATGATTCTCTTCATACAAAACATCTAAAATAGGCAAATTCAAGAAACAGAAACACTAGTGGCTCCCAGGGGGCTGAGCAGAGGGCAGAATGGGTAGTCAATGCTAACTGGTATGGGGTTTCTTTTGGGGGTGATAAAAATGTTCTGAAATTAGACAATGGTGATGGTGCACAATTCCATAAATATACTAAAATCTACTGAATTGTGCACTTTAAAAGTGTAAATTTATGGTATGTGAATTATACCTCAATAAAGTATACCTCAATAAAGCTTTTACTTAAAAAATAATTACAATGAGGAAAACGTTCTCCTATAGCACATTTCTTTCTAAGAAAAAAGCAATTACTTTCTCAATCTCTGTTAAAAATAACACCTTACTTGAAGGGACAGATTAAGGATATTAATTTCTCAAACAATATTTACTAGGGAGCCACTTACCATCACAGAAAAAGTCAGCTTTTTTTTTTTCTTAAAGAAAAATGTTTATTAACTCATCAGTGACTCTACTACAAGAAAACCAACAAATGACAACTTGCCTCAAAAGCCTGTCCATGAAGAAGCAGTGAACGAATTTCAACTTTTATTCCGTGAAGGCAGCTGCTCTTGTCAGTAGTTTAGATTTAAACAATTATTCCATATAGAGATGTTCTTAGTAAGGTAGTCATTTACTATTAAGAATATGCCTCCTCCAGTACAACTATCCTCCGGTAACTCACAAAAGAAGTGATGCTTAATGGTTTTAATTATTAAAAGAGAATCCAGAAGGAAAAAAAAGAGAGAATCTAGAAATACTGAGACATGCCAGAAGCTTCTGTACTTTTACAAGTGCACAGCAAACCTCCCACACTGCAACATTTGTTCTAATATTGTTTGTTCAAATATCTAGCAACATTTTCTATGCATCTTCCAACACATTATTTTCCATGTATTGTATATCAGCCTTTCTTTTAACTGTAGCAGGAAGAACCTGCCAACAATTCGTGCTTTTTGTACCTTTTACAAGAACAAGAATTTTTTAAAATATAAACTTTAATCACAAGGTTAGAAATATTTTGTATAGCATTTATTTGAATACCCCATAACTTTAAATATCATTTTAAAAAATTTAGACGGTCTCTTTATGTTCCAGATGCTTAGTTTTAGAATATCTTGGTCCCGATAATAGTTTCACATTTTATTATTTAGTATCTCAAGTTTCTACATACTCTTAAAGCAAGATTCCTATTAATAATAGAGGACGTAAAACCATATCTCAAATAGGCTTCTTAGATGGCTCCAGCTTCATTTCTTTTTTCCTTTTAAGAGGCACCTGGGATTGAACCAGGGTTCTCATACATGGGAAGCAGATGCTCAACTATCTGAGCCACATCCTCTTCCCAACAAATAAGCTTCTTGAAACTTCAAATTTAATAGAGCAGATTATTTAACCCAATTTAGCACCTTACTGAGTGTTCATAAATAGTAGGAGTTAAGACAAGGGTCGGTTCTCCATTTAATTTGTTTGCTGCTTGTGCCTACATTATCGGTATTTTCTTCAATCATCGGTTTCTTTGTAGGAATCTTCTTAAGCCACATGTCCACTCTTTTTTTTAAAGATTTATTTTATTTATTTACCTCTCCCCACCCCTCGTGGTCTGCACTCACTGTATCTGTTCATCTTCTTTTGTTTCTTTGGGAGGCACTGGGAATCAAACCCAGCACCTCCAATGTGAGAGGGAGGTACCTAATCGCTTAAGTGACCTCCATTCCCTGCTTTGTTGTGTCTCTCGTTATGTTTTCCTCTTATGTCTCTTGTGCGCCATCTTGTCACATCAGCTCACCACACCTGCCCATCACATCAGCTCGCCGTCCTGCTCGTCCTTTTTTAGAAGGCACCAGGAACCTCTGCTCCCTGCTTTGTTGTATCTCTCGTTATGTTTTCCCTCTTGTGTCTCTTGTTGTGTCATCTTGTTGTGTCAGCTTGCTGCACCTGCCTGTCGTACCAGTTTACTTTTTTTTTTAATTACCACAGCATTTTTAAAAATTTCTATTTCTATCCCCCTACTCCACTTCCCTCTGTTGTCTACTCTCTGTGTCCATTCACTGTGTGTTCTTCTGTGTCTGCTTGTGTTCTCATCAGGCAGCTCCAGGAACCAATCCTGGAACCTTCCAGAGTGGAAGAGAGGCGATGACTGTCTTGCGTCACCTCAACTTCCTGTTTGCTATGTCTCTTCTTTCTCTCCTCTGTGTCTCTTGCTGCGTTACCTTGATGCACCAGCTCTCCACATCAGATGACATTCCTGCACAGGGTGGCTTTCCTGCGCTGGGTGGCATTCCCACGCAGGGTGGCACTCCTATGTGGGGTGGAAATCCCTGCGTGGGCCAGCACTCTGCGTGGGCCAGCTTGCCCTCACCAGGAGGCCTTGGGCATCAAACCCTGGACCTCCTAGACAGGAGCCCAAATGGTTGAACTACGTCCGTTTCCACATCACTGTCTTCTTTAGGAGGCACCAGGGACTGAACTACAGATCTCCCATGTAGTAGGCAGGAGCCCAATTACTTGAGCCACATCTACTTCCCAACATGTCCATTTTTTTAATGTTAGTTTAATGAAAACTGGATAGTATAATTTGTTATCAACATATTGCAAAACACTGGAGGCAGATGTGTGAATAAGGCTCTGTTCACTACAGAACTCCCTCTCAGGCTACCCAAAGTTCTACAGTTAACATAATGACTGACCTAGAGACCTAAGACAATCCCTAAATTAAATATTTTCTCTTATTTTTTAGATAAAATAAAAAGTCTAGTATTTTCTGCCAGTACCCCCAACGAATTCTTATATACCTCATTTTGAAAACAACTGCTCTAGATGCAGCCACTAAGAACTTTTTGCAACTGCACATTAGTTCAGTTCACTCTCCTGCTTAAAATGCTTCGTGTATTAGCCCTGCCTTCAGGACAAAGTCCAAAATCCTTGCTTGGTTTATAGAGTCCTCAATTCTAGCCCCTGACTCTCTCTAGTCCACTGTTTCTCAACCCTGGCTGCACATCAGAATCACCTGGTGGGATGACTTGAAGCTGTATGTACCCCAGGAAAGCATGTTGTTAAGTTTAATCCACTCCTGTGGGTGTGGGCCCTTTGTAAGGAGGATCTTTTGACGAGGCTACTGCAGTTTTGATGAGGCTACTGCAGTTAGGGCATGGCCCACCTCATTCAGGAGGGGCCTTGACACTCTTACTGAGTCCTTTATAAGGGGAGTGAAATGCAGACGGAGAGAAAGCCACAGAGAAAGCAGCCAAGCTGAAATCAGTGGAAACTGGGAGAAGGGAGACACTGCCATGTGCCCTTCCATGTAATGATCTAAGGACCAAGGAAGCCAGCAGCCAGCCCAGAAAGTCACAATCTTCAGGGAGAAAGTGCTCCCTTGATGATACCTTGATTTGGACTTTCTTTTAGCCTCAAAACCATAAGCTAATAAATTCCCATTTTTTAAGCAAACCCATTGCACAGTATTTGCTGTAGCAGCCTAGGAAACTAAAACACCCAGGGAGTTAAAATATATACATATTCTCAGGCCCTAGCCAAGACCAATTAAATCAAAATATCTGGGGGGATGCATTTGCACCCCTGATTTTTCTACGTTTCTCAGGTACATCCAAAGCAGAAAACGACTGCTATAGTTGTCATTGCAAGTCACCGGCTCCATCCCTCTCAGTGTGGATCTCTCAGTGAAACCTTGCTACTCTAGGTGTGACCTACTCACCAGCAGCAAGCTCCCAGGAGCTAGTCAGCAGTGTAGAATCCCAAGCCCACCCCAGACCTACTGAATCTGGACGTGGCACTGTAACAAGATCCCATGGTTAATAAGCACATACACGTTAGATAAGCACTGCCCTGCTTATCTAAACCCCTTCCCAGCTCAGAGTCTATGAAATTGGTGTTTAACTACAAATGTTGTTCAATTGTCAAACTTCTCTGGCACTCCCATGACACCCTATTCTTCCCCTTTGGTCACATCCATCACATCTGCAATTATTATAAGGTAATTAATGTCTGTCTACTCCACTAGCCTATAAGTGTCATATGACAACTCCATATCCACGTTACTCTCTGGGGTATCCTAGACAATTAAAATGCTATTTTGAATCGAATAGCATCCAACCTCATAATATTTTTTTTTCCTAAAGATTACTGTTTTTTTATCTTTATTTATTTTTTTAATGTTACATTAAAAAATATGAGGTCCCCATATAGTCCCCACCCCACTCCTCCCCCCACTCATAATAATTTATACTGATATGATCCTATCCTAAACTTTCATAATTTTTCTGCCACCAACTAAGGCTTTCTTCGACTACAAGTTGGTATTAGCTATAAAACTACTGGATATGATAAATATCATAGTACTGTACTTATTTCCAAATCTAAATGAATTACTAGTCTCCTTTTCTAAAGAAATTTAAATTAAACCTAATTCAAAGTTCCATTAAATTACTTTCAAATTAGTAAAATAATAAAATATTAGGTTTGTTTTGTTTTTTTGTTTGTTTATAATAGCACTGGCTAGGCTGAGTAGAAAAGACACACATAGTTGTCCATGGTGGTGTAAACTAGTTCAACCTTTCCAGATAGCAATTCAGCACTGAAATTGTACCCTCTGACTCAGTGAGCCCACATTAGGAATTAGAGTCTAAGAAAATAATCCAAAAGAAAGCAGCATTTGAACAAGGATGCTCTATAAACATATTACTCTTAATGGTAAAAAGAAAAACAAATTGCACCAAGTTTCTGTTTAAGGGTATGAAAAGGTTTCGGTAATGAATATTGGTGATGGTAGCAGAACACTGTGAATGTAATTAATATCACTGAACTACACACTTGAAAAAGTTAAAATGGAAAATTATGAGTCACATATACATTATTACAATAAAAAGTCTTTTTAAAAGACTGATTAAACTGGAGTTGTCAATGTATGGACTACTATACAGTGATTTAAAATAACAATACACAAGTGAGTAAATATGAGATATTTGATGTTATTCAAGAATACAAAAATCACACTCTATAGGTACTGACTTCATCTATAAAAATCTATGCCTGAAGGTCCTGCCCTGATCAAGATGGTGCAAGAAGCTACAGGGCTCCGACTACTCACAGCAGCTTTGAACAGCCAGCTAGAACTGGCTCCAGAAAACAGTTACAGGACTGCAGTGACAGGGTGAATGCCCAATCGAAACAAGGCCACTCAGAAGCAGCAGGTGCTCAGGGCCCCCTGGCTGGCCCGCCCCTCAGCCCCTCTGGCGTGGCCTGGAGCCCGCTGCCCTACCAGTGTGGATCCCTGGCCCCTGTTGCAGAGGGAGAGCAGTAACCCTCACGCACATGCTGGCAGCGGGTATGGCTGGCTCAACTGCCTGATGGTAGCCTGAGGGGCTCGTGTCCCAGACCTTGCCCCGCTTGTAGAAGGCAGTACACAGAACTGCCTGACAGAATAGAATCTGAGAAGAGTCCAGTTGTGCCGCCCAGGGCAAGGGACTGCAATCTGTAGGGATTGTAGTGCACAGAATCTAGGCACTACAAAACAGTGCCTAGAACTGCAAGGAAACTGTTTCCTAGGGAAAGGGGGACATACTTACCCCTGGAAACAGGGCAATTTCTAAGACCAAGGTAAGAGGCATGCACAGAAAGGACCGGGGAGACCCCTGTGCTCTGCCCAAGCTATTCTCTAAACTTGTATAGGTAACAGGTCAATGTGCAAATACTGGGAAAGAGTATTTTTTTCCGTCTCTTTTTTTTTTTTCTTCTAGCATTCAAGGAGTGCTCTCTCAACTCTAGCTGGATACAAGCTTAGCAACAGCTGCCTCAGAGTATAAATTCCAGGGATAATACATTAAAATATAAAAATGTCCAGGTTTCAACAAAAGGATAAAAAACATACAAAGAAACAGGTAGTGATGGCCCAGGCAAAGGGGAAGATTTAAGGTTCACAAACCATCAATGAGGAGGACCAGACCTGGAACACAGCAAAGACTTTTAAAAGCATGTTCCTAAACATGCTCAAAGAGCTAAAGGAAAACATGGACAAAAATACTAAAGGAAACCAGGAAAGTGAGAGACAAACACAAAGAGAACATCAACAGAGAAATGAAAATTATGAAAAGGAACCAAGCAGAAGAACACAGTTAACAGAAATTAAAATTCCCTAGAGGGGTTCAACAGCAGATTGGAGCTGACAGAAAAATTAGCTGAACTTGAAGAACTGGAATCATCCAGTTGGAGAAGCAGAAGGAAGAATGAAGAAGTTCAACAGAGCCTGAGGAATCTGTGGGACACCACAAGCTATACCAATACAGGCCTTGTGGGATCCCAGAAAGAGAAGAGAGGAAGGAGCAGAATGACTAGTCAAAGAAATAATGGCTGGAAACTTCCCAAATACATGAATATACACACCCAAGATGCTCAGTGACTTCCAAACAGACCTCAACTCAAATAAACCCACACTGTGCCATGTTAAAATCAAACTGTTGAATACCAAAGACAGTGAATTCTGAAAGCTGCAAAAGCAATGTGTCCCTTACAAGGGGTTCGCAATAAGAGTAAATGCCAATCTCTCTCTGAAAACCATGGAGGCAAGAAGGCAGTGGGAAGACATTTAAAGCGCTTGCCAACCAAGAATTCTATATCCAGCAAAACTGTCTTTCAAAAATGAGGAGGGGATTAAGACATCCCCAGATAAACAAAAGCTGAGGGACTCTGTTACCCCTAGGTTGGTCCTGTAAGAAATGCCACAGGGAGTTCTGCAGGTTGAAAGGGAAGGACACTAGACAGTTGGCTGAAGCCACACAAAGAACTGAAGATCTCCACTGAAGATAATGACATGGGTAGATATAAATGCTAACACTGTTGTATTTTGGTTTGTAACTCCACTTTCTACTTCCCACAGGATCTGAAAGGCAAATGCACAAAATGTAATAATAAATCAATGATTTTTAGAATTATAATGTATAAACACGTAATTTGTGAAAAGAACTACATAAATTTGGGGGACAGAAGTATAGGAACAGGTTATCTATGCTACTGATGTTAAGGTGGTACCAAGGAGGGAAGCGGACTTGGCCCAGTGGTTAGGGCGTCCACCTACCACATGGGAGATCCGTGGTTCAAACCCTGGCCTCCTTGACCCGTGTGGAGCTGGCCCATGCGCAGTGCTGATGCACGCAAGGAGTGCCCTGCCACACAGGGGTGTCCCCCGTGTAAGGGAGCCCCACGCACAAGGAATACCTCTGGTAAGGAGAGCCGCCCAGCATGAAAGAAACTGCAGCCTGCCTAAGAATGGCACCGCCCACACATGAAAAGCTGACACAACAAGATGATGCAACAAAAAGAAATACAGATTCCCGTGCCACTGACAACAACAGTAGCAGACAAAGAAGACGACACAGCAAATAGACACAAAGAACAGACAACCGGGGCGGGGGAGTGGGGGGGAAGGGGAGAGAAATAAATAAATAAATAGATCTTTAAAAAAAAAAAAGGTGGTACCAAGGAAACGAGATAATTATAAATTTAAGATTTTAAATTTAAGCCCCATGGTAACCACAATGAAAATATCAGAGAATATGCAAATTCATAGAGACACAAGTAGAGTATATATTACCAGGAGTGTGGGTAGGGACAAAGGGGAGTTAATGCAAAATGTAGGGTTTCTGATAGGGTGAAAGGAAAGTTCTAGTAATAGATGGCGGCAAGAGTACTGAACACTGCGAATGTGATTAATCTCCCTGAATGATAGGCTGAGGAGAGGTTGGAATAGGAAGATTTATGTTGTATATGTTTCTTCTTTTTTTTATTTCTAGTCTACCTTATTCATTTTTTAAAAATTACATTAAAAAAATATGAGGTCCCCATATATCCCCCACCCCCCTCACCCCATTACTCCCCCCATAGCAACATTCTCCTCCATCATTATGAGACATTCATTGCATCTGGTGAGTACATCTCTGAGCATCGCTGCACCTCATGGTCAATGGTCCACATCATAGCCCACACTCTCCCATGTTCCATCCAGTGGGCCATGGGAGGACCTACAATGTCTGGTAATTGTCCCTGCAGCACCACCCAGGACAACTCCAAGTCCCGAAAATGCCTCCACATCTCATCTCTTCCTCCCATTCCCCACACTCAGCAGCCACCATGGCCACTTTCTCCACACCAATGCCACATTTTCTTCGATTATTAGTCACAATAGTTCATGAAGAGAATATCAGTAAGTCCACTCTAATCCATATTCTATTCCTCCATCCTGTGGACCTTGGATTGGTTGTGTCCATTCCACATCTATGTCAAGAGGGGGCTTAGATCCCACATGGATGCTGGATGCAATCCTCCTGCTTTCAGTTGTAGGCGCTCTTGGCTCCCTGGCGTGGTGGTTGACCTTCTTCAACTCCATGTTAGCTGAGTGGGGTAAGTCCAATAAACCAGAGTGTAGGAGCTGAAGTCTGTTGAGGCTCAGGGCCTGGCTATCATATCATATCATGTCCAGAGATTCAGATCCCCTGGGTATATATTAAACCCCAGCACCAACTACAATTCTGGTAAAGTAACAGGAAAGGCTTGTGAAAAGAGACCACATCTGAGTCCAGCTCCATCACACAGAAACACAAACTCCAAAGAAGGGCACTGAACTCCATCTGCCATGACCATAAAACCTGTGGGTCTCTTTAGCCCTCAGAAGAACCAATACCTGGGGTTGTATCTACTTTATCTGACTATGGGACTCTGCTCAGGTGTGCATAAGGGCAACCCCTCTGATAACCTCCCGGCTCTTTTTTAGAGACTCATAGCCATATAAACTCATTTGTCCTTTCCATTTCCCCCTTGAGTATATGTTTCTACAATTTAAAAAAAAGAAAGAGAAACTAAAGAGATAATGACAAATGCAATACATGATGCTGATAGGAACCAAGAATGGAGGTGAAAAGGCACAAAAGGACATTATTGGAACGTAAGAAAAATTAGAATACAGACTGCTAGCTTTCTATCAATGTTAAATTTCTTAAACTTGATAACTGCACTTAAAATGATTACATAAACGAATATTCTCATTCATAGGAAATGTACATGGAAGAATTACATGTTCAAGGAGAATGATGTGTGCAACCTGCTCTCAAATGTTCAGAAAAATGACAGGCAGATAGACAGACAGACAGATTTGGCACAACAAAGGTGGCAAAATGTTAAAACTGGTGAATCTGGTTATCTGGGTGGATAGGCATATGTTAGAATTCTCTGAATAGGGTCTGTATTATTTTTGTAACTGTCCTGCAAATTTGAAATTATTTCAAACTAGCAAGCTAAAAAAAAAAAATCTATGCCTGAATATTGACACAAAACAGATGGAAATTCAGAGTAATATAAATATGGTTTTACATTAGGTGGGTTCCCTTTTTCTTTAACAATAAAATAAGCTTTAATGTTAATTTATTTATGATTTGCTGCTCAGTTTTATTAAGTTAGTGTTATACTAAGTTAGTGTTATATTACTGCTCTTTTTGTTGCATTCAAGATTCACTGAAAAAAAAAAACATTTCTTCAGCTTTTGCATTTGGGATCATTAATTAGTAACTGCACTGGAAATAAAAAGACAAGATTCTGTATCTGGTGAGCATCCTGCTTATAACTCAAAACTGCACTAGCATTTTACTTTTTCTACATGAAGGTGGAGATAAATAACCAGATTCACAAATTGGCTTTTTTTAAAAGAGGTACCAGGGATTGAACCCAGGACCTCATACATGGGAGCAGGCGCTCAACCACTAAGCTACACCCCTCCCCAAAAACTGACTCTTAGGTCCTCCATGAAAAGTGTTGGGCAAATATCAGAGTATCAGAGCTTCTTAAAAAACCACCCTGACCAAGTTGCACAAATCACTATCATCCTTCTGATCCCTCTGTAAAATGAAAGAAACAAGGGAGTAGATATAGGCCAGTGGTTGAGTGCCTGCTTCCCATGTATGAGGTCCCAGGTTCATCACCGGTAAAGAAAGAAAGAAAAGAAAGGGAGGAAGGAAAAGAAAGGAAGAAAGAAAAGGAAAGGAAAGAAAGGCAGGAAGGAAGGAAAGGGAGGGAGAATCACATGGGGGAGGAAGGTAAGTAGGCATATGATATCCGAAAAAGCATCCCAGGCAGTCCTGCTACATAAATAGTCAGACGAAGACCCATTGAGTCATACTCACCCACAATTTTGGGGAGAGTCTAAATTGGTACAAACCCCTCAAAGGGGGTTGGATTTGGCTACATCTCTGAAATTAAAAATGCACATGGGAAGTGGATGTGGCTCAAGCAACGGAGTTCCCACCTACCACACAGGAGGTCCCAGGTTCAGTTCCTGGTGCCTCCTAGAGAGAAAATGAGCAGACACAGAGAGCACACAGTGAATGGACACAGATAGCAGGCGGTGAGCACAAAACAACAGGGCAGGGCAGGGGGAGGAGGGGAATAACTTAAAAAAAAATCTAAAAAAAAAAAATAGCACATATCCTTTGACCCAGTAATTCTACTTCTAGAAGTGTATTATTCAGATAAACATACACATGAGCACATAAAGTATGTACAAAGACATTCACTGTAACACTGTAGTCGAGAAATCTGGAAACAACCTGAAGGTTGTTTAACCATAAAAAAACTTGTTACAAATTACCCTACAGCCAGACGATGAAATAAATGAAAGAACATCACAAGAGTGAACGGCTCAAAATGTACTAATATGGAATAATTTCCTAAATATTTTAAGTAAAACAGAGCAAGGTGTGACTGGTATATACCATGCAGGAGGGGGTGGCTATGAAGACATGTTTATAAGGGAACAGGGAGGGTATAGGTAAAGGCATAGAAACAAAACTGCAGCCACCTCCAGGGCAGAGGGAGGGGTTAGGAGGGAGACTTATTTTCATTTGAACACTTGAATATTGGAAATTTTTTTCTCATAAGTATTTACTCTATTTTCCTTTAAAAAAAAAAAAAAAAGCAACCTAGGAAAACAAGTAAGTACTTAGAACGGTATCTGACAAATAGGAATTATCAATAAAGGTGGTTATTAGTTAAAATGAAAGAAAAAATAACCACCAAGCAGGGTTCCCTCTAGGCCTCCCTCCGGATCTACGAGGCTGTGATTCTGCCTCAAGGGCATCAACATCTGGCCCCACACTGCACCCAAACAACGTTTCCAAAGCCAAGGTCAGTCCAACTCCCCAGCTCCGTCAACATCCTCCAATCAACAGGTGAATAAAGAAATTGAGGTATACACACACAGTGGAATATTATTCTGTTAAAAGGAATGAAATCCTGTTACGTTCTATAACATAGATGAACTCAGAAATCATTAGGTAGGGTGAAATAAGCCAGACACAAAAGGGAAAATATTGTATGATTCCATTTAGAATAAGCAAATTCATAGAGACAGTAAGTAGATTAGGGGTTACCAGGGGCTGAGGGAAGGGGCAAGTGGGGAGCTCTTGCTGAACAGGTAGAGTTTGTCTGGGGTCCTGAAAAGGTCTTGGTAATGGATGGCAGTGACAGAAGCACAACACTGTGAATGTAATTAATACCACTGAAGGATACACTTACAAATGTCTAAAATGGGAAATTTTGTGTTATATATATATGTTACAGAAATAAGGGGAAAAAATCCTCCAGGGGCTCTTCACTGCCAAACTCTTAACATCTTAACACATCAGAGCGCTTCAAGCTGACCTTACGCTCATGCTATCCTCAGTGGACCCAGCTATGCTTACGCTTGCCCTGCTCCCCGAGGACAGGGGGCTCCTCCCACCCTCAAGCCTGCCTATGCTAATACTGCTGCCAGTTCCTGAATTCTGTCTACCAAACACAGACTTCTTCAGCTCCTTCATGACCCAAAGGTCCCATCCCAGGAAAGCTTTCCGGGCTACCCATGGAGAGAGTGCTCCTTGCACAACCTGGCAGGGGCTCTGGAACTAGACTGCAGGGGTTCAAATCCTGGCTTCAGGTTCAGTTGTAAACCCACTCTACAACTGTTGAAAGGATTAAATGAGATAATTCGTGAAACGTATTCATCACACAGCCTGCCCAAGTAAAATATAACAGGTACAGTTACACTCTCACAGCACCTTAGACAATTAGCTGCACCCACCTGTCACTGAATTACAATGTGAACTCTGCAAAGATGAGGATGGAACTTCCTCACTTTTACTTTGTACCCCAAGCACCCAGGCAGGAAGCCTGCCAAAGGAAAGGCTCATAAATGCCTTCCTGGTTCTGAATTTCACCCACATGGTGAACAGCAGCTAAGAGGTACCCAGTGAACAGCTTCCTGGGCCCACCAAGCAAGGGGCTTTCGGTCTTCCAGTGAGTCAAGCAGACTGAAGGCCACGGGGACATGGGACCTGCTTGCTCCTGTCTGCTGATCTCTCCGGGGGCTGCCTAGGATGAATGCGGGGAGGCGGGGAATCAGAGGTACTGACTGCTGTGCATGCACTCCAGGCAGGCCATCAGGAAACACGGAAGGTTCACTGGGGAAGTGAGCACCTGGAAGTGAACAGAGCCGAGATTGGGGGAAAGGATGGAGATGGACCTACAAAGACCATGAGCAACAACTCTCAGCATGGAGATGGAAAGGTGAGCAAGACAGAGTTCCTGCCCTCAAGAAGCTTCTCAAATGGAAAGAGCTTTAAAGGAAGCTTGGAAGGTAAACATGTGGAGGAGAGAGGACTGCATGAACAAAAGCATCCGGCATACATGGAGCAGTGAGGCGGTTCTGCATGGCTGGCAGGAAGCCGGGTGAGAGTTGAAGGATTAGGCTAAAGGTAATACAGTGTAAATGGAGGCAAGACTGTCAAGGGTCTTGTATAGCCTGCCAAAGCATTTTGGGTTTCCTTCATTTCATGGGAAAAGGAAAGCCAAGGGAGTTTTTAACTCAACATGTGACAGCATCAGATCTGTTTTTGAAAGGAGTACGTTGGCCCTTTTCTAGGCAACCCTCTCCCCCGCCATCTGGTCCTCAGGCTGCCTCCACAGCAAACAGGTGGCAGCTGGAGAGACGTGGCGGAGCTGTGGCCGGCTCCAGCCAGGGGTCCCCGCCTCGAGCAGGGGCGCCTGCGGGCATTCTCCCTGCCCAGCGAGGTTCTGAACATCCCTCTTTTCCTCTTACAAATACCAGGTATGACCTCAAAAACCCTCAACATTGGGTTCGGCTATGCCATTATTTTTAGCAAACACAGTCAGGAACGGATTTTTCAAAGAAAACATATACTCCGCTTTCTGTATCAAAAGCAAAGCGGGAGGGAGCGCCGGCGGCCCTGGCCGGCTCGCCCTGAGCCCCGGACAGCCCTGAGCCTGGACAGCCCTGAGCCCCGGACAGCCCTGAGCCTGGACAGCCCTGAGCCTGGACAGCCCTGAGCCCCGGACAGCCCTGAGCCTGGACAGCCCTGAGCCTGGACAGCCCCGAGCCTGGACAGCCCCGAGCCTGGACAGCCCTGAGCCCCGGACAGCCCTGAGCCCCGGACAGCCCTGAGCCTGGACAGCCCTGAGCCCCGGACAGCCCTGAGCCCCGGACAGCCCTGAGCCCCGGACAGCCCTGAGCCTGGACAGCCCTGAGCCTGGACAGCCCTGAGCCTGGACAGCCCTGAGCCTGGACAGCCCAGCCCTGAGCCTGGACAGCCCTGAGCCTGGACAGCCCTGAGCCTGGACAGCCCAGCCCTGAGCCTGGACAGCCCTGAGCCCCGGACAGCCCTGAGCCCCGGACAGCCCTGAGCCTGGACAGCCCCGAGCCTGGACAGCCCCGAGCCTGGACAGCCCTGAGCCCCGGACAGCCCTGAGCCCCGGACAGCCCTGAGCCTGGACAGCCCTGAGCCTGGACAGCCCTGAGCCCCGGACAGCCCTGAGCCCCGGACAGCCCTGAGCCTGGACAGCCCTGAGCCTGGACAGCCCTGAGCCTGGACAGCCCTGAGCCTGGACAGCCCAGCCCTGAGCCTGGACAGCCCTGAGCCTGGACAGCCCTGAGCCTGGACAGCCCAGCCCTGAGCCTGGACAGCCCTGAGCCCCGGACAGCCCTGAGCCCCGGACAGCCCTGAGGCCCGGACAGCCCTGAGGCCTGGACAGCCCTGAGCCTGGACAGCCCTGAGCCCCGGACAGCCCTGAGCCCCGGACAGCCCTGAGCCTGGACAGCCCTGAGCCTGGACAGCCCTGAGCCCCGGACAGCCCTGAGCCCCGGACAGCCCTGAGCCTGGACAGCCCTGAGCCTGGACAGCCCTGAGCCTGGACAGCCCTGAGCCTGGACAGCCCAGCCCTGAGCCCCGGACAGCCCTGAGCCCCGGACAGCCCTGAGCCTGGACAGCCCTGAGCCTGGACAGCCCTGAGCCTGGACAGCCCTGAGCCCCGGACAGCCCTGAGCCTGGACAGCCCTGAGCCTGGACAGCCCTGAGCCTGGACAGCCCGCGCTCCGCCCCGGCCCTCGGCGGCCTCGGCGGCTGGGAGGGGGCGGCGGAGGGGCCGGGCGCGGGGCCGGGGCGCCCGCGGGGAGGGCGGCGGGCAGCTGCAGGGGGGGGCTTCTCCCGAGCCCGCTCCCTCCCGCGGAGCGCCTCGAAGCAGACCCCGTCTCCGCCGCCCGCGTTCCCGCCTCCACGGCGACGCCCGGCGCGAGCGCAGGTCGCACGCCCGGCTGCCGGGCCGCGGGGACCGCCGCCTCCCGCACGTTTCCGGGGACCGCGCAGGAGGCAGGACGCGGGGCCGGCCCGGGAGGCCCCCCGGATCCCCGAGGCCCCGGATCCCCGAGCCCCCGGATCCCCGAGCCCCCGAGCCCCCAGCGCCAGCCCCCGTCCCGGCCGCGCGCACTCACCAGCGCTGGGCGGGGCCGCGGGACCAGGGCGGCGGCTTCCGCGGCGGCGTCTGGCCCGCCTCACGCCTCAGGGCCGCCGCCCGGCCCGCGGCTCGGAGCCCCGCGGCGGCGGCGGCGGCCTGGCCTCCATGGCGGGGGACGTCGTGGACGGCAGCGCGGGCGGCGGGGGTCCGCGGCGGCGGGGGCGGGGGGCGGCGGGGCGGCGGGGGCGGCCCCGGCCAGCGCTCGGCCGCGTCTCTGTCAGCGCCGCGCTCGCCGCAGGCTCGCTCCGGCGCGGCCCAGCTGTAAGGCGCCTCCTCATTGGCCATTCAGAGACGGGCGCTGGTTGGCCGCCGCCGAGTGGGCGGTCCTTGCGCCGGCGGCCCCGCCCACCTGGCCCAGCGCTCTGCCCACGCGGCTCCAACGCTGCGCTCGGCCGGGGCTCGGCGTCCTTCTGCTGGTCCCACGCTCGGGGGCGATTCCCCCGCGGCCTCGGGCGGCAGGCCCCCGGGCAGCCGCGGATGGGCCCTTCTTCCCGGTCCCCGGGTGCAGCCCGGGCCGGGGGCGCGCGGCCAGCGACCTCGCAACGCGGCACGCGGGCCTTTCCCTTCGCGCACTAGTTGGCGCGAGGCGCTGAGAGCACGGAGAGCCCCTCGGGGAGCAGCCTGGCCCTGCGGGTGCCGACTCAGCCCGAGTCCGCCTCGCCGGGCCCACCCGGCCTCGGAACCGGGTGCAGACGCGCGCGGGCCCCGCTGGGGGGCGCCGGGAGGCGCCGCGTGCCGCCCCGCTGGGGGGCGCCGCTCGCCGCAGCCCGGCCGGGGAGCGCCGGGGCCGAGGCGGTGCGACCCCCAGGGGCTGGGCGGCCTCGTGGGACCCCGTCCCCAGCGTTCCCGGGAAGGGCGGCCCGAGCCTGCCGTGGGTGCTCGCCGGCGGCGGGTTCCCGGGCCGAGCCTCTCCCGCCCTTCAGGCCTGGCGATCCGCGGCTGGAGGCGGAGGACACGGCGGAGGGTGGCGAGGACCCCTGCCTACCCGGCCCGCGCAGGGCGAGCGGCTGCACGTCGGTGGGCTGAGCACACGCACGGCTCGGTTCGCGGGGACCGGCCCCTCCCGGGCCCCGAGGCCGCGCTGCCCGCAGGGGTGGCGGCGAGCCCCTCCTCCGGGCCGGGCACCCTGGGGTCCCTCTAGGTCCTCTCACAGCCCTCGGCCGGGCGGAGTCCCGCCTCCCAGGGCGTCCTCTCTCCGCGAGCGCCCCAAGGGAAGGGCCTGTGGCCGGCGGCAAGTCTTCACCGCGGGGAGGGCGCGGCGGCGACATTTCTGCGCGAGAGAAGGCGCGCCGTGGGCCAGCGTCGCCACGGGGTCCGTGCCCTGTCATTCCCAGCCCCCACCACCCTGCGGTCGGGGAGCCCGCGTGGGACGCCTAGCGCCCCCTGTCCCCACCCTCGTGGGATCAGTGAGTGAACGTGCGCCGCCCAGAGCCCGGCCGGGAGCCGGGCGCCCCCGGTGAGGGAGCTGGACCTCGAGCTCGCCTCCGCGGTGCCCACAAGGGGCCGAGCCAGGGCGCCTCTGCCCCTTGGCCAGCCAACAGCTGGGCCTCCCAGCGTCGCGCTTCCTTCCACACCCGCCCCATCGCGGTCCCGGGAAACCCAAACCACCGATCGGGTCACGGAAAAGCGGAAAGGCCTGAACCGAAAGCCTGAAAAAAAAAAAGCAAAACAAAACCCTGAAAAATAATGGCTGTGTGTGTAGGAGGCGCCCCTGCAGCCAGGAGGGCAGCCAGCACCCTCGCCCGAGCCGAGCTTCCCCCCAGGCTGGCTGTGCCTCATCTCCAGCCCACCTGCCTGTTGTTTTCTAAACATGTACCTCAGAGGACTCATTCTATAGGTATAGCCTCACTTAGGTTACCTAAAAGGGTTTGATGCTCCATACATTAAAACAGATGTTCAGGAAGCGGACTTAGCCCAGTGGTTAGGGCATCCGCCTACCACATGGGAGGTCTGCAGTTCAAACATTCCGCAGTTCAAACCCGGGGCCTCCTTGACCCGTGTGGAGCTGGCCCATGCACAGTGCTGATGCACGCAAGGAGTGCCCTGCCATGCAGGGGTGTCCCCCGCGTAGGGGAGCCCCACGCACAAGGAGTGCGCCCCATAAGGAGAGCCGCCCAGCGCGAAAGAAAGTGCAGCCTGCCCAGGAATGCTGCTGCACACACGGAGAGCTGACACAACAAGATGACACAACAGAAAGAAACATGGATTCCCATGCCACTGACAACAACAGAAGCGGACAAAGAAGAACATGCAGTAAATAGACACAGAACAGACAACTGGGGTGGGGGGAAGGGGAGAGAAATAAATAAATAAAATAAATCTTAAAAAAAAAAAGAGAGAGATGTTTAAATGTCCACCCTTGAGATCGCGTAGAGGACGACCACACCACACGGGGAAACATTGCTGTCGGGTGTGGTGGGAGCCAGCCCTGGCTTCCAAGCCAGCCATGCTCAAGGCGAGCGGGAGCCTCTGCTGCTCTTCCTGGAACCTCATGGAGCTGTGCTGGGAATGACAGGCATGTGCAGCTCAGCAAGTGGCACATTCTCAGGAAATACGCGCTCCTTCTTCCTCCATGAGACAGCGGCCCTGTGGTCAGCGCATTTGTGGTGACACAGACCCTCAGACCAAGGAGAGGAGGCGCTTGGGTGAACACCCAGGAGGCCCTAGGAGCAGAGGGTTCAACTCAGCAACCACACAGACCCTGCCTCGATGGGGAGAGGACAGAGACCCCCTCCTCAACTCCCGCCTGGAGAGACCCGCCCAGCCTCGCCATCTTACTTGCCTCCCGGGAGGTCAGCTTCCTACCCATCACTGGGCAAAGGGCTAACTGCATGGAGAAGAGGACTGAGAGGGAGCGGAGGCAGGTTGCCTGCTTTGGTCTGTCAAGTACAATAAAATGGCTGCCTACATTGGGTGTTACCAAAAGACCCTTTTTTGAGAAGGGCTTTTCCAGAAGACAGAAACATTTTGTGAGAAAAGGGGAAACACCCTACACAGCAGGGGCTCTTAACCAGGGGTCCATGAGCTTGAACTGAAATTCAGAAAAAACGTTCTTGTGGGGATGTTGGTGCAGGTGTGACATATTTATTAAATAACACAGTACAGTGTGGACTTGGTAAGGGCTCAGTGGCTTTCACCTGACCAACGAGGGGGTCTGAGCAACAAGAGGGTAAGAACCCCTGCCCTACAGGGTTGCTGATAAGCAATACCTGGTGATAAAACTAGTAAGAGCTTATCAGAATGGACAAACATACCATATCAACCAATGTAGATCTGCTGCCACTTTCTGAGACCCCCTCCCAGGTAAAATGGAAACTTTAACACCAGCCAATCAGAATAGCACCCCCTCGCCTCTCCCTCCCACACCTGGAAGTTCTCTACTTTCCAAATGGGAGGCTGCCAGATTCCCAAATCGCTCTATAAAGCTATGAGATCCTAAGTTGCATAAAAAGTTCTTCTTTCCTCAGGTCTCAGCCCAAAGGAGCATAAACCTACAGGCTCGCACTTGTGAGCCACCCCGCAGGGGCCTCCAGAGTCACGGGGCTCCTTAACAAAGAACGGACTAGAACTGCAGGCTGGAGGTAGGATGTGCTCTTCAGGCAAGTCATTTGCTCTCTGGGCCTCTTTTCCCCATCTAGTAAGTGGAATAAAGAGCTTTTCACTCAACAAATACTTGTTGTTTGCAGACCATGTGTTGGGCACAGCACAGAATAAGACAGAAGTCTCTACTCTGAGGACTTAGGTTCTGGATGTGGAGACAAGACAATAAACAAACACATACACACAAAAATCTCCTAAATGCTGTGATGAAAATAAAGCTGGGTGATAACATGGAAAGTAAAAGCAAGTGAGAGCCTGGAGCTGCCACTGGTCTACTCCTAAGGCCATTTGCTTGAGCTTTGCCCCTGACACAAGACCAGACCTGAAGCCCCTTCACTTTGAGGTGTCTCTGACAGCCTCCACACTAACTCTCGACTCTCCTCTGCTCCAGGACCGCCACCAAGGTCCTCAACAGAGAGGGACCCTTTCCGGAGTCTCTGCCCCCAGCCCCAGTTGGTGGCCAAGACTCGGCCCCACCCCCAGCCCAGGCCTGCTGTGCAAAGACCACAGGACAAAGGTATCTTACACCAATCCAATTGGAGACCTTGAAAAAGGAAAGTTTTAGCTGTTTTTTAAATATTACTTTTTATAGGTGTATGTGGTTGTCAATAATCTTAAAAGAAATTTGCACTTGAGATTTGTGCATTTCATTGTACGTAGCTTTCAAAAATAAGGTGGATTAGTGGATAGAGGGATAGACAGGTGAAGAGATGTATGACAAGGTAAGTAGAATAAAATGCTAATGGTAGACTCCAGATGGTGGGCATACAGGTATTTGTTGTAAAATTCTTTCAAAGTATTCATAATAAAATATTGGGAAAAAAATCAATGTTTAATTTTATAGAAGTCACAAAACTGCCTTTAATTTTCAAACAGCTCTCCCATGGACAATATCAATGCTTCATAAGCACATGAAGTTGTAACTACATTTGCACAAATCTGTCATCATTATTTCACTTATTTATAAAACTTCATGTGTACAGTGTTGTTTCTATAACATGAATACGTACATTGTTACTACTGACAGGTAAATTTTTAATTGTGTACATTCTAAAAGCACTGCCCAGGGCTCCACTTCCATTGAAAACAACTAGAAAAGCTGGAAAAACTGCCTTTTAAGGGCATCAAAGAGGAACTGTGGGGCAAAAACTGGAGAGAAAAGCAGCCCCGACCGGCAAGACCAGAGTTTGGGCTCTCATTCCCTTTCCCTGGAGGTGTCCGCTGACTCCAAGACAAGGCTGACAGGCTGTGGCAGGTGTGGTTTTAAGAAGTGGCCACAGTATTTCCAGTCCCACACACTTCCAGAAACTCAGGGGGTAGAGTCCCTTGGCGTGTGGCTGCCTGACAGCTGTGGCAGCCAAAATGTCGGCCAGCAAAGGCTGCCCAGCATCAGCACATGCCCTGGGACCCCAGCCACTCTGTCCAGGCTGCACAGGCAGCGCAGGTTACACGGAAAGGCCGGCAGCCCACCTAGGGATGGTCAACCACTGCACCGCGGCCCCAGATGACTCAGCCCCCCAGCTACCCCGGCCGGCTTTGGTTCACACACACGGCCCACCCTGTTTATCCTGTCCAAATTCCTGGCCCATATAACACATGGAAGGACAAATAAGTGTTTGCTTTACAATTTGATTTACATCCCGGGGGATTTTTATAAACACATTTTCTAAGTCAGAGGCGAGGGGCCTGGGAGAGGAAGAAGGGAAGGAAAACCCCTTACCAGGCCCTCAGCAACCCTAGAGCAGGAAGGAGGGCAGGGACTGCCGCCCTGCGGCCTAGGAGAGGAAGCAGGACAGGGACCGCCGCCAGGGGGCAAGGGTGTGCAGAAGGCTGGAGAGCGCCTGAGGGCCGCGGCCAGCATCTGCCTGGACAGGTCAGGAGGGCTCTGCCAGGGTCCCTGGCTTGCAGCTCTTCTCACCCTGGACTCACTTGCCACTGCTGAGGGGCGGCCAAAGGCCATGACTTCGGGCCCTCCTCCGTTGCCCCCAGTCCTCGTGGGGTGAGCCAGCGGGCAGCCTCAGCTCCTCTGCTCAGCTGTCGCCACAGCAGCCAAGCGGCAGCGCAGGGGCCAAGTCCCAGCCAAGGAGAACCAGCTCAGCAATCTGCCTGGGTATGCTCCGCAGCCCTCAATTCCTGCGCTGTAAAACGGGGTCGTGCTGCCGGTCTCCCAGGCCAATCGCAAGGAACAAAGAAATTAGAAAGGGCTTGGAGTGGCTCTCCAGGAGTGGGTTTGGTGGCCCTCGGGGCTGCAAGCCTGACTGGGCTCTCCCTGGTCACCTCGTGGGAAGGGCGGGTCTCGGCTGAGTGTGGCTGGAAATCCTCCCCACCCCCACATAAACTCCTGGATGTCTGCATGGTTTGCCTGTGCTTAGGACAGACTACGCGAGACAAGCACACTAAAGCACTCCACCTTTATTTACAACTAGCCCCCCCACCCCCACCCGCAGCTCCTCAGCTTTGCCCCCCAGGGGGTCTTAACTGAGCAGTGACCAGAGCAGCCCCCTGCTTGGGGGAGATGGGCAAGGAGACCCTCATTTCTTCTGGGCTTGAGCCCTGGCCCGCTGAATCTTGTCTGCTGTGGCCCCATCAGTGGCACCAGTGCAGTGGGACAAAACGAGGCTCAGCTCAGCCTCGTTCCGATGCTCGATGGCGACGTCTGCAGCCTGAGCCACCTCCCTGGGGTTAGAGCAGGATGGAAGATGGTGTCAGGCTTCCCAGAGGCCCAGCCGCAGCCTCCCGTCAGCCCCTGGCCCAGCTGCCAGCACCCGCAGGCCTCAGCCACGCACCCGACAAGCAGCAGGGCCTTGACCTTCTGCTCAGGACCCACGCGCAGCGCGTACTTCTTGGCCTCGTATTTGTTGTGTTGCTTCATGCAGATTTCCACAAAGGGCTTAGAAGAGGAAGAAGGGTGAAAGAGGACATGAGGACTGTCCCTCGAGTGAGGCTTGACGAAAACCTGCCCACGTGTCCACACCCTCAGCAAGCTCCATCTCTCTCTCTCTCTGGCACACACATGCACGCGCATACGCAGACGGCAGATATGATCCCAACATTCACAGGACAAGAAATGCCAAACCAAAGGTCGGGTACAGCCTGGAGGCAGCTGCTTCCACACGCCGTCTGCATCCTGAGCTGCCTGTCCTCGGGTCTGGTGCTCCAGTCAGAGCTGCCTTTTTTCCACCTCTCCACATACCTCTGAGCCCACTGCTCTAGAGACAAGCCCCTCAACATCCTCCAATGCCGCAGACATGGCCTCCCTGCTCCTCTCCACCCCCACAGGCAGGGAGGCTCCCTGCAGGCCCCTGTGAAGGCGGCTGGTTCTCCCTCACACCATGTGCAGGCAGATTTGGGCCATCCTCCAGCACGGCCGGCACAGCGGCCCGGATCGGCCCATCAACATGTGTCCCAAGAGGCACGCGATGGCCCCGCCTGTCTCCCCGCCTGGTCCCTGCCTCACCAGGTAGCCGATGGGTGACTTCCTGCTCTTGGAAACCTTCTCTAGCTCCTCCCAGTCTTCAAGATCTGCCAGAGCTGTCAGCTTCAGCCACCAGAGCCTGGGGAGACTGGGCTTAGAAATGCCACAGGAGGGGCGGGAGGCCTGGGACCTGCACGCAGCGGGCCTTGCCTACCTCTTGTCGGGGATGCGGAAGTCACGTGCCAGCTGCTCTGCGCGCTTGCTGTGGCCGCCAAGGATGAGGCTGGTGACTGTGTCGTGTAGAGACATGTCCAGGAAGCGGCTGCCCAGCTCGTCTTCTAGGCGCCGCTGTAGCCGCAGGAGCCGCATCTGCTCCTCTGTGGCCTGAGGACGGGCATGGGGCAGGGTAGAGATGACAGGCATGAAGGCAAGATGACGGAAGGGACGAGAGGAGGATCCTAGAAGAGGGTGGGCCGCACCTTGGCTGCAAACTCATTCCTGGCTTTGTAGAAGGCATCGGCTGCTGTCTGCAGGGCTGCTACTCGCCCCTCGATGCGCTGCGAGGGCAGGAAGGGCGGCTAAGCCCAGCAGCCAGCTGCGTCCTCCCCGGTTCCTGCGCCCAGGTCGCGGCTGCACTGCTCCAGCCTGCGGGATGGCGGCCCTGGGCCGAGCCCCACCCTGGCCTCTGCCTTCTCGACGGGTGTGCACCAACACGAGGCCTGGGTTTCTGGAACCAGCCCCGGCCCAGCCCACAGGCCCCCGAGGACCCCAGACCTCCTCAGCGGTGTAGCTGGCTCGCACGTGGAAGCTGCCCAGCTCCTGGTGGTTGTCGTCCTGGTTATAGAGGTCCTTCAGCGTCTCTAACTCCTGGTGCTTGCAGAACTGGGGCGCAGGCAGGCGTCAGCCAGGCAGCCCCAGGGCTGGGGGCACCCCCACCCCTGCCCACCACACCCACCTGTCGGTACAAGCTCAGGGCCACAGGCTGGTTCCGGAGCGTCATGAAGAAATCCCCGCGGTTCAGCTCGTTCTTCAGGTGCAGCAGCACAGTGAACACTGTGGGCAGCAGGGCAGGGCTGCGGCCACTCCAGCCCGCCCTGCCCACCCGGGCCGGCCCCACTCTCGGAGCCAGTGGGCTGCAGCTGCCGCAGCCCGCCCTACTCACCCAGGTCAGTGTCCCCACTCTCGATAGCCTTGCTCAGGGCCAGCTTGCTCCTCTTCATCTTGAGGAGAAGGGGCACCTGCTCCCCCGAGCGGGGCTCGTACTCCAGGAGCTGTGGGTGGAAGGTGGGGAGACGGGCTGGGCTGGGGGCTCCGTCCCACTCCGGGGGCCTGCGGGGGCCGCGCGCCCACCTTAATCGCCAGCTCTGTGCGGCCACAGCCGTAGGCCCGCGCAGCAACGTCGGAGTAGGAGACGCCAGGCGTGTCCCCAAGCTTCTGGTTGATGGCCCGAGCGACGTCTTCGTCGGACACGTCCTTCTGCTGCACCTGCCAAAGGGGTCCGACAGCTGGATCCCGCCCCACCCCCACAGGCCAAGATCAGCCCCCCCCACGCCCTCGGGCCGCCCCAGTCCTTGCCTTGTAGCAGGCCCAGTGGGCCAGGATCCTGCTGACACCCTGCACTTCCGGAAGGCGCAGGTACTCGCAGATCCGGATGGCCAGGGGGTAAAGCCTCCGCATCACAAGCCTGGGCCAGGCGGGGTGAGACAGTCCAGGAGCACTAGCCCCCAAGGTGCGCAGGGCCGCCCTGTCCACCCACTGCCCTCTCTGTGCCCCAGCCTGCTGCGCCTGCCCAGCAAGCCCACCTACTACTGCCCCTCCCTGCGCCCCGGTCTGCTGCGCCAGCCCAGCAAGCCCACCCACAGCCCCCTCCCTGCACCCAGCCAGCATGCTGTACCTGTCCAGCAGCACTTGGATGGTGAGCTGCTTGTATCTGTGTTGTACTCCATTAAGGATCCGGCTGGGACGTAAGCCGCTGGCCAAGGACCCGCAGGCAGCACCCCGGGGCTTCCCTCCCGGCCACCCTGGGCTGCAGACACCCTTCTGGGACACGGGGATACTGGGTGTAGGTGAGGGGGATCCCAATGTGATAGTCCCGGAGGGCATTGAGCACACGCAGGTCCTGACACATGCGCACGAAGCTGTCGGGCGGAAATCTGTCCAGGAAGCACTTTCCGAAGGAGGCCGCCTGCGAAGAGCCAGCGGGCCATGGAGGGAGGCCTCCGCAGCGGCCCCACCCCGCCCCCCGTGCAGCCTACCCGCAGCAGGCGCTTCTGCATGTCGGGCCGCTGCTCGTGCCCCGCGGCCTCGATGCACTGCTGCACGGCCTGCGCCAGCTGCCCCAGCTCCTGCACCTCCCGCAGGTACTCGTCCGCCTTCTGGCTTTCCTTCTAAAGAGACAGGGTGCCGTGACGGAGGACATCCCCAGGTCTGCACCTGCGCCTAGGCCTGCAAGGCCGGCCACTCCCCGAGGGGCCACAGGGGCAGCCCACCTCACGTGGCGCACAGCGCCTCCCGAGAGCAGCACGGCCTCATGCTGCCCAGTGCCCCCTGGGCTGGCCCTCCGAGCCCGCCAGGGCCTTGCCTGGACCCCTTTTGACAGGTGTGCCTGAGCCCACAGGCAGTTAGGTGGGAGCCGTGAAGGGGGCTTCAGAGGAGGGGCAGACGGCACCCGAGCCGGCTGTACCTCGTACTCCTTCTGGGCCTCCAACAGCAGCGCCCCAGGGGCCATGGACGCGATCTTGAAGATCTCCTCACTGGCCGCTGCGGGAGGGAGTTGGTGAGTCGGGGGTGGTGGGGGGTGGTGAAGGCACCTGATGCTGCTCTGGGTGACGGCCAGGCAGCTGTGGTGCTCAGGAGCCCCTGCCCGGGGCACGGTGAGACCCCCCAAGGACTCACCTGGGACCTCGTGGAGGAACTCGTGGGAGCTGCGTGAGAAGATGCGGACCCCGTCGAGCTCGGGCACCAGGTACGAGTCCTCATCCAGCACAAACCCGAGCTCGTCAAGGGTCCCAAGGCCAAGTCACACCCCAGCACCCCCACCCCCGGCACAGGCAGCCCTCCAAGGATACTGGATGCTCTCAGGCGCGTCGCCCACCACCATCAGCCGCCTCTCCCAGGCCACCACGACGGCCCTCTCCTTGCTACGAGGACGGCTGCACCTGTGGGCGACGCACATGCACACGGCTGGGACGCGGCACAGGGGCACAGCCGCCTGGGCAGCCCTGCGCCCACTCCTCCGGCAGGACTGGCCCCTGCAGGGTCTTCCCCAAGGGCCTTGAGAGCCTCAGGGGGGCACGTGTGGCAGAGGTCAGCTCCTGGCTGCATGCCGGTCCACACGAGGCCCTGTGCTTACCACACCATCTGCTTTGGGGGGGCCCGGATGCTGCAGTTGAACTCGCACAGCTTCTCCTGAAAGGGGGAGGCACGGTCACGGCCCGCAGCCCCAGCCCGGGGCGCTGCCAGGGCCAGGTCTGGACCGCACCTGGAGCGAGGCCGTCCCCATCCAGATGTGGCCAGTGTCCGTGAAGAGAGCCAGGTGCCGCGAGGTGACAGAGACGGCCATCTGCAGGAAGCTGCCCACTCCCGGGGCGAGGCCGGGAGGCGTCTGGAGCAAGGCCAAGGAGAAGGGCAGACCCCCGGCTTCCCGGAGCACCCCCGGCTCCACCCCCTCCCGTCCCGCTCAGGGCGCTCACCACTGCGGCGCAGGAGGTGTGGTCCAGGAGGAAGAGGTCAGGCCCCACGGCCAGGAGAACGTGGGCTGTGCGGTCCTGGCACAGTGTGGCCCAGCACGAGGGCGCGCTCTGCAGACCTGCGGCCGAGCGAGGACCACCTCAGATGGCCGCAGCCCACGGCCCAGCCTCCCAGGCCCTGTGCTGTCATGGGGCACAGGGGCTTACCGGGCACCTCGGGCATCCGGCGCAGTTTGAGGTCACCCACACTGGCGCTGAGGGTGAAGCGGTGGGCGCCCGTGAGGATGGCCACCCCCGAGCCAAGCTCAGTGTGGAAGATGCGGGCGTCCAGCACGCGGTTCTGCAGGACCTCCTGGGCACAGGGGTTGCAGCTGCTGGTGGCTGGAGGGCGCACCGCCTCCCTGCACCCCGCCCCCACCCCCTACCTACATTGCCCATGCTGAAGTGCCTCCGGAAGTCACCGTGCAGCCCGTAGACCAGCACTGCGCCGTCTTCCTGCACGCAGAGCAGCTCCTCCTCAGCTGACCAGCCCAGGGCCACCACAGGCCCACTCTTCCACTGCAAGGAGTGTGGTTCCAGGCGCCTGGCGGCTCCAGGACACGGGCGACACACCCCCGTGCCCACCACCTGCACTCACCGGTAGGCTGGCCAGCCGCAGGCCGGAAGCCGAGTAGATCTCGAGCACAGGCCGCACGGTGGCGGCCTTCTCCTTGCCCCAGGGGTGCCTCAGCAGGGCTGCGGTGAGAGGGGCCTGTCCAGCTGCCCACCCAGGGCCAGAGGCGCTCGGCGGGCGTGGGGGCGGCCAGGCCACGAGAGCCCCCGGCAGCAGGGCCCCGACCCAAGGACCTACCGATGGGGCCACCGTAGGGCGCGGCAGCCACCAGGCTGTCCCTGAGCTCCTCCTTCAGGTCCCAGTCCATGCTGTACAGCTCGTATTTCCTGCCACACACAGGCGAGTGGACATCAGCCTTCTGTACCCTGCAGCCAGGTCAGGGCGAGTCCCGGACGCGTCCCCAAAGCCTCTGTCTACTCCACACAGGGCAGTCGTGGAAGCCCCCGAGGTGGGAGAGGGCAACGATGGATGGTGGGTGAGATGCGGCCCTGGGGGCAATGCCCGTGGGTGGCAGGCAAGCTGTGCACCCGACACCCAGGGCGCAGGGCGCGGCGTCGGCCCAGGCTGGTGCCAGCAGGAAGGCCCCTTCCGGAGCTCCCCAGGCAGAAGGGCCTCCCTCTCTCAGCTCCTCAGCCTTGCCCGAGGCCGCCGGCTCCACCCAGGGGTCCTGCTCAACACCTGCTGGCAAAGGGACCTAAACCCACCGGGGAGCTCCCTCAAAGCCCCAGCCCGAGATCCAGGTGGTTCCAGGTGGCCGACTGGCTGCCCAGGAGGCCTCAGCCGGAGATGGCCGTCCTGTCCAGTCACCTGACTTGACCGGGGCTGGGGCTTAGGGACCTGGGCCATGCTCGGGCAGGGGCCACACAAGCAGAGGGCAATGGCTCTCACAAACCACCACAGCGCCCTGGGACCGGCAGCCCCAGACAAGGGCAAGGTCTGGCGCAAGGCCATGTCCACTGGCCAGCAGCCATGGGCCTGTCAGACACAAGAGCAAGGTGCTGGAGACAGGGCACTGTGGGCCCCGAGAAGTTTTGCCTCAAGACCACAGCCCATCACCTGCCCTACAGTGTCACCAGCCCCACAATCGCATGAGCCAATCTCTTAAAATAAATCTCTCAAAACACACATACAAGGAAGAGGACTTGGCTCAATGGATAGAGCATCCACCTATCACACGGGAGGTCCGCAGTTCAAACCCTGGGTCTCCTTGACCCGTGTGGAGCTGGCCCATGCACTGAAAGGAGAGCCGCCCAGCACGAAAGAAAGTGCAGCCTGCAAGAATGGCGCCGCACACACGGAGAGCTGACACAGCAAGATGATGCAACAAAAAAAGAAACATAGATTCCCGGTGCCGCTCATAAGGATAGAAGGAGTCACGGAAGACCACATAGCAAATGGACAGAGAGAGCAGACAACTGTGGGGAAGGGGGGAGAGAAATAAATAAGAAATAAATCTTTTTTTTAAAAATTGAGGACTTGGGTATATTCCTATTTAAAAACTGGAAAAATAATAGTACATATTTATATTTACTTGCATTTTAAAAAAAGACACTCTAGAAAGATTTATAAGCATCTTCATAAACGCCAGTTACAGGGAAGCAGACTTGGCTCAATGGGTAGAGCATCCACCTACCACGTGGGAGGTCCAGGGTTCAAACTCCGGGCCTCCTAACCCATGTGATGAGCTGGCCCCTGTGCAGTGCTGATGCGCACAGGGAGTGCCGTGCCACGCCAGGATCTCCCCCGAATGGGGGAGCTCCACGCGCAGGGGGTGTGCCCTGTAAGGAGAGCCACCCAGTGTGAAAAAAGTGCAGCCTGCCCAGGAGTGGCAATGCACACATGGAGAGCTGACACAGCAAGATGACACAACGAAAAGAGACACAGATTCCCAGTTCCGCTGACAATACAAGCAGACACAGAACACACAGCAAATGGACAGAGAGCAGACAACTGGGGGAGGTGGGGGGGAGGGGAAGGGGAGAGAAGTAAATAAAAAATAAATAAATCTTTAAAAAAAAGCCAGTTACAGGGAAGGGCTGGAACTGGGTGGCTAGGGCAGGGGTGGAATGGAGGCTTGGAGTTTTTTAAACCACATTAATGGCTAATTGTTAAAATAACTAACATTTTTAACTTTTTACACATTAACAAAAAGCCAAACAACTAAGAAGGTAAGCAAACCATCAAAAGCAGGGAAAAAAGTTTGCAGGACATGTCAGAAGCAATACTTACCTTAAAAATAGTCTGGGGCTATATCACTACTTGGTGATATATTTTGCAAAAATACTTAAAAACTAAAAGAAAAAAAAACTTGAAAAAGTTTTGACTAATATTTTTATAACGTTAAGATATAGTAAGGGCTTTCAAAGCAAAAGACAAAACTCAGAAATTATCAAGAAAAAATGAGAGTTTACCTCATAAAAATTTTAAATCTGTGTAAAAAATTAGTAAGAACCAAGTGACTACTATGAGAAAATATTTGTAACACTTGTAACAAAGGATTAACGCAGAAGACAAATCAACAGCAACAACACAATTGAAAAAGTTAAAGAATACACAACAGACGACCCTAAATACTGATTACTTTCACGTTTTGTCCATCCAAATGGCAAGAATAAAAAAAGGCTGACAACATCCGTGTTGTTGAAGATGTGGAAAAATAAATACTTTCACACACATTAGTGGAAATAAAATTGGTTCAGCCCTTCTGGAAGGCAATGAAATTCAACCCACCCAAAATTCAACGAACCACACCCTTTGTCCCAGCAGTTTCACTCTGCGGGTCTAACTTACACAGCTACTGGCACAAGTGCACAACGGTGGGACTTCCCTGCAGCACTGTTTAAAATAGTTATAAAAATATAAAAACCTCTGGAAAAACCTTAACACTGTGTGGCTTTCCACGAGGGGCTTGAGTGCACTGACACAAGGGGGCTCCTCAGGTACGTGGGAAACAAGACGCAGCTCAGCACGAGGCACACAAACGGTACGTGATAAAGGACCGCCCTGTCTGACGAGCGTGTTGACACGTGAGAGCTACAGCACACATAATGCCACCTACACCACAAGAAAAAGCCCAGGGACCCTTCTGAAGTCAGGCCAATGGTGCCCTTAGGGGTTGAAACTGGGGCAGCCACTGAACATTTCCTTGCTAAAACCCCTGGATGCAGATGTGGTGGGAACAGAGCTGCAGGCGCAGGCCCAGTGCCAACGAATCGCCAGCGGCCAGGCAGCCTCTGCAGTGGGCCCCCCGGGGTGCCCGGGACCCAGCAGGGCTCCTTTCCCAGCATGCGCGGCGCTCCCCGCAGAGGGCGCTGGGGAAACACTGCAAGAAAGGCTCTCCCCATGGCCGCACACCCCCAGCAGTGGCCCCCGCACCCGCCTGGGCCGGTGGCAGGCCGTGGCCCTCTGGACAGGCGCATGGCTCCTGGCCACTCCCTCTGCACACCAAGACGCCTTGGACCCTGTGCACCTGTGCCCCTCGCCGCAGGCTGCCGGTGCCCCCACACTCCACGGTGCTGCCTTCACCAGCACCCCCTGGTCTACCAGCACCCGCTGCTCTGCACTCCCCTGCCTGCACCCCAAAGTGTTGTCCCCACTTGTCCAGCAACTGTGACCCAACTCAGGCCTGAACAAACACACCAATTTCTCTGCCATCCAACAAGGCCTGAGCCCCAGCCTGGAGACCCCTTCCAAGCCTGTCCTTCCTTGGGTGCTCTCCACAGGCCCAGGCTACCCTGAGGAGTCTTCTTCTGCCTCACGCTTACTATTTTGTCACGGCATAATATTCTTTGTATTTAACTGTCCCTGGTTTGAACCCTAACTGGACCCAGGCCAACAGAGACTCAGTTCCCGTGCGGAGGCAGCCCTGCAGGCCAGGGTCTGCACTCCCTGCCTGTGGGAAACGGGATGCCATCGAGCCGCTGCCACCTGGCTTGCGGTGCTGTGGGGGGGCGCAGCCCTGTTAACTGCCCTTGAGCACCCACAGAGGGAAACGTGCTCAGCCCAGCCGAGGTCTCAGAACCAGTAGGCAGCCACGAAAGGCACACCAGAGTAAGAATCTCTTACTTCTTGGGGCTGCAGTGGATGCTGCTAAAAACTACCCAGAACTTAATTGTGTCAGTTTCTGATTTGTGCAAGTTGAACTCAGTCTCACCAAGTTTCTCAAGTGAAAGGAAGGGCAGTGGTCAGGAAAGAACAGATTCCGACTTGCAGTGAGGCTGTCTTGCAGGCCCAGATGAGCCCCCGAGTCACTGCACACCACCCTTGCCAGTGGAAGCACCTTGCCCAGCCCCTGCTGCTTCGGCCCTGTCCAGCCCCTGCTGCTCTGGAGAGCACGCCCCGAGCAGACAGGGTGCCGCTGCACTGGAAGACAGGCGCGCCTCCTCACCATCAGGCACTCCTGCCGCTGAACCCACGGGCTTCACAAAGAGGGGGGCTACTCCTGAAGAGGCTGGTCCTAGCGACCAAGGGCAACGGGAGCTGCTGCCGTCGTGGAGGCAAGAGGACCACGCCTGGAAACCAGAGATCCTCTGGGGAAGGTTAATGAAGACCCACTGCAAGCAGAAAGGGCAAGATGACTGAGGAATGACGTTTGGGTGGCTCCAAACCAAAAAGAAACAGCAGCAGAGATTCTGGCCGAGGGCAGGGAAGCACGATGCACGGATCAGGCAGGCGAGGGCCTCCGAATCAGCCACCACCTTGCAACCAGCTACAGGGGTGAGGGCGGCAGTCACTGCGCGCTTCCTGTCTGGGTGTGCCTGTGATTACTTGTACGGACTGACAGTTTCCTTCCCTCTCCTGTCTCCGTTTATTTTATACAAATTGCTGGAGGTTAACTTTACAACCCAGTCTTAGGTAACGGGATATTCAGGGGGGATGTGAATGAATTTGTGACTAAACCTGAAGAGTAATTAGCACAGACCAACGGGCACGTTACCTGTGAGGCTGTCCATCTCCTTTCAGGAAGGAAACGTGTCACTCATAAGGACAGCTGCCGCTTGTTACACAGAAAGGCGAATTCCAAGGTGCAAGCCAAGGAGCCTTGCAGAGAATCTGCCAGCTGTCAATCTGCTGCCTATGCACCCAAACCCACCCTTCGACAACTCCAGTGGGCTTAATGCCGCTCTCTATGGGGCACTGGAGGGGCACTGCGGAGGCAGGACGCGGGCCAGCAGGGGTGTGAGGGCGCCTCAGCCACTCGCCCAGAACATGCTGTGGTGAATGCTGACAGCTGTCGGAGCTGGATAATGAGCACACGGATGTTGTTACTCCCATTGCATTTGCTACATTTGAATTTTTGCTTAATAATTTATTTTCAAAACTTTCAAAATGATTGATGCAAGTATGGCTACGTAAGTGTTCACTCTACTGTTCTACCTTGCTATATATCAGAAGTTTTTTTGTAAAAGAATTTAAACACAATTTTCCAGGAAAGAAAGGGCAGGTGTGATCACCTCTGTCCAATGCTCAGACAAGGCCCGAGATGTGTCTGCTGCAGGGACAGGCTGTTACTGAGAACAGTGTGGTCGGCGGGGTGGGCAGTCAGTGGGAAGAGAGACTATGGAAACAAGCATCAACGGGTCTCCAGTCCTTTGGCAGGGATGGGGAGAGAAGGATGGGAAGGAGGCACCTGTGGGGTAGAGACATTTATTCTTTGGGGGAGATATGAGTGCGCTTGAAAGAGATCGGGATGGAAGGTCATGTACAGCTCTGCCTTTCCAGTTTTCCTGCAGCAGGAAACAGTTGGGTGTTTGTCAAGACACAGCTCCGGCTCACAGGTGCCACCCCAGAGAGGAGGTCTGTCCTGGGAATCTGCACATAGCCAGCATCTCGGGGCGAGTTGTGATTCATGGTTTCTAAGAAGATGGGGGCAGGCACATCTCCTTAGAGCAGGAGCAACACCAGGCAGGTGTGGTGGGGGAAGCCTAGGTCCCTCCACGCAACGACTACAGGAGGTGAAGTCAGCCGGGAGAGGAGGGGGCAAGGAGACATTAAACTTTCAGTGTTTTCAAAAGCTTGGACTGTTTACAATCCTTTCTTTGTGTAATCTTTTTAAAGCAATGCAGAGCCCTGTGGCGAGTAAGTGCAGGCTGACCCCACCCAAGAGCAGAGCTTGGGGCCAGCCGTGGCCCCAGCTGCCCTCTCAGCAGCCCGGGCACAGAGAGAGGGTGAGCGGCTGGTGTACTCTGGGGAGGCGCTGCAGGCAGCTGCAGGGGAAGGACTGAGGAGCCTGGGTGTCAGGAAAGGCAGGAGGAAACGGAAACGACTGACCACGGCTCCAGACCAAGATGGACAGGGAGGGAGACACGTACAGAAGGGGGTTTATGCGCAGGCACAAGGAAAACAGAAGGCTCTGCCGATGGGATCCCGTGAGGCTGAGGGACAGGAGTCAGGAGGAATCAGGGCATCAGCAAGACAGGAGCTCGGGCTGTCCGGACTTAGTGTTTCAGAGGTGGAACGCTTCTGGGGGAGCCTTCGGGCGGGTGGCGCCTGGGCTGGGGGCAGCGGTGGAGGGATCTGGAGAACGTTCCTAGGGGCAGATGTCCTAGAACCATGAAGCATTCCCCAAAATGGGATGCCTGCTACTTGTCACTCAGGCACTTACTCAAACGTGTATCACGCCCTGGCTCCGCTCAAGGCTCTGCACAGACAGACACACCACCAAGAGCCGCCCTCACGCACTTCCACGCTGGCGGGGAAGCCAGAACACGCTATGACATTTTGTTATTTAAAAAGCAGAAAACTGCGCTTTAACACATGTTCTAGAACCCTGTAGGTTGCGTTCAAATTCGGCTCCAGCACTTCCCAGCTGTGTAACTTGGTCACCTAACCTCTCTGTGCCTCAGTTTCCTTAACGATGCCAACGTCATTGGATTCTGAGGTATAAACAAGTCCATACACGCAGTGTACCTGGCACCTAGTACATAAGAAGAGGGTCAACATCTCCTAGCACCTTGGAAAATAAACAGCCTCCACAGCAAGGCTCAGGTCCCCAGCCCTCTCTGGCTGGCCACTCAGGCCCCGTGGAGGCACGTGCTCAGCCCCTCATTCATTCAGAACTTTAAGCAGCTACTACACACCCAGCACTGGAGATAGAGAAACGCAAGCCACGTGGTCTCAAACCGCGAGGAGCTGCGTGTAGCAGGAGAATCCTATGCGGACCCTAGGAACGTAACAGACCCGGGCACAGGGCCCGCGAGGCCCCAGTTAGGTCAGAGGACTCTGGGAGGGAGGGTTGCAGCAGAATCCTTGCACTAAGCCTGAAGGATGAGCATTCCCCGGGGAGAGCGAGAGGAGAAACGCGAGGCGCGGGGAGGGAACTGCAGGCCGGTGTAAACGCCGGGGCCCTGAGAGAGCGCGCGGGTCGGGCCCGTGACTCCGCAGCTGAAGCGAGACGCGCGGCACGACGGCGAGGGGGGCTGCGGAGACAAAGGGGCGACTCGCCACGGAAGGCGTTCGTGCCTCATCCCACGGGCAAGAGAAGCCCTGGAAACTGCTCGCCAGGAAAACGCCGTGACGGCTTTGCGCCTTCGGGCTCCGCGGCCGCGGCCCCGGCCGACGGCGCCCCCAGCCCGCCCGCGTGGCCCCCGGCCCCGGGGCGCCCCGGTCTGGCTTCGGCAGCACTTCCCGGTCGTCCTCGGGGACCGCCTCCCTCTACGTGACCCGCGCCTGCTGCCGGGGGCGGCCCTGGACCTCCAGCCGTGCGGCCACGGGGCGTGCCTCAGTTTCCTTCTCTGCGCAGGCCGAGGCGGGCGTCCTGCGGCAGACGCTCGGGGCCTCGAGCCGCCGGGCGGGCGGAGCGGCTCACCGGTAGAAGGCGGCGTCCCCGAGCGGGTTCCAGTCGGCCGTGTAGCAGTCCATGGTGGCGGCTGGGAGCGCCGAGGGGGCGTCGAGGGGACGCCGAGGGGACGCCGGCTCCGGGCTGGCACTTCCGCTTCCGCCCGGCTGGGTCACGTGCCGAGGCCACCGCCTCCATCGCCACTGTGGGCAGCGCCCTCGGCCGCCGCCGCGCTCCCCGCCCGCGCTCGGGCCTCGCCCCGCCCCGCGTGGCGACCTCCTCCTTTCCCCGCTGCCGCCCCCCGGGCGTGCGGGCCGCGCAGGGCGAGACGCGAGCGCCCGAGAGCGGACGCTGTGAGCGCCGCCGTCCGCGGCGCGCAGGCCAAGGCCCGAGGCGCCGTCGGGGCCGCCGCGACGCCCTCATGGAGCGCGCTGGGCGCGGGGCCGCGCGCCGCGGGCACGCCGGAGCGCGAGCTTCGCGGAACCAATCGACCGGCCTCGCGGGGCGCGGGGACATGAGGCCGGGCCCGGAGCCTGCCGCGGGGGCGCGGGGCTGCCCGGGCTGCGCGTGACCGCGCGGAGCCCCGAACCCCGGTAATTGGCGTGGGCGGGCGCGCGCATGCGCGTGGCGGCGGCGGGCACGTGGCGGGGCGCCGCGCGGGAAGCGCCTCGGTGCCCCGCGGGCCCGCGGCGAGCCCCGCGACCCCCCGGCCTCGGTGCGGAGGGCCCTAGGTGGCCGCGGCCGGCGCCGCCATGGGCCCCGCTCCGCCGCCCCGCGGCCCGCGGCGACGTGCTGCCGGCGTCACGGCCCCGAGGCGCGGCCGCCTCACCCGAGCCCCCGCCCCTGCGCGGCCCAGGGGCCTTTCCGTGCAGCGCGTCGCCGGGGCGGCGGCATGGTCTTCCGCCGGGAGGACGAGGAGCCGCGCCGCCTGCCGCCCAGAGCCATGGTCCACTTCCAGGCCGCGGAAGTCCAGCAGCTGCTGCACAACAAGTTCGTGGTCATCTTGGGGGACTCCAGTGAGTGCTCCTCGAGGGTCACCGTGCCCAGCTCCTACCCGTCCTTGCGCCGTCGGTTTAACCGGAACCCCTTGCCTCCACTTCAGGCTGATTAATCCCGCTAGGTTTTCGTTTTTTTCCACAATCCCGCTCGTTGTCTACAGGTGTTCTGACAGCCCCGCACGTTTTTACGCCTCCCTGCCCAGCAGTGCCCCCTGTTCCCGGGCAGGGGATTGTGTTCTGCCTCCCAGCTGTTCGACAGACCCGTCTCGGGCCACCTTATCCCAGGTTGGGGGTGGGGGATACCGGCCGGAAGGAGCCGAGGTGGTGCCAGGACCTTGTTTCTTCTTCCCCGCTCCCCAGAGCTGGGGCGGGGCTGGGGCGGCTGGGGCGGCTGGTCCTGGGACGCCCTCTCCTTGCAGTCCAGCGGGCTGTGTACAAGGACCTGGTGCTGCTGCTCCAGAGAGACTCGCTGCTCACGGTGGCCCAGCTGAAAGCCAAGGTGAGGAGGGCTTGTGCCGGGGGCGGGCAGGACCCTCGCCCCGCAGGGCCCTCCCCCCTGGCACGGGTCTGACCAGCCAGGTGGGGGCGGCCAGGGGGAGCTGAGCTTTGAACAGGACCGGCTGGTGGCCGGAGGCCAGCTGGGCGAGCTGCACAACGGGACACAGTACCGCGAGGTGCGCCAGTTCTGCTCGGGCTCCGGCCACCACCTCGTGCGCTTCTACTTCCTCACCCGCGTCTACTCCGAGTACCTCGAGGACGTGCTGGAGGAGCTGACGTTCGGGCCCGCCCCAGACCTGGTGATCATCAACTCCTGCCTCTGGGACCTCTCCAGGTTGGGGCAGTCGAGGGGCGGGCCGATGTCGGGGGGCGTGGCTCAGGCCACCAGCCCCGTGCTTTTGCCCACCCTTTGTGCCGTCCAGCAGGTATGGCCGCTGCTCCATGGAGAGCTACCGGGAGAACCTGGAGCGGGTGTTCGTGCGCATGGCCCAAGTGTTGCCAGACTCCTGTCTGCGGGTGTGGAACTTGGCGATGCCCCTGGGGGAGCGCATCACGGGGGGCTTTCTCCTGCCAGAGGCAAGTGACAGGGCCCCTTGGGCGGGGACGGCCGGCAGGCGCAGGGAGCCTCCCACCTGCCTCCCGTGGCTCTCACGCCTGGTTCCCCACCCAGCTCCAGCCCCTGGCGGGCGCGCTGCGGCGGGACGTGGTGGAGGGGAACTTCTACAGCGCGGCGCTGGCGGGAGACCACTGCTTCGACGTCCTGGACCTCCACTTCCATTTCCGACACGCGGTGCAGCACCGCCACCGGGACGGCGTGCACTGGGACCAGCACGCCCACCGTCACCTGTCGCACCTGCTCCTGGCCCACGTGGCCGACGCCTGGGGTGTCGAGCTGCCCCCGCGCGACCGCGCCCCTGGTGAGCTCCAGCGGGGAGGTGCTGCAGAGAGGGCTTGGAGACGGGGACAGAGGTCCTGGGGTACCTGTGGGGAGGGGGACCCCTGGAAGTGCTCTTATTCTCTGGGGAAGGGCTCGTGGGGCGGCTTTTGAGTTGGAGCTGTATGTTCATGAGTGAGCGCGTGCAAGCATCGTCACAGGGCAGCGGGTCAGAGCCCTACCCCCCAGGTAGGGGGAAAAGAAAGGTGTTTCTGGTCAGACTCGGGTGTGGGGGGCGAGGAGACAGGTGTGCAGCGCAGGCAGTGATGGGCAGGAGCAGAGAGCCGTGGAGAGCAGTCAGCTGGAGGGTTGTTGAGCAGAGCGGCTGTGGGACTGTGGGTGCTCTGGGGAGGCTGCCTGGTAGAGGCTGGCAAGGGGCAGCAGCTACAGGCGCTCACCGCAGCTCAGTGCAGCCCCTCCGCCCACCTTTGGTTCTTGGTGGAGGTCTGAGTCTGGGGTGCTGGGCCAGCCTTGCCCCATCACGGCGCAGGCAGCTGCTTGCCGGCCTCCCCGCTCCCTCCCCACGCCCCCGCCCCACACCCCCGGCTTGCTGGGAGGCTGTGTTGCCGTCAGCCTCTATCATGGTGCAGGCAGCTGCTTGCCGGCCTCCAGCATGGCCGCTCTGTCCCAGCACCACGGGGCGGAGGGCTGGGGGCACATGGAGGCCAGGTGGCCACAAGGCTGCCCGCAAGGACTCAGTGGTCAGAAGTCGGAGCCCCAGCCGTGGTTACGGGATGACCCGGTTTCCAGGTGTTTGGTTGAGAGAGCCGACCTCCAGCTGGGTTGCGTGGCAGATCTTTTTAAGAGGAGATGCTGAGTTGTGCTGGCCCACGGGGTGGGGCTGGAGAGGACAGAGCTGAAGGTAGAGGAAGGTGGACGGGGCACAGGCCCTGGAGGGGAGCGTGAGGGCAGAGCAGGAAGAGGCTCTCGAGGGGCAGGGAGGAGGATACCTGCAGCCCAGGGAAAGCCGAGGGCACGCTGGCGACTCGCGTCCCCAGGAGGAGGAGGGGCTCGGGAGCAGGCCTGCCTGGAGCAACTGTACCACTCCTAGGCCCCCAGACCGAGGACTGGCCAGAGACAGACCGTCCATTCCCGCAGTTCCAGAGGCAGCCCCCGGACCTCAGGGAGCAGCTGGCCTGGCCCCCTCCCTCTCCTTTGCCTCTTCCCATACCCTTTCCTTATCCCCTTCCTCAGCCTTCGCCACCTCCCCTGTTCCCACCCCTGCCCCAGGATGCCCCCTTCTTCCCAGGCCAGCTCCTCCCACCCTGTGAATTCTTCAGTTACAATCCAACGGAGGACTTCTCGATGCCACCTCACCTAGGTAGGTGCTTCTGCAGCCTCCCCTCGTGCCACCTTGTCTCCTGCACCAGGTACAGAGCAGGGTTAGGCAGACCCATGTGCTCCTGGGTAGAGCAGGGCTGGGTGGCTCCATGCTCCCAGGGGCAGAGTGGGGCCGGGTGGCCTCGTGCTCCCAGGGGCAGAGCGGGGCCGGGTGGCCTGTGTGCTCCCAGGGGCAGAGCGGGGCCGGGTGGCCCCGTGCTCCCAGGGGCAGAGCGGGGCCGAGTGGCCCCGTGCTCCCAGGGGCAGAGCGGGGCCGGGTGGCCTGTGTGCTCCCAGGGGCAGAGCGGGGCCGGGTGGCCTGTGTGCTCCCAGGGGCAGAGCGGGGCCGGGTGGCCCCGTGCTCCCAGGGGCAGAGCGGGGCCGGGTGGCCTGTGTGCTCCCAGGGGCAGAGCGGGGCCGGGTGGCCTGTGTGCTCCCAGGGGCAGAGCGGGGCCAGGTGACCCCGTGCTCCCAGGGCGGTGTCGTCTCTGTGGCTTTCTGAGGTCAGGACATATCAACCAGCTTGCTGGTCCCCGTAGTTTCCTTGTCTAGAGAAGGGGCGCTGGTGACCTGACCTTATGGATGGGGAAACTGAGGCCCTGGGAGGCTCCTCACTAGAGCTGCCTGAAGGCAGAGCTGAGCCCACCCTGAAGGAGCCGCCTCTGACTACAGCTGCTTCTTCCGCAGGCTGTGGCCCCGGTGTGAACTTTGTTCCTGGCCTTCTGCCCCCTACATTCCCCGGCCCTGCCCCCCATGGGCAGCACTGGGGCCCGGTGGTCCACCGTGGGATGCCACGCTGTCTTCTCAGCACCCCCTACCATGTGCCCAGGATGGGGGGGGCCTGCAGACCGCGGCTCAGACACTCAGACAGGCTGATGTACGCTCACAAGCTGGACAGGTGGCCCTCTGCCCATCCGGGGACCTGGCCTGGCTAGCAGTGTGTGGGCCGGGGCTGGCAGTGCTCTGCCGTGCTGGTCGTCCGATCCCCGCTTCCACCGGTAGAGGCTCGGAAGGACAGACGGACTCTTACGGTGGGCTGGGTTGCCCGGGTCCTGGGGTGCCTCTGGCCCTCCTTATGCTCTCGCACCGTCTCCACAGGGACCCTCGAGGGGTCCCCGACGCCACAGCTCGTTGGGGTTGACAAAAGTCTAGGTCCGAGTTGAAGCTGCCATTTTTTGTATGGATTGTTAAATCTAGCTAGCCTTAGGCCCCCTCCCAGCCTCACCTGTTTGTGTTCGTTCAGCGTTCACGCACACCGGGGGGTATTTGAAGAACGTGCCCCCCTGGCACATGGGATGCTCCGTTGCTCGGGAGGTGTCAGGCACAGTGGGAGCAAAGTGAACAGACAGACCTGGGCAGGCAGTCTGGCGGGAGCGAATGGGGAAGCACGGTGTGGAAGGGAGGCCAGCGGGGTCAGGGTTAGGCAAGTGGTCCTGACCCCAGGGTTGTGACCTCCTGGGGTCGGGCAGCAGGGGGGCCGATGTGGTGGGGCAGGAGAGTGAGGTAACCAGGCACCCATTTTGAAGGAGAGAAGTGAAAGAAAGGAATGCAGATATCTTGCAGTAAGTCCTGTACTTGTCACTGGAAATGTACGACCGTTAAGGACAGGCACCAACCACCTCACGAATGGAGATGGGGCAGTACTCCAGAAGCGTGCTGATTGGTGCTAACTCCAAAATGAAGTGAAAGCAAGTCCCTAACACGTCCCAGGGAGGCTCCGTGGCTCTCGGAAGAGGCTTCACCCTGCAGTTAAGAGCTGGAGCTGTCGAAGGCTCTAACACCACGCCCGAAACAAGCACGACTTTCTTTGGTATAGGCAAAAGAAGAATGGAACATGAGAAAATGAAATAACCTTTTTGTTAGAGAGGTAGGATTTTAGGTAACTTTTTTTTTTTTTGGCGAAAAATAACTTTTTTTTTGTTTTCTTGGACAAAAACTCATTCTTGGAGCATCTGTCTTCAGCTGCATCCCGTTTGTCCCTCCTTCGTTCACTTCTTTCTGCCTTTCCTTCTCAAAACTTTTGTGTCTGTCCAGGCACTTTTTGCTTCTCTGACTCTGAACTGGAGAAAACTGTGCACCGGGGCCACGGATGGGGCAAAGCCGTCCGAGCCCCCGGCCCCACGGGCCTCTGCTGCTCACCGTCCTGCCCCCAGGAGCTCCCTGTTGCTTCCCTCACCGAGCCTTTTGTTGGCTCTTCCCATGCCACATCAGTTCTGGAACTCTCACTTTGTATACAACCTCGAGAGTGCTGGAAGTGCTGCCCCCTCTGTGCCCGCCGTCCCACCTCTACGTTTCTTGTCTCCGCTCCTTGTGCTGCGTGGCTCCCGTTGCCCACAGGTTTTGTGACCTTACTGCAGTGTCCCAGCACCCTTGGTCCTTAAAACTGTCTTACAGCCTTAAAAAATTGCTGGTGTCTGAGGTTTGAAATCTGTACTGAGAATGAAGAAGGTAAAATCAGTTCATTTTCATGTTGTTGTATAAGCACACTGTACAGAATACCTTGAGAAGTTGGGGTTGATGACTTCTCTAGTGGTTAGAGGTTTTAGTCCTGACTGGCAAGGAGGAACTTAAGGAGAAAGAGCAGATGCAGGTCGTTATGTGCATTTTAAGCGTTTCCCAGGAGAGCGGATGTGACTCAAGCAGTTGAGTCCCCACATGGGACACCCCAGGTTCCGTTTCTGATGCCTCTTAAGAACAAACAAACCACAAGCAAAACAAACGGGAGAAAAACAGAACAGCTTGCAGCTGATGCTCAGTGGTTGAGCGCACCCAGGTTCCCACATAGGAGGTCCCAGGTTCATTCCTTGCCCCAGTACCTAAAAAAAAAAGTTTTCTAGGGCTGTGGTAATGAGTCCCACAAACTGGCTTAAAGGAGTTGTCGCAGCTGCAGAGAGCAGCAGCTTGACGTTGCTCAGCCCCTGAGCCTGTCCTGCCGCTGCTGCCCCTTGCGGGAGGCGGGGGTCTGCTGCCCTCCCGTTTAGCCAGGCGGCCCACTTCAACTTCCCCCACCCGCAGTGGCCCTTCTCCAGTAAGGCCACATTCCGAGGCCCTGGGGCAGGGGTTGCGTACATCAGTCCAGCCAGAGCGCCTGGCCTTTGAGGTCGCAGCCTGTTCTACCGCCCGGAAGCACATTTGCTAAGCTAGCACGGCAGGCTTCCTGGTCTCCAAAGCTGTATTTGTATCAACGCATCACTTAATAAGATGATCTTACCTGGCTGTCTTTCATACATGGAAGCTAGGGCTTTCTCTTAACTGAAAAAAAAATTTTAAACAAAAAATCTAGTACTGATCACTTTTATGACCAGGAGAAACTAGGGCCAGGTGGGGGCAGGGGAAGGTCCCGGGCTGCGTCCAGTGGGCGCGGCTGCTTCCCCTAGCACCACCCTGCGGCTCTTCAGACCTCAAGCACTGTGGCAGCCCGGGGCTCGGCAGGGCAGGCCTCAGGCTTTCCTCCTGGGTGTTCTCGTCAAGTTTCTCGGCAGCAGGGGTCACTACTGAGATTTGGGTCCCAGCAAGCAAGAAAGGAGCCCCCTTTGACATTTTCAAGTTAAGGGTGGAGACACTGGAAAGCAGACCGAAGTGCGTCCGTCGGTCCAGACCCTCTGGTCCTGCAGCCTCAGTGAGCCCGAGAGCAGATGTCAGGCTACGCAGGTGCCAGGAACAGACGGCACCCAATAAAGCTGCTACAAACAAACAGGCGGCACACAATAAAGGTGCCTAAAAGCGAAGCAGGCGGCACACAATGAAACTGCTTAAAAAAGAACAATAGGATATAGCTCAGTGGTTGAGCGCCTGATTGCCATGCACAAGGACCTGGGTTCAATCCCTGGTACCTCCTAAAAACAAAACACAGCAGCACACAATAAAACTGCTTAAAACAGCAACAAACAGGCGGCCAGATTCAGACGGAAATGTTTGTTGGGTAGGACACCAGGACTTGGTACTCCTGAAAGAAGTAAAAGGTGTGCAGTTACTTCAGTTGTGATGTCACACCTTTATTTTCCGAGGGGCAGAGCCCTGGGGATCTTCCTTTTGATTTTTTTCCCAAAACATGTTCTCCACACTGGAAGTTTCCCAACAGAAGCAGAGAACTTGTCTTCTGTTACATTGTTCACCAGTTCCTTGCACACCAAGAATGGATTCCTTGTTGAGTTCATTCTAGTGTATAAATACATCTATCTACCTTTATATATTCTGGATATATCTTCATCTGATATATGGCTTGAAACTATACAGTAAAACTACTAAAAAATTCTGTAGCTTGTCTTTTCACTTTATTTCCTTTGATGCACAAAACTTAAAAATTTTAATTTTATTGAGGGGATTTATAATTTAGAATCCCAACAACAACCCCATTTAAAAATGGACAAAAAAACTTGAATAGACATTTCTTCAAAGAAGATATGCAAATGGTCAATAAGCACATGAAAAGATGTTCAGTATTGTTATACTTTAGGGAAATGCAAATCAAAACCACAATGAAGTACCACTTCACACCCACAAATGTGGCTGTTATTAAAAATGGAAAATAACATGTTGGAGAAGATGTGTGTTGGTGGTGGGATGTGAAATGGTGCAGCCACCGGAAAGCCAAAAAATGGTGTTTCCTCAAAAAGTTAAATACAGAATTGCCATATGACTCAGAAATCCCATTTCTAGGTATGTCCACAAAGAGAACAAAAACAGGGTTGTAAACAGATACTTGTACACCGGTGTTTATATCACCATTATTTGCAACAGCCCAAAGCTGGAAAAACCACTATCCATCACCAAATTAACGGCTAAACAAAATGTAGTCTAAGCACATGTGATGGAATATTATTCAGCCACAAACATTGAACGAAGTCGTGAGATACGCTGCATGGAGCATGGAAGAGCCTTGAAAACACGCTCAGTGAAATAAGGCACAAAAGGGCAAAATTTGTATGAAATCACTTATGAAATGATTAGAAATAGATTTGCAGAAAGAGAAAGCAGATTAGAGGTTACAGGGGAGAGGGGGATGGTGTATAAAAGTGATTTAAAAAATATGTCTATCATGTACATTTGGTGAAAGCTAACTCAGATGGCAAGGAAATGGACCTCCTTTAAAAATCTTCTCTTATAGTGGTACAATTGATATAATAAACTGCATATATTTGAAGTGCACAGTGATAAATTTTGACGTGTACATCCATGAAACCATCATCACAAGATAATGAACATCATCCTGTGTGTCTTTGTAACCCCTCCCTTCCCTTCTCCCCAAAACTTTCCCATACTCCCCACCTGTTGCCAAGCAACCGCTGATATTGATCTGCTTTCTGTTACTAAATATTATTTGCATTTTCTAGAGCTTCGTATAAATGGGATGATACAATGGTACTTCCTTTTGGGGGAGGGTCTGGCTTTTTTCACTCAATCTAATATTTTGGCATTCATGTTCTTTTATGTATTAATAGTTTATGCCTTTTAAAATAGGAATAGTCCATTGTATGCATATACAAACATTTATTTGCCTATTCACCTGTTGATGGACATTTGAGTTATTTTCAGTCTTTGGCTATTACAAAGAAGCTGCTATGAACATTTATGTACAAGTCTTTGGACATGCTTTCATTTCTCTTGGGTAAATGCTCAGGAATGAAATGGCTAGGTTATAAGGTAGGTGGGTTTAACTTTTTAAGGAATTTCCTAAGTGGTGGTACTAGCTCACATTCCCGCCAGTTGTGTATGAGCTGCAGCCTCTCCTTGCCAACACTTGGCATGATCGGTCCTTAGTCATTTTATTTTATTTATTTATTTATAATTAATTAATTTATTTATTTAATTCCCCCCCTCCCCCGGTTGTCTGTTCTCTGTGTCTATTTGCTGCGTCTTGTTTCTTTGTCCGCTTCTGTTGTCGTCCGCGGCACGGGAAGTGTGGGCGGCGCCATTCCTGGGCAGGCTGCACTTTCTTTCGCGCTGGGCGGCTCTCCTTATGGGGCGCACTCCTTGTGCGTGGGGCTCCCCTTGTGCGTGGGGCTCCCCTACGCGGGGGACACCCCTGCGTGGCAGGGCACTCCTTGCGCACATCAGCACTGCACATGGGCCAGCTGCACACGGGTCAAGGAGGCCCGGGGTTTGAACCGCGGACCTCCCATGTGGTAGACGGACGCCCTAACCACTGGGCCAAGTCCATTTCCCTCTTTAGTCATTTTAATAGGAGGGTGATGGTATCTCATAGTGGTTTTAGTTTGCATTTCCAGAAAGCAGAATGATGTTTTTGTGTGCTTATTTGCCATCCATTAGAGTTGAGTTTTTGCTGTTGGAGTTTTGATACTGGAGTTTTGAGCTGGAGCCTGGGAAGTGAACTCACAGGAGAACAACACAGAGGAACAGAGACAGCTCCTTAGACACAGCAGAAGCCCTGGGGAGAGAGAGACAGAGCTGTTCACCTGAGAGTCTACAGCTGGCCTTGTGGGGAGAGCGCACAGCTGAGACCAGAGAGAGACAAGCCCTGGGGAAAAGGGAACCAGGAAGACTGAGCCCTGGCAGACGTCAGCAGCCATCGTGCCCAACACGTGGCAACAGACTTGGGTGAGGGAGCAACTTATGACCGGGTAACTGTAAGCTTCTACCCCAAATAAATACCCTTTTTTGAAAGCCAACAGATTTTTTATTTTGCATCAGCACCCCTTTGGCTGACTAATACACCTGGTCTGCTGAGAATTTTTTTTTTACTCAAGAATGGATATTGGATTTTGTCAAATGCCTTTTTTGCATCTATTAAGATGATCATATTTTCTAAATTTTTAATTTTGGTAATATGGTAAATTATACTCGTTGTTGAATGTTAAACCAAACTTGCATTCCTGCTTTTAATAAAGGAAAGATGCACAGTTTGAGGGTATTGGAGTAAAGATAGCATGTCCTTGTCCTCTCAAAGTTACCCAAGCAAAAGCGAAAAGGAGAAACATAAATGCAAATATCATATTTTAGGAAACTAGAAGAGAGCATAAACCCCAAATAATGAACTAGATGGACAGGCTGAGAAAAGCAGTGGAAATTGTTACACTTTGAAAATTACTAGGCAGCATCTGCTAAAGTTGAACATTTTCACACCCTAGAACCCAACAATTCCACTCCAAGAGAATTGCCTGCATCTGCCCAGCAAGACTTGGACGAGAACACCCGTGGACGCTTTCCTCAGGACAGCCCAAACCTGGAAACAGCCCAAGTCCCCATCAACAGAACGGAGGAATGAGAAACGAGGGGAATTCCTTAACTGGATAAAGGCGAACTGCCAAAAAGCCACAGCAAACCTAATTCTTTCTGGTGGAACCGTGGGCAGTTCCTTTTAAATCAGGATCAAGGCAAAGGTGCCTGTGAATAGCAACTCCAAGTGCCACGGACCGGGAATCCCAGTTTGCCCTGGACGTTGAGGAACACGCTGGAAGAGGCCCCGTCCCGACACCGCCTGGTTCTGAGATGGTTTCCTTCTGCTTACAGGACTCCTGTCATACTTGTTACAAATATTTAATATTTTGCAAGTATACAGTACCATGTGTCAACTTAAAAAATGGTTTTTTGGTTAGAAATTCTGAAGACACAGGTGAGAAAATATGGTAGAAGCTACAGATATTAAATCAAGACCTTTTATTTTTAAGAGAGAACATATTTAAAGGTGAGGAATCGGTACAAAGGAAGGACAGTGAGGGTTAGTCTGGCGTATATAGGTGGAGATGTTTTGCTCAGCAGGAAAAAAAACAAAAACAAATTAGTTCAAAGCTGATTGGCTCCAGAGTCTGCGGAGCCCCACATAGACTCTTCAGCCCAAGGGGCCTGGGGCAGTGTGGGGGGCTGGGCTGGGAGCCCCTGGCCCCGCCTCAGCGCCTCCGGGTCCCTGATGCGGAGAGACTGGGGCGGCGAGGACCCAGGCCAGGGATTCGCTCCAGGGGCGCGGAGCCAGCAACGTGGCGGGCGGTGGTGAGCCGCGGCGCCCCACCTGGCCTCGGCCCCAACCCCGATGGCGCGGCTGCCCCCAGCCTCCCGGCCTCTGCGCTCGCCGGCTCGGGCATCCGCGGGCCGATACCTCTGTCCTCCCCCTTCCCTGTGGCCGCCGACTGCGTGGTCCTTTGAGCCCCACCCCGGCCCCTGCACCCTGCAGGCCGAGGGAGCCCCCTCCCGCCACCCTCTCTCCTTCCCCCAGGGTGCCCACTGACCACTCCATCTCCAGGGGTGCCCCCAGCCTCACCGTGGCCCCCGATGCCTCCGGGCCCCCGCGGCCGGCTGCTCCTCCTGGCTGCCCCTCGTCCCTCCGGCAGGTGCGGTGCAGGTCCGCGTGTGCTCCAGCTCCCAGGGTCCCGTGACCTCAGCTCTGCCCCTGCCCCGCCCAGGCTGCACGGTTGCTGGACCTCCGCCCCCAGCCCACCCCCACCAGAGCAGGGCGGGTGAGACCTGGCCCCAAACCAGAGGCGGGGACCCTCCTTGGAACCAGCATCTCCCGGCTCCTCCCCAGGCCTGCAGGTTAAGCCTCTTAACTCTAAGTGGGTGACTTTGTCTACATTTAAAGGAATTTCAGGAATTATGTTCACGACATCATTTTTCATCTCTGCAAGTTCCCTTGCCTTAAGCCTTTTTATCTGCCCCATTTGCCTTTTTATCTCCCATTTGCCTGCCCTTGAACTGCCCACTCCATCTTGTTTACCTTTTGTTTTGTGTTCTTGAAAGAAAAACCAGTGTCTTGTTTGGCTGGCACGCGTTTTACGTTTGTGTAAAAGGAAATGTCCTATTTCTCGCTTGGTTTATTTTCACTCAGCACTGGGGTTTTCAGATCTCGTGCCTTCGGCCGCCTCTGCCCCGTGGTGTCGCCCGTTCCACACTTCCCGCCTTCCTGCCACCCCCGCTGGCAACAGTCACCACCCTCCAGCCTGCGTCCCCGGCTCCCCGGGCCCTCTGGAGCAGGCTGCCATTTGCCAGCCCTGCGCCTGAGGCCCCGCGTGTTAGCGACCCACGTGCTGGGCCCCGCCGGCTTTGAGAAGCGCGTTCTTTGGGCCCCGTGGGTCCCAGCGCGCACGACTCTAGCTCCGCTCCTGGTGGCACCTCCTCCCTCCGCGGTACGGGGAGGGGGGCGCCTTCTCCGGGCGCTTGCCCCAAGTGCACCTGGTTTGGGTCAACAATGGCCCGGCCAGGGGCCCAGCCCGGCCGCACGGGCGCCGGAGCCTCGGCCCACCAGGTGCCCAGGCTGCTCTGGCTCCTGACGGCCAGCCTGGGACCCGGCGCCCGCGCCAGCTCCAGCGCAGGTGTCGAGAGGCCACGGGGTCTTTGGTGAGCCGAGTAGCCCCCAGCCACCCCCATGTTCCCTTAGCAGCCTTCAGGGCTGACCAGAGCGCGAATGGCCTCGCCTTGCCCATGCGCGGCTCTGACTTGTCATCTCTGAAGTGGGATGGGGACGGCAGGGCTATGATTTTGGCACTCGGGGCTGGTCCAGGTATTGGTGCCAGGAGCCACACAGGAACCGCAGGCAGCTCTTCTGTTTCACCCACGAGACACTGAAGTCCAGGGAGGTCTGGCAGCTTCCCCCAAGGCCATGCACCCCAACCCGGCCTCAGCTAATTTGCTAAAGCCAGGCCAGCCCCAAGCTGTGTCACCGCCACGGCCTGCTTGCCCTCCCCCTGCTACCAGGCCATGGCTCAGAGCACCACGAGCAAACAGGACGGCAGGTGCCACTGCCCAAGGGTCAGAAAGCCTGATAGCAAGCGGGTTTTGGCAAAGGTGAACCAGGCGTTCAGCTGGGCCGGGGGCCTGCATGGGTGGCAGGACGGGGCCTCGGGCCTGGGGCTCCCGGAGCAGGGGCTGCAGGGCAGGGGTCAGGGAGGGCTGGGTGGCGGTCCGGGAGGGGGTGGCGCGGGCAGGGAGGTTGTCTGTCGTGCGTCTCAGCTGCTCACGACGGGTCCCAGGGGCTCTGTTGGGAGCCGTGGCGGGGTGAGCAGCCTCCCGGGGGGAGTCTTCGGCCGGGTCAGTTCTGGAATCCACAGGCTGAACTGCCCCGCAGGGAGCTGGGCTTTTCTGCTCACACGGCCGTGCAAGCGCGGCCCGGCACCCAGCCCCAGCCCCCAGCGTTTCACAATCAGAAGAATTTCACATCTGCACATTTCGAGATCTTTTACATCTTGTCCCGCCCAACCATCCATTTTAAGAGCCAAAATTCTATCCACGACAGAGCGCTTTTATGAGCGCCTAGAGAAGCTGCCTCCTTCAAAAAACTTTTTGAGCCTACAGAACGTTATTCTTGTTCATAACAGTATCTTGGCGTTTCCTGGTCTTTACAAGGCACTTCACAAACGGGCTGCCCTCCCGGGGCCTAAACGCTGAGGCTCAGAGGACCTGACGGCCGAGGGCGGGGGGGCGGGGGGGGGCGGTGAAACGGAGGCTGGGGCGTTTCTCCACACGACCTTGGGCGTCTGAAAAGCGAGTGCCCACTCTCGGGAGCCTCCCTGCCCTGGGCAGTCTGTCCAAAGGACTCGGAGCGGCCTGTGGGGTCTGGCGGGCAGGGGAAGCCTGGGGGGCAGGGGGGCCTCTGTGGCTCCTGCCTCTCCCGCTCGGCCCGTGGGGCTCCAGAGTGGGAAGAGTTGCTGGGAGGATGGAGTCAGGGCCGCTGGGAGGTCGTTCTCGTGAGCTGTGGCTGGGACAGCGGAGCAGCCGCAGGGGGGCCCAGGGTCCCCACTTCATGGGGAGCCTTCAGCGGCTTGGCCAAGCTCTGCTCCTGGCTCAGCCCTCTGCCCGGACCCCCTTTCAGCCCTGGACCCCCACGCCAGGGGCCTGCAAGTTCAGCCTGAAGGAGGCGTCTGGAGGCAGCTGGTCTACCTCACTGCCTCCAGCAGCATGCCGTGCTGGGGGCCGGGGGCTGGGGCTGCGGGTGGGGGCAGGGCGCCCGCGGCTGGGTGGGGGCAGGGCACCCGCGGCTAGGTGGGGGGCGGGTGGAGGCCAGGGCTGGTGGCCTGGGGCCGTGGGCCAGGGGCTGGGGCCGGGGCTGGGGCTGGAGCCAGGTGCTGGGGGCTGGGGCCACGGGCTGGGGCAGGACCTGGGGGCCAGGGGCCAGGCTGGGTGCTGGGGGCGGGGGGGGGGCGGGGGGCGGCCGGGGCTGGGGGCTGCGGTCCGGGCCGGGGGCCAGGCGGGGCGGCCGAGTGGGGAGCCCTTGAGCCTCGCCCGCCCTCCCCGGGGCCTCGGGCCCTAGCCCGGGCTCAACACACACAGGCAGCGGGTGGGCTCGCCGCCATCTATTGTTGCAAGGCCTGGGGGCTGGGGTGTGCCATGGAGGAGAGGAGGCCCACGAGGCTCAGCAGGGTGGAGAAGAGCAGCAGGAAGGAGGCGGTGAAGAGCAGGGCCGGCAGCGCGCTGAGCACCAGCAGCAGCACGGCGGGCAGCAGGTGGCGCCACGCCGCGGCCACGACAGGCCACAGCGAGCTCAGCAGGTGGGAGCCGGTGGCGAAGAGCGCGTGGCACAGCATCAGCGCCAGCAGCAGGTAGAGCACGCCCTCAAGGCCCCACAGCACGCGCAGCAGCGGCCGCCGCCAGCCCGAGGCGGCCCACCAGCGTGCCCAGCTGCGGGGCACGTGGCACGCCCACCAGCGCGCCCAGCCCTGCCGCGTGGTCCAGGCCGGCCAGGGCGTCTCGGGCTGCAGCCCCTCGCCGGCCCCGGTGGCATCCGTCTCCACTCGCGGCTGCTGCGTCATGGCGGGTGCACCTGGGGAAAGGGCCAGGCCAGCTGCAGGGCAGCCCTGGAGGGGCCTGGGGCCCAGGGCAGATGGGGGGCGGCACGGGGGGCGGGACCTACCTCTGGGCAGAGCCCCTAAGTCATGATGCCTCCTGCAGCACCTGGACGGCTGGCAGCAGCCCCGGGCTCCCTCTCGCCTGCCCCCTCCCCAGCGGAGCCCCATTGTGACCCGCACGGGGTGGGGTCCAGCCATGAGGAGCAGTTCAGGCTGCCAAGTCCACCCAAGCCCCCTCCAGACCCCCCGGCTGGCAGCTCCGTGGACCCTTTCTCAAGCTTTCTTTTGGGGCAGCCGCCCTGGGTAGCAGACCTCTCCACGCCGGCCGAAACGCAGCACCCCCGCTCTCTGGGAGCCCCCCACCTGCAGATCCGGGCTGGCAACCACACCCTGCCCTGGGCCGGCCTCTCACGCCCTCGTGGCTCCCAGGCCCTGGGGGGCCCCCCCGCTCTCACACCCCGCTGTGGGGCCCGGGATCCACTGCATGCAGGCCTCCTGCCCGCTCAGCCGTGACACAGGACAGCAGGCCCAGGGTGTGGCAGGTGTATTCCGAGGCCTCAGGCCCATGGGTGGAGGCAGAACGCCAGGCCCAGCAGGGCCAGGGGCGGGCCGCGGGCCCCCAGGAGCAGCCCCAGGGCTGTGAGCAGCAGGAGCAGGGCGTCCTGGAGGCCGGGCGGGCCTGCCCCTGCCCTGGCTGGCAGAAGTGGCATCCCCCGCTGTCCGGGACCCTCACCGGCCCCCTGGTTCTGGCCGCCTTCGGGAAGCCTGCGCTGTGGCAGGGAAGGAGCTGCAGGCCTGCAGGGGGAGAGAGGCCGCCAGGTGCCTGCCTGCACACATGCCCTCCTGCCGGCCGCCTGCCCACCTACCTGTGGAGCAGGTCGAAGGCCAGGAAGCTGAGCAGCAGCAGCAGGGCCGGGCCGGCCGCAGAGAAGACTGCCCCAGCCGCCAGCCCCAGCGCCCCCAGCCCCAGGACGCTGTCCAGCAGCTGGGCCAGGCGGGGGGCCCAGGGGACCACGCTCGGACCCACGGCACTACCCAACCCCTCCCCAGCACCCAGGCCCCTGGGGGGGACTGGGGTGGGGTCTGCAGGGACTTGGGTCCTGGAAAAGCATAGCTGGGTCATGGAGGGAAGTGAAGGGGACGAGAAGGGCTAATGTTGGGGGTGGGAGTGGGGGTGGACCCCGCAGCCTCTCAGAGGTGAGCTCAGAGTGGGAAGCCGCTCCCCTTCCCCACCTCCTCCCTCAGCGTCCCCCTGGGCTGGGCTGGGGCATTGTGACCTGCTCGGCGGAGCTGGGGGAGGAGTTTAGGGTTCTGGTCTCAAGAGCAGCCAGGGGCCCATGGGGCTGCGCCAAGAGGAGGGCGGTTTGGAGACCCAGGGTGACCTGCCTCGGCCAACTGCCCCAAGGCACGGGGTGGGTGTTCTACGCCCCTGGCCTGGCCGCCGGCCTGGAGGGAGGGCTGCTTGCCACCTCCCTGCGTGCCCAGAGCTGTGTCCAGACAGCTCGTCCCCTCCTGAGAGGGGTGCCTGCTGGTCCGCGCGGGCACGTTTTAGGGCTGCAGGCCTGGAAGGCAGAAAGAGCCTCTGCCAGGAAGCAGCCGGAGGCTTTCTTGGGCCAGGTGACCTGCTGGGTGGGGGGGGGGGGCACAGGGGGAGTGGGGGCGGCTCCAGAAATGGGGTAGAGGATGTGGGCGTGAGACGGCCACGACCGGGCAGCCCCAAGCCTGGAGGCGGAGGTTACCCTCGAAGAAGGGAAGGGAGGCAGTTCTGCCTGCGGTGGGGGACGGTCACCTGGGGAGGACGGTCACCTGGGGAGGACGGTCACCTGGGGGAGAAAACCGTCCCCACCATGCCCTGCCGAGGGCGGCGGCTCCAGAGGCGAGCGGAAGGGGTCGTCGTTAGGAAGACGTAATCCTTGCTCCCACACCGTGTTTTGAAGGAAAGCTGCTGGGCTGGGGGCAGCAGTGGCCATCCAGCCCCTGGGAGCAGAGCCGGAGAACTAGAAGCCGCCCCCAGCAACCCAGCCCCAGGCCCCCGCGGCCTTGTGCGGCTGAACCAGGCTGGGTCCCGCGAGTCAGCCCCCAGGTCCTCCTGATTTCTACCCCAGCTGTGGGGCTGGTTTCTCTCGTCCCCCAGGGCTCTGGGAGGGGGGCTTCCTTCCTGAGTTCTGCTCGCTGGAGCACCCCCAGGGTCATGGCCCCTCGGCCAGCATTTTAAACCCCGGCAGTGGCCTTTGTCCCAAGGTCTGGATGCCCCACAGCTCTACCCTCCGACCACCAGGACAGCAGCCTCGTGCTCAGAAGCCCTTGCGGTGGAAGGCTCCGTCTGTACCTGCTGCGCAGGGCGCAGTGCTCATCGCTTGCCTTGACCTTGGGGAGTTCTCCCTTTCTGAAACACTTCCGGTCTCCTGGCCCCTCCTTCCCCCTCCTGCCCCAGGCTCAAGCACACTTGATTTTGGAGAGGCTTACCTGCTTCTCAGCCAGCCTGGGCATGAGGCTTCTTTCAGAGCTCTGATAAATTAAAAAATGAAGAAAAATGTAAAAATCGATAGGATTGGAAATGTTGAGAAAATCTTTCATAAATTAAAATAAGAAGTCCATGAAGAAAAGAAAATTTAGTAGACCAATATTTGATTCATATTCTAGAAAATTAGATGGAGGAAAGAAGGGGACATTTTTTTTTAAATCAAGAAAATTTCCATAAGTGAAGGAAATGAATCTCCAGACGGTAAGGTCCCACCCGTTCTCAGCACAATAAATGAAAAACAGCTGAAAACAAGGCCATGATGAAATTCAGATTACCAGACATGAAAAGACACTCTGAGGGGCTTTCTAAGAGGAAAAGATCACATATGAAGGACCAGAGAGCAGAAGGCACCAGACTTTACACAACACTGCTGGCCAGAAGACAGTAAAGCAATGCCCTAAAAATTCTGAGGGCAGATTACTTCCAGCCTAGGAATGTATCTGTCTGAACAATGAGCAAATGTGAGAGTAGAGTGAAGACATTCTCAGGCATCCAAGGTCTCAAAAAATCGACCCTGCATGTACTCTTTTTTAGGAAGCTGCTGGAGAATAGACTATCAGAACAAGGGATCAAAGGGACAATGTGGGATTCAAGAAATGGGGCTGAACACAGGAAAGGGATATGGGGAAGACCCGGATGGCTTGTGCCCCTTGGTGAAAAGAGTGCCAGCCCAGGCTGGAATTAGCTAAAACAAATAGTCAGTTCTATTAGAAGTGTTGGATTGGGTTAGCGACTGATGCCTAGAAAACCAGTGCCAAAACTATGTAATTAACTCCAGGGAACAAAAAAGTTAAACAGTAATATTTACATGATCATAATAATATTTAAAGTACTATTACTCCAACGACAATTTAGTTAGCTGTATAGGAGGATATGAGCAGGGAAAGTTTACGTCTGTGTACTTGTGTGTGTTAGGAAGCTAGATCCTTATATTCCATAGTAGGAGATCCACAGATAAGATATAAAAATAGGAAAGTCAAGAAATGGCAATAGAAGCATAGCAGTAAATACCAGGAGAAATAAAAGAAATTAAAAGTGGTTGACTCGGGAATGAAGAGGCATAAGGGGAATTTTCTATTACAAGGCTAAATGTGTTTTACCTTTAAACCTATACACTGTAGTATTTTGATAAAAATGATTTAGTCTTTTTTTAAGAGCAAGTCAATAGGGTTGTATTGTGGAGATCAGGAATATGCCTTTCCAAGATGAATGAAAAGCCAGTTTCTTAATGTTATGTGGATACTTTTGGGCTTGAAACAAAATTTCCAGTGCCAGCATCAAACACAGATGCAGAAGATTGAGCGCCTTTCAGTCGGTGTGCCCTACACCAGGGCTTCTCGCCGCGCAGCTCCTGGCACCGGTTCTGGGGAGCGGGTCTGGGCACAGAATCTGCATTTCTCACAAGCTCCCAGGGGCGGCGGACACTTGGGGAGCAAGGTTTTCAAAGACACCGGCGTAGGAGAGAGAAACGGGGTGGGCAGGGAGGCCATCACGTGAGAGACGCTGCCCTGCGCGTCTCCATCCGTGCCTCGGTCCCTCCCAGGCTGGGAGTGTGTCCCGCCTCAGCACCAGGGCAGGAGGCTGGGGGCACGGGCAGGCAGAAGGTTCCACTACTCATCGGCTTATGTAGCCAGCGAGGTATTGTTCAATTCCATCAGTGTATGTGGGGGCAAGAGGACAGGGTCAAGCTGGCTCCCCTAATTTTAATTCACCCAGTGCCACTAGAACCACGTGTTATCTCACTTCATCGCAGTCACGCTGGGAGGAAGACGTTAGGGTTCCCATTTTATGGATGGGAAACTGAGACTCGCAGAGCTTAAGCTGTTGTTCAAGGATACCCAGACAAAACAAATGGCATCAAGTCTGTGTGGTGCGAAGTCATCCGTCCCTCCGGCCCGCAACCCCCCTGACCACATCGGGCAGGAGATCCCCAAGACTGTCCCTTAAACTGTGGATCCTTCGGGGCAGCTGCCCGGCCCGCAACCCCCCTGACCACATCGGGCAGGAGATCCCCAAGACTGTCCCTTAAACTGTGGATCCTTCGGGGCAGCTGCCCGCCCAGGAGCACTCGGTCAGCTCGGTCTGGTTCTCAGTGCACGCTCGCCTGGGGAGGCCACCAGAAGTCCTCGCCCCTGCCTCTGGCTGCGCAGGGACCCTGCGTGAACCTGCAGCAACCTGCGGCTGCATCGCTGGGTCAGCCGCCTGCGGGACCTGCTTCCAGCTGCCACACCTTTGCAGCCCCAGGTACCCAGTGGCAAGGCCCAGAGGCAGCAGCCAGGGCTGGGGAGGGCAGAGGGGTGAGAGGGGGTCAGGGAGTTATTGTGAAATACTACGAAGGGGCACGAGAAGCTGGGGGCACAGCAGACACGGAGGGGCATGAGGATGAGCTGAGGGTTGCAACAGGGTGGAGAGGCAAGGGGTGCAGAGGGGATGAGGGGGTGTGGGCATGCTGTGAATCCAAGCCCCTCATGGACCGGGCAGGGGGGCCAGCATGGCCCTTCGGGGGCGGGTCTCCAGCTGCTGGCCTGTGATCTCCCTGGAAAAGCCGGCGCTGTTGGGGGCCGGCTTCCCCCTGCCCTGCTTGGTCGGTCCCCTCCAACCCTGAGTAAGTCACACACACACTTCCCGAGCACCAACCAGCGCCTAAGCCCCGGGCTGGGGCCGAGGTGCGGCTGCACTGCTGGGCACAAACGGCCTCTGGGGGTTACTGGCCTCCCAGGGGTGGATCCCCAGTGAATACACAACAGAGGAAAGACAGGAACGAAACAGAGTGAGAGGACCGACTGCGCGCTTACTAGACGCAGGGGGGCTTTTGGAAGCAGGTTCCATCGAAAGGAAAGGGAACGATGCAGAGCAGCAAGGGCCCTGGGGGGACAGCTGGAAAGCCCAGCTGCCCGGTGCCCTCGGGGAGGGGGGTGCAGCAGGGGAGTGACCTGCCTGGAAGGGCCTGGCAGGTGAGCTCCTGGGGGCTGCAGACCAGGAGGGGCTTGACCCAGGTGGGCTGCCTGCGGGCAGCACCAGCGAGGAAGCAGAGCCTCCTGAGGCTGCGAGGTCCCCCGCCCCTTGGTCCCCCTTGCCCGCCTCCCTCTGTGGTCATCTGAATGTGGACGGGCCGGAAACAGGGAGGGTTGGAGTTTGGCGAGGAGGGACGGGCAGGACCTTCCAGGACCACTCCGCGGCCTCGCGCGCCTGCCGCGCTGCCCTTCCGCCGGCCGGGCCTCCGGGGCCCGGCTTCCAGCCCTCCACCCGTTCCATGAACACGTCCAGCCCCCGGCGCCTGGGACCCACACTGCCGTCTAGGGGACGCCGCGCGCATCCCTCCCGCGTGCGGGTCGCCGGGGCGGGGGTCCGCCTCAGCCCCAGCTGCGTGGAGCGGAATTTCTTTCGCGGGGTCGTACGCGGCGGAACGGGGCTGACACCGACTGTCCAGCCGCAGAGCCTGCACGGAGTAGCTGCCGGCGGCCAGCGCTGGCCGGGGCGCGTCGCCTTCCTTCTGGGGAGGCGCCCTGGCGTGGGGGACCCACCGCGGGGCCCGGCGTAGACCGAGAGCTCCGCGCTCTGGACCCTGAAGCGGGCGCAGTCGGGCGAACAGACGCGCAGGGCTGCGCGGCCCCTGGGGGGCGCGGGGCGGGGCGGGGGCGCGCCAGCTCGGCCCTCCGCCCCCAGCCCCGCGCGCCGGCTCCTCGCTCTGCAGGTTACGTAACTCGGAACGTGGCAGCCGGCGAGCGAGGGAGCCAGGAGGGCGGGGACAGAGGAGGGGCGAGGAGGGGCGAGGAGGGGCGAGGAGGGGCGAGGAGGGGCGAGGAGGGGCGAGGAGGGGCGAGGAGGGGCGAGGAGGGGCGAGGAGGGCGGCCGGCGGGGGCAGGGGCGCCCCTCTGCATGGGACCCCCGGCGGCCCCCGGAAGCATCCCTGGGGGGCCAGTTCCTCCCCTGCCACCTGCCCCTGCCTCGGTTTCCCCTCGCTCTCTCCGTCCTGTCCCACCCGCTTGGCCGGGGGCAGGGGGGATCGCCCTGTCCGGTTGTGCTTTTCTGCCCCACCTTCCCAGCCTTGTGCCCTTGGCCAAGTCGGTCAGCTCCCGGTGCCCAGCCTGTTGGCCAGTTGGTGACATGCGGTCCAAGGGAGAGGACGCGCGTAAAGCGCCTGACATCGGGCATGGCACAAAGTGTGCCCACGGGGCGACCTCGCAGAATGAAGGGCAACCGAGCGCCGGGGGCTTTGCTGGCAGGGGCAGCGCGCAGTTGGCTCCCGGCACACCGCCGCCCGGGAGCCCGGGGTCCGCGCCCCCGCCCCCCGCGCCCTCCCCTCGGCTCCCCGGCCGGCCGCCAGCGAGCGGGCTGTGGGCGGGCCGGACGCCGCCGAGGGGCGTGCGGTGGGGACGGCACAGGCGGCAGGAAGGGGCGGGGGGCTGCCGAGCGGCGCGCAGGAAGGGACGGCCGCGGGCCTCGCGCAGCCCACCTCGAGCCCCCGCCATGTGGGGTCTCCTGCTCGCCGCGGCCGCCTTCGCGCCTGCCGTCGGCAGCCTGGGCCTGGGGGCGGCTGGCCCCTCGGTGCTGGGACTTGCGCCGCCCGCGTCCACCGAGGCCCCGGCCGCGACCCCGGCCCAGCGCAGCACCCGGGCCCGGCCGCCCGCGGGGACGGAGAACGGTGAGTCCCGGGCCGGCCTGGCCCCCCAGGCCCCCTCCCCGCCACCGCTCCCCGCGCTGCTGACTCAGCAGCCCCCGCCCCTTCCCAGCGAGGATCGAGTCAGCGGCCCGCCCTGCAGGAAGCCTCCCTTTCTACAGATGAGGAAACCGAGCGGGGAAGGAGCACTGCGAGGCAGGACGGCGGGCAGAGCGCGGCGGGGGCTGGCGGGAGCACGGGAGCTGGAGTCCCGGCCTGGCCGCCGGGAGGGGCGGGCCCCGCTGGGGAAGGGGAGCAGCAGCATCGGGGGCAAGGAGGGCGGCAGGGCGAGGAGGGGGCCTACGGGCCCCTCTCTGGCTCAGAAACAGCCAGAGAGCGCAGCGTGCGCAGTCAGGGCTGCGGCACAGAAGAGCGCTGATCTGGGGACCGCCTCGGGGCGCGGGCGGCATGGCTTGTGCTCCTGGGCCCAGCCCTAGAGAGGCCGGCGTCCAGGTGGACCCTGATTTGCAGATGCCGTTTCATCCCTGGAGATGCCACATGGTGGTGACCCAAGTCTGAGGGCAGGAGGCTCGTCTGGAGCTGGGAGGGCTTCCTGGAGGGGGCGTATTCAGGGGAGGGAACCGTGCAAAGGCCCCGAGGGAGAACCGACTCTGTGCTTTGGAGCGAGTGACCGGTCCCAGTGACTGGACGTGGCTCTGCACTGGGAGGTCAGGGGTGAGGCTGGCCAAGCCACGGTTGTGTCAGGAAGGAGGCGGAAGGAGCCAAGGACGTGGCTGCAGAGGCAGGCGGGGGTCCGACCGCGGCTGTGACCGCTGTGCCCAGGCCCCGGGAGCCCGCGGTGGGGCCTGCGTGGCTCGCGCGCTCCTCGCCGCGGCGGAACGCTCCAGCTGGGGTCTCGGCCGTTTCCCCATGTAGGGCCTCCGCCAGGGCCCCCCGAACAGAACGTCCGCGTTCGTGTCGTCAAGAAGACCAAGGTCGTCACGAGGAAGCGGAAGAAGGCCAGTCGCCCCGGCCCCTCAGTGACCGCCAGCCCTGCAGGGGCCCGCGGCCTCCCGGACGAGCAGGAGCCAGGTACTGCCCTCCAGGGCCCACCCCGGCCCCCACCCCCTCCCCGGCCCGCCTCACCGCTCTGTCCCTGCTCCAGGCTGCCCCCCTCTGGGCCTGGAGTCCCTGCGCGTTTCCGATAGCCAGCTGGAGGCGTCCAGCAGCCAGTCCTATGGCCTCGGACCACACCGGGGACGGCTCAACATCCAGGTCAGCGGGCCTCGCTCAGAGCCCGGCCCCCCAGCCCCCCGGCCCCCCTGCCCCCCACCCTCCCTGCCTGCCCGCCTCACGTGGCCCACGCTCAGAGCCCGGCCCCCTGCCCCCCTCCAGCCCTCCCCCTGCCCGCCTCACGTGGCCCACGCTCAGAGCCTGACCCCCAGTCCCCCACCCTCCCTGCCTGCCTCACGTGGCCCTCACTCAGAGCCCGGCCCCCCGGCCCCCCACTCTCCCTGCCCGCCTCACGTGGCCCACGCTCAGAGCCTGCCCCCAGTCCCCCACCCTCCCTGCCTGCCTCACGTGGCCCACGCTCAGAGCCTGCCCCCAGTCCCCCACCCTCCCTGCCCGCCTCACATGGCCCTCGCTCAGAGCCTGACCCCCGGCCCCCCACCCTCCCTGCCTGCCCACCTCACGTGGCCCTCACTCAGAGCCTGACCCCCGGCCCCCCACCCTCCCTGCCTGCCCACCTCACGTGGCCCTCGCTCAGAGCCTGACCCCCGGCCCCCCACTCTCCCTGCCCGCCTCACGTGGCCCACGCTCAGAGCCTGCCCCCAGTCCCCCACCCTCCCTGCCCGCCTCACGTGGCCTGCGCCGCCACCCCTGCCCACAGTCAGGCCTGGAGGACGGCGACCTGCACGACGGGGCCTGGTGTGCCGAGCAGCAGGATGCCGAGCCCTGGCTGCAGGTGGACGCCGGCCGCCCCACCCGCTTCTCGGGCGTCATCACCCAGGGCAGGAACTCCGTCTGGAGGTGAGGCTGGGAGCGTGGGGGCCGGGGGCCCGCGGGCACCAGCCATCCTGCCCCTCTCCGCTGCCAGGTACGACTGGGTCACCTCCTACAAGGTGCAGTTCAGCAACGACAGCCGGAGCTGGTGGGGCAGCCGGAACCGCAGCAGCGGGCTGGACGCGGTGAGTGGGCCGGAGCCCTCGGACCGCAGCGGGCGCTTGGCCGCTGTGGACTCCTGAGGACACGGTACAGAGGTGCGCTTGGGCTCCCCGGGAGAAAAAGGGCTGTCGGGATGGAGCCCGGCGGGCGGCCCCAGGAGCCCGTCCACCCGCCGCCCCTCGCGCCAGGTCCGGCGTCGAGCCGCGGCTTCCTGCTGGACGGCCCCGTCTGGGCCCGGGTCCCTGGGGCGCTGCTTCCTCGTGCCTCCGGCCTTCCCGCCTCCTACACCAGGCCTGGCCGCTCCCGAGTCCCGCGGCCATATGGGTCTGACCAGCTGGGATGGGCCCGAGCGCGGCTGCCCGTGAGCGCTGCAGCGGGGCCGGGGCCTTCTGGCTGGAGAGCTGAGCCCCAGCTGGGCTCCCCGCGGGCTCAGAGACCTGAGCTCCTCCCCTGGCTGCCCCCAGGTGTTTCCTGCCAATTCGGACCCGGAAGCTCCAGTGCTGAACCTCCTGCCGGCGCCCCAGGTGGCCCGCTTCGTCCGCCTGCTGCCCCAGACCTGGCTCCAGGGAGGGGCACCTTGCCTGCGGGCGGAAGTCCTGGCCTGCCCGGTCTCAGGTGGGCGGTCGGGCGGGCGGGGGCTGGCGCCAGGCCCGAGGGGCGGGCACAGCGCGCTCCACGGTGCCCTTGCCCGCCAGACCCCAACGGCCTGGTTCCTGAGGCCCCCCGGCTGGCATCTTCTGACCCCCTGGACTTCCGGCACCACGATTATAAAGCCATGAGGAAGGTCAGCAGTGGCCCCCACTTTGCTGGGACGCCCACGTGCTCCCGGCCTCCCCACCCTTCCCCTGTTGACCTGAAGCTCTGCCCCCCGCCTGGCACGCGCCCCCTGGCGTTCTCGCCCCTGCTCCCCCGTGCGTGCTCCCCGCCCCGTCGCGGGGCCGCCTCTGACTTTCCCAGCCCCGCCTTGGCACCCGGGCCGGCCCGGGCTGACCCCTCTCCCCGACCCGCCACGGCGGCCAGCTGATGAGGCAGGTGAACGAGCAGTGCCCCAACGTCACCCGCGTCTACAGCATCGGGAAGAGCCACCGGGGCCGGAAGCTGTACGTGATGGAGCTGTCGGACCAGCCGGGGCAGCACGAGCTGGGTACCGCGGGCGGGCGCGGGTGCGGCGCGGGGCGGGCGGGCGCCGCGAGCCCCTGCCAGCCCCCGTGTGCCCCCAGGAGAGCCCGAGGTGCGCTACGTGGCGGGCATGCACGGGAACGAGGCCCTGGGGCGCGAGCTGCTGCTGCTGCTGATGCAGTTCCTGTGCCGCGAGTTCCTGCGGGGGGACCCGCGGGTGACGCGGCTGCTCTCGGAGACGCGCATCCACCTGCTGCCCTCCATGAACCCCGACGGCTACGAGACCGCCCACCGCAGGGTAGGCCCGGGCGCAAGCCCGCCCCGCCCCGGGCTGCACCCTGGCGGCGCCCACTGAGCGCTTTCCCCACAGGGCTCGGAGCTGGGGGGCTGGGCCGCGCCCGCTGAGCGCCCTCTCCCGCAGGGCTCGGAGCTGGGGGGCTGGGCCGCGCCCGCTGAGCGCTTTCCCCACAGGGCTCGGAGCTGGGGGGCTGGGCCGCACCCGCTGAGCGCCTTCCCCACAGGGCTCGGAGCTGGGGGGCTGGGCCGCGCCCACTGAGCGCTTTCCCCACAGGGCTCGGAGCTGGGGGACTGGGCGGCACCCACTGAGCGCTTTCCCCACAGGGCTCGGAGCTGGGGGGCTGGGCCGCGCCCGCTGAGCACCCTCTCCCCCAGGGCTCGGAGCTGGGGGGCTGGGCCGCGCCCGCTGAGCGCTTTCCCCGCAGGGCTCGGAGCTGGGGGGCTGGGCCGCGCCCGCTGAGCGCTTTCCCCGCAGGGCTCGGAGCTCGGGGGCTGGGCCGCGCCTGCTGAGCGCCCTCTCCCGCAGGGCTCGGAGCTGGGGGGCTGGGCCGCGCCCGCTGAGCGCTTTCCCCGCAGGGCTCGGAGCTGGGGGGCTGGGCGGCGCCCGCTGAGTGCCCTCTCCCGCAGGGCTCGGAGCTGGGGGGCTGGGCCGCGCCCGCTGAGCGCCCTCTCCCGCAGGGCTCGGAGCTGGGGGGCTGGGCCGCGCCCACTGAGTGCTTTCCCCTCAGGGCTCCGAGCTGGTGGGCTGGGCCGAGGGCCGCTGGACCCAGCAGGGCATCGACCTCAACCACAACTTCGCCGACCTCAACACGCCACTGTGGGAGGCGGAGGACGACGGGCTGGTGCCGCACGCCTTCCCCAACCACCACCTGCCGCTGCCGGCCTACTACGTCCTGCCCAACGCCACCGTGAGTGCCCGGGCCTGAGGGTGGCACGGCGGCCCCTGCCCCTCCCGACCTGTCTCTGTGCAGGTGGCCCCCGAGACGCGGGCGGTGATCCGCTGGATGGAGCGCATCCCCTTCGTGCTGAGCGCCAACCTGCACGGCGGCGAGCTCGTGGTGTCCTACCCGTTCGACATGACCCGGACGCCCTGGGTGGCGCGGGAGCCCACGCCCACGCCCGACGAGCCCGTGTTCCGCTGGCTCAGCACCGTCTACGCCGGCACGAATCGCGCCATGCAGGACGCAGGACGCCGGCCCTGCCACAACCAGGACTTCTCGCTGCACGGCAGCGTCATCAATGGGGCTGACTGGCACACCGTCCCCGGGAGTACGTGCCCCAGGGCGGCCGGCCCCCAGCCCCGCGGGGAGGTGGCTGGGGCTGAGCACCGGCGTCTGCCCCCCAGGCATGAACGACTTCAGCTACCTGCACACCAACTGCTTCGAGGTCACTGTGGAGCTGTCCTGTGACAAGTTCCCCCACGAGGACGAGCTGCCCCAGGAGTGGGAGAACAACAAAGACGCCCTCCTCACCTACCTGGAACAGGTGAGGCCAAACCCCGGGCCTTCGGCTGCCCAAGCCGCCCCGATCGGCTGCTCACCACTCGGGTCCTTCTGAGGTCCAGCTGGACGTTCAGGCTAGTGGGACACCGCGGGCAGCACCGGGCAGCAGAATGAGCTGGGGGGCCCAGGAAGGGGACACCGGGCACCAGCGGGCTGTGCAGGCCCCTCCAGGGCTCATCCCTCCCAGAGCTCATCTCAGAAACGGCTCATGCGAGGCAGGGGTGGAAGCTGAGGTCGGCGAGTGGTGCTCCTGCGGCGTGTCATGGCTCCGTGGGGAAAACCTCCGTGGCGCCTGCAAGGCAAGCGCCAGAGCAAGAATCACAGACTCAGGGACGTGCAAAAGTGTTTGCCAGGTGCCTAGTGTGGCCCCAGGCCAGGGGCCTGTTCTCCAGCAGGAGACCTTTTTACTGGAAGCAAGTTCCCCTCGAGACATAGCAGACAGACGCCTTGGTCAGGCTTTAGGGGAGCAGAGCCTGAGATCATCCTCGGGCTGGAGGAGATGTGCTGCTTCTCCCGCAGGTGCGCATGGGCATAGCTGGAGTCGTGCGGGACAAGGACACCGAGCTGGGGATTGCAGACGCCGTCATCGCGGTGGACGGGATCAACCATGACGTGACGACAGGTGCGTGTCTACCTGTGGGCATGTGTACCTGTGTGCACAGGTGTGTATGCACGTGCAGCTGCAGGGCTGCGGGGGGGGGGGGGGGGGGGGGGCTGGCAGCTGCGGCCGTGGCCCTGACCTTGCCCTTCCTCGTCAGCGTGGGGCGGGGATTACTGGAGGCTGCTGACCCCGGGGGAGTACGTGGTGACGGCCAGCGCCGAGGGCTACCATGAGGCGACTCGGAGCTGCCGGGTGGCCTTTGAAGAGGGCCCCACCCGCTGCGACTTCCGCCTCACCAAGACTCCCAAGCAGAGGCTGCGGGAGCTGCTGGCAGCAGGGGCCAAGGTGCCGCCAGACCTGCGGAGGCGGCTGGAGCGGCTGAGGCAGCAGAAGGGCTGACGGCGCCCGGGGCAGGCCGGACCTGTCCAGAACCGGGTGGGGGCGCGGGTGAGGAGGGCGGGCCGAGTGGGCTCATTAAAGCCGCTGGGCACCTCGCGCTCTCCTGGGCTCCGTGTCGTGCCTTCACACCCCGCAGCTCCGTTCCGTATGCACCAGAGACTCCTGCCTGGGCTCCTCTCGGACCCGGGCTTGGCAGAGCCGCCTCTCCGCCGTCGGCTCTGGACAGGCTCCTTGACGGACCACGCACCGCAGGGGTCAAGAAGGAGCAGGGCCAGCCAAGGCCGCCGGGGCTGCCAGTGGAGAGGGTGGAGTCCACTGTGAGCGGGAGGAGGCCGGCTGGAAGGTCGGGAAGCAGCGTCCAGGGGCCGGGAGCCCTGCTCGGGTGCTCACGTCCCTGACGGCTCGGCCAGTGGGAGAGAGACGGGCCGTGCCCTGGGCTCCTCTGGAGGGGCCACCCTCCCTCCTGTGCCCCACCTGGTCAAGGTGTGTAGTTCCTTCCACAGGTGGCCAAATTTGACTAGCTAATATTTTGCTAAGGATTTTTCTGTCTGTATTCGTGAGAGATGTTGGTCATAGTTTCTTTCGTGCTGTTTTTGTCTGGTTTGGGTATCGGGGTAATACTAGCTTCATAAAGTGAATTGGGAAGTGTTCTCTCTTATTCTATTTTCTGGAAGAGATAGTGTAGAACTGGAGTTAATTCCTTAAGCATTTGGTAGAATTGTCCAGTGAAACCATATGGGCAGGGAGGTTTGCTTGTGTGGAGCTTTTAAATGATGAATTCAATTTCTTTAATAGTTATAGGGCTATTCAAATGATGTATTCCATATTGGGTAAGTGTAGTAGTTTGTATCTTTGAAGAATTTGTACATTTTCTATATATGTTGTCAAATGTATGTGTATGATGTTATTTACAGTATTTTTTCATTATCATCTTGATGCCAGTAGGGTCTATTGATAGTCTCTCTTTCACTCCTGATATTGGTAATTTGTGTCCTTATTACATTTTTCAGCCTTGCTAGAGGTTTGTCAATTTTATTGATCTTTTCAAAGAATCAAAGAACTAGTTCTTTGTTTCATTGATTTTCTCTATTGTTTTTGTTTTCAATTTCATTGATTTCTCCTCTTCTCTTTATTATGTCATTTTTTCTGTTTACGTTGGGTTTAGTTTGCTCTCCTTATCCAGCGTTCTTGAGGAGGGAGCTTAGATTATTGATTTGAGTATGTTTTCTAGTATATACATTTAGTGATATAAATTTCCATCTTAGCACTTAGCATTTTCTTTCAGTTTAATATATTTTAAATTTTCTTTGGGACTTCCTCTTTGAGTTATGGATTATTTAGAACTGTGTATTTAGTTCCTAAGTGCGTGGAGATTTTCATATTATCTTTCTGTTGTTATTTCCAGGTTGATTCCATTGTAGTCAGAGAACACGCTCTGTATGACTTAAATTCTTTTACATTTCTTTTCTTTTTAGGAGGTACTGGGATCGGACCCGGGACCTTGTATATGGGCAGCAGGCGCTCAGCTGTGCTTCGTCTGCTCCCTCTTACGTTTTTGAGGTCTGTTTTTGGCCCAGGGTGTGGCCTTGCTGGTGTGTGTTCTTCAGCACACATTCTGTGGGGTTGGGTGGAGGGTCCTGGGCTTGTGACCGGGCTGTGTTGGCTGGGGGTGCTCAGTCCCTCTGTTTTCTTGCTGACTATGTCACCCTCCCCCGTCGGGCTGAACATGCACCTTGATTATGGGTTTGCCTTTCTGTCCTTCCAGTTATATCAGTCTTTGCTTTACACATTTTGTCCCTTTGTTGTTTGGTTCATATGCATTTAGGATTGCTTTGTCTTCCTGGTGGGTTATCATTATATAATGCCCCTCTCTGGTTTTGGTAACTTTCTTTGCTCTGAAGTCTACTTTAGCCAATATTAATATAGCCATTCTTGCTTCCTTTTGGTTAATGTTTATCTTTTCCCATCTTTTTACTTACTTTTTTTTTTTTTTAAGATTTATTTATTTATTTAATCCCCCCCCCCCCCCCCGGTTGTCTGTTCTCTGTGTCTATTTGCTGCGTCTTATTTCTTTGTCCGCTTCTGTTGTCGTCAGCGGCACGGGAAGTGTGGGCGGCGCCATTCCTGGGCAGGCTGCTCTTTCTTTTCACGCTGGGCAGCTTTCCTCACGGGCGCACTCCTTGCACGTGGGGCTCCCCCACGCGGGGGACACCCTTGCGTGGCACGGCACTCCTTGCGCGCATCAGCACTGCGCATGGCCAGCTCCACACGGGTCAAGGAGGCCCGGGGTTTGAACCGCGGACCTCCCATATGGTAAACGGACGCCCTAACCACTGGGCCAAAGTCCGTTTCCCTCTTTTTACTTTCAATCTGCCAAACTTTTTGTATTTAAAGTGAGTTTCTTGTAAATAGTGTATAATCGGGTCATATTTTAAAATCTGCTCTACCAATCTCTGTCTTTTAATTGGCGTGTTTAGGCCATTTACATGGAATGCAATTACTGATGTTAGGGCTTAATTTACCTTTTTTTTGTTGTTGTTTTTCTTTCTCTCTCTGTTTTTCATTTCTGTCTTATTTTTCCTGGCTTCTTGTGGGTTCCTTGAACATTTCTTAGAACTTCATTTTTATTTATCTATTGTGTTTCTAACTGTATCTCTTTTTTGCGGCGGCTTGCTCGGTCGGTAGAGGTGGGGTCTGGCTGCGGACGAGGGGTCGGTCCAGCTCTGGACGAGGGGTCGGTCCCGCTTGGGACGAGGGGTCGGTCCCACCTGGGACGAGGGGTCGGTCCGGCAGCAGACGAGGGATCGGTCTCACAAGGGGTTGCGCGGTTTGGCCGACGGGGTCGCCCGGCGAAGCCGGCGACGAAGGGGTCGCCCGGAGAAGCAGGCGACGAAGGGGTCGCCCGGAGAAGCAGGCGACGAACTGGGGACAAGGGAGGCCAGGCCCTTGTCGGGGGCTCTCAGGACTGGAGGGCGCACGGCAGAAGAACTACCGCGGAGACAAGGTAAACACGCAAGTCCACTTTACTGAGGGAGAGGCAACAGTTTTATAGGGGCTGGGGAAGGCTGATTGGTCGAAGCCACGCCCTGTTCTGATTGGTTGCCGGCAAAAGGTCAGTGGGCGGTACTGGACGGGGGAGGGGTGGTGGTTAGGGATTGGCTGTCGCTGTTGCTGGGGGAAGGGCAGGGTTTCGGGATTGGTGGCTGCTGTTGCTGGGGTGGAGGGCAGACTTGAGTTTCCCGCCCACGCCTGGCTGTTGCTGCTGTCGGGGGAAGGGAAAAGGGCGGGCTGGATTTTTCCGCCCACACCTGGCTGTTGCTGCTGTCGGGGGAGGGGAAAAGGGCAGACTGGAATTTTCTGCCCTGCGCCTGCGCAGGGAGAAAGAAGGCATCGTGTGGCGCAATCCGGGAGGAGGGGCGGCCGCGGAAGCATGGCTGCCGAGAAGGGGAGACCCGAGGGCACTCTGCGCCCATGCCGAGCTTCCTTCAGGGGTGGCGGTGAGTTCGACCAGCCACCCTATTATGGGGGCAGCGGCTTGGCCTACCGCGGCCGCTCCCCCGCCAGGCCAGCAAACCACGCTTCAGCCCGAGGGGTGACCGCACTTTTTTCCCCCCAATTTTAAAAATTTTATTTTATTTTTATGGGATCTTTTTTTTGAAAAATATACATAGATCACACAAAATGAGTGTATCTCTTTGTATGGCTTTTTCTGGTGCTTGCTCTCTGTATTACCTTATCTGTACATAACTGACCCATCTATTTGTGTCAACATTTTATCACTGTAAGTGAGGTATGGGATCTTTGCCTCATTTTACTTCCCTCTACCCTCCCCTGTCTGTAATGCAATTGTCTTACATCTCTGTTATTTTGGTGTTGGTATCTATGGATTGTTTTTTCATTCAGTTTGAGATCTTCCTGGTTCTTGGTATGACAAGTGATTTTTGATTGAAACCTGGTTGTTTTTGCATCATGCAGTGAGACTCTGGATTTTATTTAAACATTCTCTTTCAACTGGCTTTTACTGATACCACTTTGGCAGGAGGTTTCCACCTCATTACAACAGGAAGAGGCAGAAATCAAAGTCCCTTCTGGCTTCCGTTGACACCGGGGAGGGGTGGGAGCTGTGGCTCCGCGCGGGGCAGCCAGGTGAGGGGTGGCCTTGCCCTGGCCGTGGTGGGAGGCCTGACCCTGCAGGGCCTCTTCTACCCCATCCAGCGGGAGGGGCTGGACGCCTGGACCTGCCAAACTGCAGCATCCACGCCTCGTGTGGTCTACACTGTGGGGGCGAGGAGGGCGGGCTGTGGTCTACACTGCAGAGGTGAGGAGGGCGGGCTGCGGTCTACACCTGCAGAGGTGAGGAGGGCGGGCTGCGGTCTACACTGCGGAGGTGAGGAGGGTGGGCTGAGGTCTACAATGAGGAGGCGAGGAGCACAGGCCTGCTGTCTACACTGTGGAGGTGAGGGCGGGCTGTGGTCTACACTGCGGGGGCGAGGAGGGCGGGCTGTGGTCTACACTGCGGAGGCGAGGAGGGCGGGCTGCGGTCTACACTGCCGGGGCGAGGAGGGCGGGCTGCGGTCTACACTGCGGAGGCGAGGAGCACAGGCCTGCTGTCTACACTGCGGAGGTGAGGGCAGGCTGTGGTCTACACTGCGGGGGCGAGGGCAGGCCCGAGCTCTGCGTGGGCGCTGAGGGTGGCGCTGCACTCCTCTGCTGGCGCGGTGGCGGTCTCCTCGTGGGCTGGGCCGGCTACCGTCTCCTCTGCTGGCGCGGTGGCGGTCTCCTCGTGGGCTGGGCCGGCTACCGTCTCCTCTGCTGGCGCGGTGGCGGTCTCCTCGTGGGCTGGGCCGGCTACCGTCTCCTCTGCTGGCGCGGTGGCGGTCTCCTCGTGGGCTGGGCCGGCTACCGTCTCCTCTGCTGGCGCGGTGGCGGTCTCCTCGTGGGCTGGGCCGGCTACCGTCTCCTCTGCTGGCGCGGTGGCGGTCTCCTCGTGGGCTGGGCCGGCTACCGTCTGAAAGTCCCTGTTGACTAGCTTGCACCTATTTGGTCCTTTGGCTCAGGGAAACAGGCTTTGGGGGCTTTTTTTTGGCGAGTCATGAGCGTTTATTTCGGGGCTCACGTGGGGTCCCGTCCTTGATGCGGGAGGAGAGACAGCATTTTCCGGGAGTGATGGCCGCTCTCCCTGGAAAAGTGGACGGGCCCCCCCGCGTGCGGGCGACGGGAGGCCAGTGGGGGGCCCGGGGCCCCTGAAACGCACCCTCACAGGCTCCTGACGCCCCTTCACGACCAGCTCCAGATCTCGCTCTTCCCACTGGCCGGACGCCGCTGCGATTTGGGAGGCGAGAGACGCGGGAAGGGCTGGGGAGAAGCGCAGTCACTCGCGCCGGCCACCCGCCCGCACGGCCCTGAGCGCAGCCCGGCCATCAGCGGGGCTGCTGGGGGGCCCTGGCGGGCTCTTCCGTGCACACTCGGGGTTCCCTGGCGGGCTCTTCCGTGCACACTCGGGGTTCCCTGGCGGGCTCTTCCGTGCACACTCGGGGTTCCCTGGCGGGCTCTTCCGTGCACACTCTGGGTTCCCTGGCGGGCTCTTCCGTGCACACTCGGGGTTCCCTGGCGGGCTCTTCCTTGCACACTTGGGGTTCCCGGGTTCCCTGTTTCTTTAGCTCTGGGTCTGATAAAATCCAGGGGCTCCCCGTGTCCCTCTCACGTGCTGAGTTTCCCAGCAGACTCTGCCTCCTCCTCGCCCCCTTCAGAGCCGTTGAAGGTTTGTTTTCTATGTAAAGTCTAGGTTTTAGTTAAGCTTAGCAGAAGAAATAGGGAAAAATACACCGACACCATCTTTTCAGAAGTAGAAGTCTGTTGCTCTTTGTTTTGCTGTTTGTTTTTTGGCTCATAAAGTGCTTTCCACTCTAATTCTTCCTAATGCTCCAGTTAACTCTTGCTTTGCTGGAACAACAGGCTCCCTGGGGCGGGCGGCTGCCCCTCGGACGCCCCCTCCTCTCTCGGCCTGGCCCCTGGTGGGTGAGTCGCGTCCATTTTGCCTAAAGGAGAATTGGGGCTGCCGTCTCAGAAAGCTGAGGGAGAAACAGCAGCTCAGTGTTCTCGGTTATGTTTTGCTTTGGAAACAGGCTCCTGAGTATCAAAAAGGAAAGCGCAGGGGAAACAGGAGTTGAAGCCAAGACAGCTAGAAAGACAGCAAGAGAGCTGCTTGCCCCTGGATCTGGCTGGGAAGGAGAGGGGGAGACGTGGGCCCACCCTGGCTGGGGCCGGGAGAAGGACAGGCCCGCGGCGAGCCAGCCTTCGGGGCAGTCTCTGGCCAGCACCGGCCAGCGCAGCCAGCGCACCAATGTCCCCCACCTTGGAATGAGCGCGTTGGGTCGGCGCTGGGAGCGTCCGCGGACTCCCTGGTTGGACTCTGCCCCTCACTCGTCCGTGACCCAGGACCCTGCCTGGAACCCCTTGAAACAGAAGGGTCCTCGCCGCCAAGGCCAGCGCAGCAAGGCCAGCGAGGCCTGCCCTTGGGGGTGGGGGCGCCTCCCAGCCTGCGCGGCCCCTCCCCGCAGCACCGCCAGCCGCCCCCACAGCCCGCAGCAGGCGGCTGACTGCCAGGGGTCTTGGAGCCCCTTCGGTGCTGCCGGGCCCCACTGAGCTGCGGTCCGTGTACACATGCAGGCACGCACATGCAGACGCACACGCAGACACATGCACACACATGCACACGTGGGTACACACGCAGACACGCATGCACGTGCACATGCAGGCACATGCACATGCACACGTGGACGCACAGACATGCACATGTAGACGCGCACATGCAGGCACACACACGGACACACATGCACACACGGACACATGCGCACGCAGATACAGACACATGCACACGTAGGCACGCACATGCACACACATGCACATGCACACACAGACACATGCAGACATGTGCACACGTAGACACACACACGCACATGCAGACACGTGGACATGCAGGCGCCATGTGTTGCTGCGCTCTCCTGAGGGTGCGTCTCAGTCAACCTTGAGACTTGCTTACGAGCCTTTTGGTTTTCAGGTGAGACCCAGCAGGAGACACCCCTGCCTCACTCAAGCGGGCAGAAGCGGGCGTCTCCGGCACCTGCCCCTGGCCTGGCCCGCCCCAGGGCCCTGCTGCTCTGCCGCAGGTGAAAGCCGGTTCGTCCTGGCCAGTGGCCCCTAGGGGGGCCGCGCAGACAAGCCAGCATCACCGCAGAGGCGGACACCGGCTTCTGTGTTCAAAAGTGGCCGGACCCTCCCCGCCCTGCAGGTGGAGTCAGGGTGGGGCGAGGGGTGGTGAGCACAGGGACGGCCTCCAGGCGCGGTGGACCTCAGGGCAGCCTGCCCAGGCCGGAGGGCAGCCTGCAGGAACTAGCTACACCATGGCTGTCCTGCTGTGGAGTGGCCCTGGGGCGGTGCTGGATGCTGCGGAGTGACCCGGGGGGTTGAGCTGGACGCTGCGGAGTGACCCGGGGGATTGAGCTGGACGCTGCGGAGTGACCCGGGGGATTGAGCTGGATGCTGCGGAGTGACCCAGGGGATTGAGCTGGACGCTGCGGAGTGACCCGGGGGATTGAGCTGGACGCTGTGGAGTGACCTGGGGGATTGAGCTGGATGCTGCGGAGTGGCCCTGGGGTGGTGCTGGACGCTGCGGAGTGGCCCTGGAGTGGTGCCAGTGCTGGACGCTGTGGAGTGGCCCTGGGGCGGTGCTGGATGCTGCAGAGTGGCCCTGGGGCGGTGCTGAACACTGTGGAGTGGCCCTGGGGATTGAGCTGGACGCTGAGGAGTGGCCCTGGGGCAATGCTGGATGCTGCGGAGTGGCCCTGGGGTGGTGCTGGATGCTGAGGAGTGGCCCTGGGGATTGAGCTGGACGCTGCGGAGTGGCCCTGGGGCGGTGCTGGACGCTGCGGAGTGGCCCTGGGGATTGAGCTGGACGCTGCGGAGTGGCCCTGGGGCGGTGCTGGATGCTGAGGAGTGGCCCTGGGGATTGAGCTGGACGCTGCGGAGTGGCCCTGGGGCGGTGCTGGACGCTGCGGAGTGGCCCTGGGGCGGTGCTCACGGCCGGCCTTCCAGTCTGCCGGGGCGCACCTGCCCCTCCCCTCCCCGGTTGGGGAGCGCTGGCCGCCTGGCCCCGGGGACCAGCCTCAGCCAGGGGAGCTTCACTCCCAGCCAGCAGGGGAGGGGCGGGAGAACTTAGGAGAAATGGGGCGCTGGGATGCTGGCCCCAGGAACTGCAAGCTGCCCCTTGGTGGCACGTCGCCTCCCTCTGTGAACACTTGGCTCCTCTCGAGGCACAAAACTGCCAAGAGGAACGGCAAATGCCCTGCCACTGCCGCCCGCTGGGAAGCCCCTGCAGGCACAGGTCTTCCGCTCCGCCCCCGGTGGGGTCTGTGCACCGGAGCCCAGCCCCTGGCAGCCCCTCCTGCCCCAAACCCCACCTGGGGGCTGCCGCTCTGCGCCCCCCTGCCAGGCTGAGGGGAGGAGGAGGTTTGGATGTCCCCACCTTTGGGGAGTAAGAGCTGCAAGGGCTGTGGATGATGACCCATGAGCTTACCTGGAGCTCCATCAGAGGGGACCCAGACTAAATCCAGGGGGGTAAGGATCAAGGTGCAGGGAAGTGGATGTGGCTCAGGCGATTGAGCTCCTGCCTACCAGATGGGAGGCCCAGGTTTGGTTCCTGGTGCCTCCTGGAGAAGATGAGCAAGACAGCGAGCTGGTGCAACAAGGAGACACAAAGAGGAAAGACAATGAGAGACACAGCAAAGAAGGAGCTGAAGTGGCTCAAATGATTGAATGCCTCTCTTCCACATAGGAGGTCCCAGGTTCAGTTCCTGGTGCCTCCTAAAGAGAAGACGAGCAGAGACAGAGAGCAGACAGCGAGCACAAGCAAGGAGTATGTGTATAGGGGGAATAAATAAATAAATAAAATCCTTTAAAATAAAAAAGAATCAAGGTGGAATGACTCCAAGTAATTTGTGTTTCTTCATGTGCTCCTCCCACTGGCTCTCCAGGATAGCAGCAGAGAGGCTGAACGGCAGAGTGCAGGGCTTGTGGCTCTCTGCGTGTCTGGATTTTGTTTTCTTCAAGCAGAGGCAGGAGGTGGGGAAGGGTGAGGGCCAGTGGGTACCTTTGGGGAGAGGAGAAGTCAGAGGAGAGGGAGGGAGGAAAGAGACGGTGGCTGCACATTAACCGCTGGAATAACTGGTATACCCTGGAGGAAGGGTACATGAGAGTTTACCATTAAACATGCACTTTGTTACTGCAATGGTTTAACATTAGGCATATAATTAATGTAATCCATCACATCAACAAAATAATGGAAGAAGCCATATGATTATCTCAATATCTGCAGAAAACATTTCATAAAATTCATCTATTCATAACTTTTTTTAAAATTTGGAAAATTAGAAAAAAGGGAACTATAAACTAGAAAATCAGGAATAGAAGGGTACCTATAAAATCAAACATGATACTTAAAGGTGAAAGTTAGAGGTTTATCTCTTTTTTTTGAGGTTTCAGGGGCCAGGGATTGAACCTGGGACCTGGTATGTGGGAATCCAGTGCTCAACCACTGAGCCACATTGGCTTCCCTGAGTTGGTTTTTTCATTTGTTTGCTTATTGTTTTGCTTTTTTTTTTTTTCAGGAGGCACTGGGGACCGAACCTGGGACCTCCCGCGTGGGAGGCAGGCGCTCAACCGCTTGAGCCACATCAGTTTCTGAAGTTTGTCTTTTGAGATCAGGAGTAAAAGAAAGAAGCCCTCTTTTACCTCATCTAATCAGCGTTGCATTGGAGGTTCCAGCCAGTGAATGTAGGGGGAAAAGGGAAAGAAAAGAAGTGAGGACCAGAAATGAAGACACGAAGCTGTCCTTATTTGTAGATGACATGAATGTGTTTTTAAGGAAATCCAAGGGAAATGGATGTGGCTCCAGCAATTGAGCTCCTGCCTACCACATAGGAGGTCCCAGGTGTGGTTCCAGGTGCTTCCTGGAGAAGACGAGCAAGACAGTGAGCTGGCATGACAGGCAGGCGCAGCGAGCTTATTAACAAGAGGTACAACAAAGACATACAAAGAGGAAACACAACGAGAGACACAACAAACCAGGTAGCTGAGGTGGCTCAGGTGACTGTGAGCATCTCTCTCCCACATGAGAGAGCCCAAGTTTGGTTCTGGTGCCTCCTAAAGAGAAGACGAGCAGACACAGAGAGCAGACAGCAAATGGACACGGAGAGCAGATGGCTAGTGCTACAAGAAAGGGGGGATAAATAAATAAAATAAATCTTTAAAATAAAAAATCCAAGATAATCTGTGAATAAAGTATTACTGTGAGTGAGCAAAACAAGGTAATTTTTGTTCATATTTATAAAAGATCATTGACAAAAAATCAATTATATTTATATATACCAAAGTAAACAGCCAGCAAATGATAGTAAGAAAATAATAAAATTTGCAATAGCATAAAAGAATATAATACTTAGGAATAAATCGAATAAAAGATGTGCAAATCTTCCACACAGAGACCTATAAAATACCATTAAAAGAGGTTTTTTAAAAGATCTAAATAAATGGAGGTGTGATGTACCTCCAGAAAAGCGTGTTCTTAAACTTAATTCATTCCTGTGAGTGTGAACACACAGTACGTAGTACTTTTTTTTATGGAGGTACCAGGGATTGAACCCAGGACTTCACACATGGCAAGTAGGTGCTCAGCCACTGGCCGCACCTGCTCCCTGTAAGCAGGACTTCTAAGGAGCTTACTTCAGTTAAGGTGTGGCCCACTGAAATTCAGACAGAGAGAGAAGCCACGGGGAGCCAGGCTGAAGGTTGAGGAAACCTGGAGAGGGTGGGGCCAGGAGAGGCCACCACGTGCACGGCCAGTGACAGGAGCCAGGGCCAGGGCCCGTGGCAGCCGGCCCCAGAACGCCGGCGCTCGGGAGGAAGGCACTGCCTCGATGACGCCTTGACTTGGGCTTTTCCCGGCCTCAAGACCACGAGCTAATAAATCCCATTGTCTAAGCCAACGCACAGCACGGTGTTTGCCTCAGCGGCCCAGGAAACTAAAACAGGAGGGGTATACAATAGTCATAGACTGAAATACTATACATATATATATTTTTTAAGGTACTGGGGCCGGGAATTGAACCATAGATCCCTGGACTTACAAGGGAAGCTGGTGCCCAACCACCAAGCCACATTAGCTTCCCCAAGTTGGTGCCTTTGTTCATTTTATTGCTGTTTGCTTTTTTGTATTTAGGAAGCACCAGGGACCAATCCTGGGACCTCCCATTTGGGAATCTGGCACTGAACCACTGGAGACACATCTGCTCCCCACTCAAATTTTAAAGATGTCAATTCTCCCTTTACTAGCCCATAGATTTAATGTAATCCCAATTAAAATCCAGCAGGTTTTTTAAAAAATGGAGGTTAATAAATTGATTATAAAATTTGCATGGTAATACAGAGGGCCAAGTGTAGTCAAGATGGTCGTAAAGAACTAAGTTACCTTACTGAATATCAAAACCTACTGTAGATCTAAAGTAACTGGGAAGTGGATGTGGCTCAACCAATTGGGCTCCCGCCTACCATATAGGAGGTTCAGAGTTCGATACCCAGGGCCTCCTGGTGAGGGAAGCCAGCCCACGTGAAGTGCTGACCCACACGGAGAGCTGGCGCAGCAAAATGAAGCAACAAAAAGAGACACAGAGGAGAGATAATAAGAGATGCAGCAGGCCAGGGAGCTGAGTGGTGCAGAGAATGATCACCTCTCTCCCACTCTGGAAGGTCCCAGGATCGGTTCCCGCAGCCGCCTAATGAGAAGACAAGCAGACACAGAAGAACACAAAGCGAATGGACAGTGGAGGGAGGGGGGATAAATAAATAAAAATCTCAAAAAAAATAAATGAAGTGATTGAGATCGTGTGGCGTTCGTGTAAATATAGTCAAAGAGTCTAGTGGTGAGAAGGAGGGCCCGGAACAGGCTTGCGCGCACGGACTCCTCATTTGTGCAGGGCCCCTCCCAGGGCGTCAGGGAAGAGGCCGTCTCTACACTGGGGGGGCCAACCGGCTGCCCATGGTGGGAAGAAACATTAAATAGGACGCCTGTCTCACACCATACACTAAGATCAACTCCAGGTGATAAACGGTAAAAACAATGAAATGACTTATCAAACAGGATCAAAGAAGCACTAACCATAAAGAAAAGGTTGATAACTTGGACTGCATCCGCTAAAAAGTTCTATTCATCATAAATCTCACAGTGAGAGAGGAGAGGAGAGTGGGAGAAAGAGGTCACGGTTGGAGTCCACAGGAGCGGGCGGGGGCCACACCTGGGGGCCTCCTTCTGGGGTCGTCCTGCGAACACCAGCCTGGGTTCTGAGGTGCAAGCCCGTTTGCTCCCGTCACCCAGCAGGTGCTGTCCCTGTCCCCGGCTGGCACAGAGCGAGGAAGCTCGAGAGTCCAGAGGCAAGCGGGCAGGGGCTGGGGGACGGTGGTCACCCAAGGTCGAGAGCCAGAAGCCTCAGAGAACTCCCAGCCGTGGAGAACTGGTCCCTTTTTGGGGAGCAAGTGGGCTCTCTGGAAGTTTCTCCAGGCAAGAAAACAGAGGTCTGGTGTCCACTGCAGCCACCTCCGCCATGTCCAGTGAGCACCTCGTTCTACAGCTGGGGACGTGGGCGGGAAAACCGAGCTTGGAAGTCACGTGGGCAAAAGGTTTCTTGACTATATGACTATCTTCAAGCGCGTGGAGACTTACTGTTTGATTCAAAATCGACCTGAAAATTATTTTTTATTAAAAAAAATTTTTGTATCACCCCCCCCCCCGCAAGTTGTCTGCTCTCCGTGTCCATTCACTGTGTGTTCTTCTGTGACTGCTTCTATCCTTATCAGCAGCACCAGGAATCTGTGTTTCTTTTTATTGTGTCATCTTGTATCAGCTCTCTGTGTGTGCGCCATTCCTGGGCAGGCTGCACTTTCTTTCGCCCTGGGCGGCTCTCCTTACGGGGTGCACTCCTTGCGCGTGGGGCTCCCCTACGCGGGGGACACCCCTGCGTGGCAGGGCACTCCTTGCGCGCATCAGCACTGCGCATGGGCCAGCTGTGCACTTGTCAAGGAGGCCCGGGGTTTGAACCGTGGATCCCCCATGTGGTAGGCAGACACCCTATCTGTTGAGCCAAATCTGCTTCCCTGGAATTTATTTTTGCGTGTGGCATGAGGTTGAGGTCAGATTTGGATACATGAAGTCCAATTGACCCAACCCCATTTATTGAAAAGACCTCCCTTCTCCCCGCACAGCAGTTTCCATTCTTCTGGCAGGTTTTCCTTTTGGAAGACGCTAAGGGGAAGGGCTGGTCCGAGCTGCGGCCGAGCTCCCTGAGCCAGAGGCCCGTCCACCGCAGGTCCTCTCCCAGCCGAGGCCGCCGCTCCTACTGGGCGGAACGCAGAGCTGGGGGCCCGGGGCTGCTGGGAAACGCAGGTGAGAGGAGGGCAGAGGGCTGCCTGGGCCCCGGGTCTAAGTCCCATCCTGGGCCCACCCCCTCCCCACTGGCCGTGCGGGAAAAAGCCCGGGGTGGGCCGATGCGGGGAGGGGCTCCGTTGCCCCCTGGTGCCCAGGCGCCTCGACTAGAAACATCCTGGCAGAGTCTGTGCCACTGGGCCCCAGACAGCCGGGAGGTGCAGACGAAGGAGAACACACGCGCTCCCGAAACCGACGTCAAGCAGGAAGCGCTTCCTCTCGGGAGGCTGAGGCCAGGGACTGTCCCTGGAAGGCGGAGGGGTGCCGCACCCCTTGCCTCTTCAGGGCGCCCCTGACCATTTCCCTGAGGCCTTTCTCTAGTGCCAGAGCCTGTTTGCCGCCGACACAGGCCGGCGCCTCCCGCTGCACCCACGCCCTCGGCCGGCGGAGCTGGCGAGTGAGCAGCCCGGCTCGCCGCCCTCCCCGGGCGCTTTCCACCGCCTCCCCGAGCTCCCCAGCGGGACTGGGCTCCAGGAAAGCTGGAGGGCACCCATCGGGCGTCCTCGCCCGCGCCCCATTTCTCTGCTGCCGACTGTGCTTCCTGGGATTGCCCCAGATGAACTGCCCGGAACAGAACCTTCTCCCCAGGGAACCAGGCCCGGCGGATGACGGCCCTGACCAGTCACCAGGGCACCGCCCCAGGCTGTCTCCCTGCCCTGGAGGGCCCTCCCGCCCTGCAGCCTCGGTGACGTCCGGCCCTGCAGCCTCGGTGACGTGAGCCCATCACACGGTCCTTTGCAGCCCAGGGGGGGCAGCTGAGCCTCCGGCCGCATCCAGGGCCCTGCGGCTCCTCCAGAGGTTCCTGCGGCCTCGAGGCCCAGCTCCTGCCACTCAGCTCAGCGCCACCCTCGGAGTCGGGACTGCAGGAGCCGTCGCGCAGAAGGGCCCCCACTTGGCCCGAGGGTGCGGGGCGCCCGGGGAGGGGCCTGTGAGGCGCAGCAACGCCCCTGCTGCCGCCTGCCAGAGCAGACGCAGGCCGGGCCCGGCTGGCGGAGGGGCTGCTGACGTGACGGCGGGGCGCGCCTGACACCCCAAGACCTGCCGTGGTATTTCCTAGAAGCGGCTAACAGTTTCCGTGCTGGGTGGCAGCTCTCCTCAGGGGTGGTTGTTGCTTCGCAAAAGCTGCTGAGCAAAGGAGGCTGCTGACCGCCTGCCCACACCGCCCGCCGCACTGTTGCGTCTCTGCTCAGGACGGCCTTCCGCTTGGTGCGCGGTGCGGGGGCGCCAGACGTGCCAGCGCGTCAGTGCCTGGAGAAGCCCTCAGTGGCCACGGGTCGGGGCCAACACGCCAGGACCCTCAATTCTGGGGTGTGCGCCACCCCGTCTCCCAGAGTTCCCCAGCGGGGAACTTGACTCAGCCTCTGCTTCCAGGGGAACCCAGCTAAGACGTGGGAAGGGCCAGCACCTCTGCTGAGCTGTGTGTGCGGCCGAGGCGGGCGGTGGGGATGGACGGGGGTCTGGGCACGGTGTTGAGATCTTCGACAGAACCGTCTCGTTTCTGTCAACCACAATGACCACCCGCCTCAAGAACGGACCTTCCAGGTGCCATGTGTCCAGCAGATGAGAGTGCTCAGGTGCCCTTCTGGGTGGGCCCTGGGCAAGCGGAACTGCTCAGAGCCCGAGAGCAGGGCTGGGGCGGGCAGCGGGGGTGCCCTGCAACACACTGGAAGCAGGCGCAGACGGAGGCCAGGGGAGGCCTGCGAATAGGGCAGGGTGCCCAGGGGTTCTGGGTGAGACGGGCCCCGGGGGCTGGCCGAGGACACAGAGAAGGAGCCCGCGGGCAGGACTGGCCCATCGGCCTTGGCAGGTGCGCTGCACGGCACAGAGCTCTGCCAGGAATGTAGTAAAGCGGGGCCGGAGGACTGGGCTGGACACTGCAGAGGGGGTCACAGGGGTGGCTTCAGGGCCAGACGGCCGGAGCTCGGGGCCGCAGGACGCGGGGACTGGGAGTCATCCCAGCGGGCGAATGGGCCTGAGACCCGGCCTCCTCCCCAGCTCTCCTCCAGACGGAGGCAGGCCAGCCTGGAGTCGAGGCCTGGAGGGAGGAGCGGGTGGGTGGGGGCTTGGACAGGTGGTCCCGGGAGCCCAGAGCTGGTCAGCCCACCCAGGGAGGCCTGGACCCACTCCCGGGCCTCTGGACAGTGTTTGGTTTGCTCTGGCCCCACTGCTGTCCTTCGGGCGACCCCCGCCTTGGCCCTGGCCAGATGCCCAGAGGACTGGCGCATCTTCCCGCCTGAATGTGCGCCGAGCCAGAGCGTGGGGTCTGCCCCCAGCCTCCCTGCCCCCTCCCCATACCCAAGAGCAGATGGAGTACTGCAGAGCAAACTTCTCAGGTGAACGGGAGGCTGTTTGGACACCCGCGGTAAGGCTGCCCAGGGCAGGGCTTGCAGGGCCCAAGAGCTGCAGAAGCACCGCGAGGGGAAATCCCCCGCCCAGGAAGCAGGCACAGCGCAAGGCGACCACCGCATCGGTTTATTGTTCTCTTTTCTCCAGACTCGGCAGAGCAGGGCAGACGCCGGGGGCCGGCCAGGTGGGGCCCGCCAGAGTCCCCAGGAATCCTCGGGAGGCCAGACCCCTCTGCACCCCCCACGCCCAAGGCCCCCGCAGGGGTCTGCCATGGCAAGCACGAATGGAGAGGGGTGGACATGGGGCCTGCAGCCTCCGGGAGCTGCTGGGGACCTCGGCCTCCTGACGCTGCCGGGCAGCACCCCGGGCCCTGGAGAGAAGCTGGGTGCTGGGCCTGTTGAGGTGGCCAGGTGCACACAGGACCCTCCCAGGCCACCGCCCCGAGCTGTCCTCTTTTCCCCAGTCCCCAGGCCATGCTCCCCTCACCCAGTGTCCCTGGTCCACACAAGATCCATCGCTATCAGAGGAAACGGCCCAGCGAGCGAGACCCTGCACCTGCATCTCTGGGGGCTCACCCACAGCACCCCAGCATCTCCCCCAGCACCCCCGGGGGCTCACCCACAGCACTTCCCCCAGCACCCCCGGGGCTCACCCACAGCATCTCCCCCAGCACCCCCGGGGGCTCACCCACAGCACTTCCCCCAGCACCCCTGGGGGCTCACCCACAGCACTTCCCCCAGCACCCCCGAGGGCTCACCCACACTCACTTCCCCCAGCACCCCCGGGGCTCACCCACAGCACTTCCCCAGCACCCCCGGGGCTCACCCACAGCACTTCCCCCAGCACCCCCGGGGCTCACCCACAGCATCTCCCCCAGCACCCCCGGGGGCTCACCCACAGCACTTCCCCCAGCACCCCCGGGGGCTCACCCACAGCACTTCCCCAGCACCCCCGGGGCTCACCCACAGCACTTCCCCCAGCACCCCCGGGGCTCACCCACAGCATCTCCCCCAGCACCCCCGGGGGCTCACCCACAGCACTTCCCCCAGCACCCCCGGGGCTCACCCACAGCATCTCCCCCAGCACCCCCGGGGCTCACCCACAGCACTTCCCCAGCACCCCCGGGGCTCACCCACAGCACTTCCCCCAGCACCCCCGGGGCTCACCCACAGCATCTCCCCCAGCACCCCCGGGGGCTCACCCACAGCACTTCCCCCAGCACCCCCGGGGGCTCACCCACAGCACTTCCCCCAGCACCCCCGGAGCTCACCCACAGCATCTCCCCCAGCACCCCCGGGGCTCACCCACAGCACCCCAGCATCTCCCTGAGGCTTGCCCGCCCAGTGCCCCCTTCTGAGCCACCCTGAGGAAGGGACCGGAGAGTGGCCCGTGTGCTGGGGGGCCTTGGGCATGGGTGCAGGCATCTCCCAGCTGAGGCCCTGGGTGAGGTCGGCCTGCAATCCTGCGTCCGTCTGTCTGGACATCTCCCAGGACACGGTGTGACCCCCAGAGGGCCTCCAGGCCAGGCTCCGGTGGGCAGTGCTGCCGACCTGTAGGAGGGGCGGAGGGCCCTGGAGGAGGCGGCTGCTGCGGGACGGGAAACCTCGCCCCCCAGCCCGGGCCAGGGGTGGGCCCTGGCTCAGAGGGGCCTGGAGGGGCCCCACACGGGGGGCTGGACCCCGCTCCCACCCCTGCTAGGTTCTGGAGGAAAAGCCCGTCGCGGGGCAGGGGCGAGGCGGGACCCCGCGGGCACCTACCGGGATTAGGAGAACGCCAGGCTCTGCAGCCCCCGGGCCGGGGAGTGGAACTTGTCAGTGTCCTCAAAAGGCGGGTCTGCACGCCAGGGAGGGGGCGTAAGCGGCGCGGCTGCGGGCTGGGGGCGGCGATGCGCCCCGCACCTCAGGGGTGCGGCCCCCAGAGCGCAGCCGCTGCCCCCCTTGTTCCGAGCCTCCTCGGGTGGCGGGATTTGCTTCCCGCCTGCGCTGCCTCCTCCAGGAGGGCTGGACAGCGCAGCCGGGCGGAGCGTGCACTCGGTGCCCGAGACTCACCGCGCCGCCACCCCCCTCCCACGTCGTGCGACCTGAACCCCAAAGGTGGCAGGGCCACGCCCCTGCCTAAACGCCCCCACGGCGGGAGACCCTGCCCCTCTGCCCTCACCGTGGCTCACGTTCTAAGCCCGGACTTGCTTAGGTCAAGAAAAATTAGACAAGACTTGGAAATAAGGCCAAAGAAATGTCCTAGACCCTCATCTACAGGCCGCCCGAGTCAACCTGCTCCAGGAAGCGCAGCCGTGGCCTCCTGCGCGCTACTGGCCGTGCCGGACGTGAAGTGGGAGGAGAAGGCCCAATGGCAAGAGGCTTCCACTGGCAGAAAGAAAAGGGGCCCCAGCGGTTACAGTGGCCCTCGGGCACCAGTTTTGCAGCTAATTTAGGAATCTTCCCTCAGCAAGCCTTCACTGGCTCGTGTCTTCCCCGGAGCTGCTTTGCCATCCTGCTGTTAAGTCAAGGTCTCTGACTTGTGCTTCTGCCTTTCGGGCTTGGCTTTCCCTCGTCCCTCGCCCCTCGCCCCTCGCCCCGAGGCTCCTCTGCCCAGCAAGAGTCCAGCTCATTCTTCGCGGCCGCTTGGGCAAGGCCTCTGACGGCGCCCCTCCCTCTGGGGGGGCCACCACCCGCCCCGAACCCCAGCCTGTCGCTGCCTGAACGCAGGTCCCAGCCTGGCCTGTGCTGGTGACCGCTCCTGGGCGGGGGTCCCAGCCTGGCCTCAGGCACGGTGCTGGGAACGTCTGGACGGACTGGCCGGCTCTGCTCACTCGCAGAGCAGCCGCTTCTCCTGGGGGCCAGGGGGTCTCCCTGGCTGGTCATCCAGGCCGGCGCTTGCCCTGCTCCCCTCGGGGCCCCTCCCCTGCTCAGCCCAAGGGCCTGGAGATGACACTGCCTCACCACTGCGACCAGCATCCCAGCCTGACCAACCCCCCCAGGCCGCGGGCACCGGGGCCTGCCTCTGTCCCAAGGGCTCCCCAGGCTAAACTCAAGATACTCTGAAAAGCGCATTTGGTGCTCAAATACATTTGTGTTTTCTTGTTTTCTTTTAGAGACACAATGTATCCACCCTAGCTCACTAAAGGTTCAGACAAGTTCAGTTAACTCCGTTTACCTTACTTGAAGGCTGATTCCTTTCCTAGAAGACGCCACCACCCGGCTCCAGCCCAGCAACCTGCAGTGCAGCCTCCGCCGCTGGCCACGGGTCCACTCACTGGCTCAACCACTACTTCTCAAGCGCCCACTGGGCGCTGGACACCACCTCCTCCACCAGACGGCGGGACACCCTCGTCCAACTCTGCCCCTTTCCCGCCGGTCCCCTCTGCCCTCCCACCGCCACTCTCCCTTCTTCTGCCGTGATGACCAGGGGGATGGGAAAAGCTCTACAGGTTCCTGCCACGTGCGCAGCGGGAGCAGCCCCCACTAACGCAGGGCTTCTTAACCTGGGCTCCGTGAGCGTCAGCTGAAATTCAGAAAGCTTCCTGTGGGGCCGAGCTGTGCGGCGTGACGTGCCTTTGTGTAGACTTAGGAGAGGGTCAGCGGTTTCCACCTGACTGGCAAAGGGGTCCGTGGAACAAGAAAGCTTAAGAACCGCCGCCTGAAATAGGGCGGGGAAGGCCAGCTCCCTTCCATCCAGCGAGTGCCCCCTTTCACAGCACCTTTGCCACCTCTGGGTGGGCACGGGGGCACAGGGCAGAGTCCCGTGGCCCACCAGCTCCGAGCGGCAGGGCTTCGCTCTGCGCACAACTGGACGGGGCATCGGCTCCAGCTGGGGCTTGGGCCTCCGGCCCCTTGGCCGAGCGGCCAGTCGATGCCCAGCTGCGAGCCCAGGGAAGCGTGTCCAGGCAGACTTCCTGCGCCCCCGGGGAGGACCGGTCAGCAGCGTGCGGCACGGGTGAAGCAGGGTGCAGGCCTCGGGCCAGCACGGGGGGCCGCTCACCTGGAAGGCCCTCTCCGTGGGCTCGGGGGCAGGCCTGGGGCGGGGAGCCGGGGGGGCGCAGCACGGGCGCGAAGGCGCTCCTCTGTTTGACAGCGGAGATCACGTTGACCGGCGAGAAGGAGAAGACGCTGGAGGTGGGGGCGGCGGCCGGGAGGGGCACCGAGGAGGCAGCGGCCAGCGGGGGGCTAGAGGGCATGACTCGGGGGCGGGGCGGGGAGGGGCAGGTGCAGCGGGGGGCGGGGGGAGACACAACAGGGAGACAGCCAGAGTGAGCAGCTGGGCCGGGGCCTGGTGTGGGCAGAGGGCCCCGGGGCTGCCAACAGGCCCAGGCCAGCCCTCCCCGGGGGCAGGGAGCTCCTGCGGAGACCAGGAAAGGGCAGGGCCTCAGGGGTCTTGGGAAGTCATCTAGGGCCAGTCTTGCCTCTTGGGGTTCCAGAGACCCTTTCCCAGGGCTGGGGGGCCAGAGCCAAGCCCCCAGCAAACCAATCCGGCAGGAGCTCGACCAGGGCAGCCCGACCAGGGAGGTTGCCAGTGAGGACCCCCGGGGCTCTGAGGTGCTGAGAAGGCTCAGGGGTCCCGGGTGCCGACCCAGAGTCAAGACTGAGGGCCCAGGGAGGGGCTGGGGCCAGTGGCCAGGCCCGGCGCTCAGGCCTCTGTGCCCAGACCTCAGCTCCCCCCACCCCCGCCCCCACTGCGTCTGCTCCTGGCTTAGCGTCTTTGTCATTTCCAGCCTAGGTCCTGGAGGCCTCCTCTCTCCCCCTCCAGCTGGTCAATTTTTTAAAGTTTACTTTTTATTTTTTTAGGAAGTACCAGGACTGAGCCCAGAACCTCACACATGGAGAGCAGGCGCTCCCCCACGGAGCCACATCTGCCTCCCTCGTCAACTTTAAAGGACAGGACAGGACCCAGCTCCTCGAGTGGCCCAGGGCTGCGGCCCCTCTTGGGGAGCAGCCAGGAGGCTGCTGGACGGACCTGGCCACCTGTCCTGCTTGCAGCCCCCCTTCTCGAGGTCTCCTGCCCAGGCCCTGCTGAGCCCAATCCCCTGCCTCGCCCCCCTAAACACCAACAAGGCCATGGCTGGAGTGTCGTCCAGCACCGGCGGCGGGGGTGGAGAGAAGGTGCGAGACGTGGAAAGGCTCCCGGGGGACCCAAGAGCCGGATGGCACCCTGCCCGGCGGATCACCAGCTGCTTTCAGAGCACGCCCGAGCTGGCTGGGGAGCCCCGAAGGCCCGAGACCAAGGCAGGGAGCCAACAGTCTTGTTCAAGGCGGGGGCTCACAGCCACATCTGTAGCTGGGGGAGTGCTGGGAGGTGCGGTCAGCTCAGGGCTGCCGACAGCCCAGGTGGAAGGAGTGGGGGCTAGAGCAGCAGCTCCAGACCCTCTGGCTGGGCCAGTTCTGGGTGTCACTTCAGCCACACCCTGGCCTGCTCCACAGCAGTGACATGCCCAGAAGGGCCCTTCACCCAGGTCAAAGCAGCATGACAAGATGGACCAACCCTGGGGCAGGCCCAAGGTGTCCTGGCCGAGGAGGCTGGCTCCTCCCCTGCTGGCCGTGGGTGCAGAGGCTGGCGGGGTGGCCCAGGATGCGAGGGACACCCAGAGAGAGGTTGTGAGTGTACACCCCGGAGCTGCTGCAAAGTGGGGACAGTGGTGCCTGGCCCGGGTGGAGGGCCAGTAGAGACAGGCCTTGGGGGCGGCACTGGCCTCAGGGCCCCAGGTCAGGAGGAGAGAGCCCGGGATGCAGGCCACCGGCAAGGAAGGCTGGCAGGGGGCCAGGACCCAGCCCAGGGCGGGGGGCAGGCGAGAAGCCTGGGCAGCCCCTTCCTGGCAGCCGGCACCACTCCCGGGCCCAGGCGGCTTTCCCAGGACTTGGCCTCTCTGACGGCTGACTGGGAGGCTCCTTGCCTCCAGGTGAGCAGATCAAAATGACCCCCCCAAGCCCAGAGCTCTGCACATAGTAGGTGCTTTGTAAGTGTCTCCTGAACAGCTAAGGTAAAAGGAGCTGTGAACGGGCTCTTCTGGACTTGGTGCTGGAAGGAGGGGCTTGGGGGCTGACATGGTAAAAGCAGGCCAGCCCCTCGCCCATCCACCCGGTCCTGGGCTCCCCATCCCAAGAAGCCGGTGGGGCCACACAGCGCTCCCTGAGTCTGGTCCAGGTCCTTGCTGCAGTGGCACAGAAGGACCCAGGACCTGGCAAGGATGCTACTTAATCCCGTTTTATGGAGAGGAAACCGGGGTTCCCAGAGGAAAGCGGCTGGCTGAGGGCCACAGCTCCTGATGCGGACACGGAACTCTGAAACAGCTCCGCAGCCACAGGAGAGTGCCCGCTCTGGCCGCCTTGGACCCCGGCCCGGCCTCGGACCTAGGCTCCAGCGGGCGTAGGCCCTCGCAGGTTCGCGTCTCCCGAGCCCCGCGCTCCCCCGGGCTGCCGGCAGGGGGCGCCAGCCTCCTCCCAGAGCCCGGGCGGAAGCGGGGAGGGGGCCGGGGACGGGGCCGGGGAGGGGACCCGCGCCCCGCAGCTTCAGGAGGGGGGCCAGAGACGACGGGCACAAGGGGGTCCCCAAAGGGGGCTTCGGTGCGAGAACCGCTCTGGCTCCAGGCTCGGTGTGCGCCGCAGGGAGGGGGCGCGGGGCTGGCGCGCGCCTGCCTGGAGAGGTCCACGCGGCGAGGGCGAGGCCAGGGTCCACCCCGTGGGGCAGGCGCCAAGGCTACTCCCGGGATGGGCCGGGGCAAAGCTGTGCCCCCCTGCGCCCCGCGGGCCCCACCCCGCGCTCCGGCCCGGCCCCACCCCGCGCCCCGCGGGCAGGGGACACTCACTGGCGAAGGGCGAGGTGGCCGTGGAGCCGTTGAGGAAGCTGGGGGACCCCGGCACGCCCAGGCCGGCCACGCCTGGCGCCCCGTAGCCGCCCAGGCCGCCGCCGTAGCCGCTCTGCTGCGAGCCGGGGCTGGGCGCGAACCCGCGCGGGGACGCGCTGCTGCAGCTGCGCGCGTAGCCTGCGGGAGAGTGCGGTCAGCGCGGCCGCCGGCGCGCGGGGCTCGGGGAGGGGGTGGGCGCGCCTACCCGGCTCGGGCCCCGGCGTCGCGTCCCCGACGGCGATGGCCAGCGGGCTGCTGAAGGCGTTGATGCCCACCACGGCGGGGTGCGGGTGGCCGGGCGCCAGGGGCCCCAGCGGCGCGGGCGCGCGGGGCGCGCTGTACAGGGCCTCGGCCACGTCGGCCGCGCGCTTCAGCAGCACCTCCTGCGGGGACAGGGCAGGGCAGGGCGCGGCCGGGGCGCGCGGCGGGGCGCTGGGCGCGGGCGGGCGCCTTACCTGGTTCCCGCCGGGCACTCCGTACAGGGCCTCGGCCAGGTCGGCCGCGCGCTTCAGCAGCACCTCCTGCGGGCGGGGAGGGGACGGCGAGACGGAGCGGCGGCCCGGGCGCGCTCCTCACCGCCGCCAGCGCCGGGCGCGCTCGCCTCGCCGCGCGCCCCTGGGTACCTTGGGCAGCCTCTCGGGGTCTCCGGGGTGTCTGGGGATGACCTTCTGCAGCCGCTGGAATCCGTAGTCAATGGTGGGCTCGTTCAGGGCTGGGGGAGGGGGTGGCGGCGTTGGCGCGCGGGGCCCCGGGGCAGGCGCCGGCCGTGGGACCTCGGGGCACACACACCCCGGGTCTCCCGGCCCAGCCCAGGCCCCCGGAAACCTGCCGCAGGGCGGGCGGGTCGGCGAGGTGCAGGGAAGGGCCCTCGGTTCCTCGGCTTGTTCTGCGATTATTTCCCGAGCCAGGCCTGTGCCAGGAGTTTGTTACCCCAAACTCATTTATTATATGGCCCATTTGTGAGTAGGAAGACGGGGAAACTGCATGCTAGGGGCAGGACTGGGGGGAGTCTACGGTTTGGATTTGGTTTTCCAGGAAAAGCCTGACGGTGTCCGTGTATCAGCTCCTGCCAGCCCCCTAGCCCCTCCGCCCCCCGCCTGGCTCCCACCTAGCACGGCCTCAGTTCTACGTCTCCACCTCCAGTTCCAAGATTAGTGCATTTCCACTAGTTTCCCCCAAAGCGCAGGCCACCCCCTCGGGAGCCTGCCCTGCTCCCGCCTCTCCCTGGACCCCCCCTCCCGGTTTCTCGTTCCCAGTTCTCCCCACAAGCGCCCCCGCAGTGACCATGACTCCCCCCACCTGCTCCCCGCTGGGGCTTCTCCACGCGGCCTGGGGCTCCCTGGGAAGGGCTCCGGAATGTCTGGGGGGGACAGTAGGCGACTTGGGAGGGGGCAGGGCTGGAGGGCCGAGGGGCGAGGATGGGGACCACCGCGAGCCAGGGCTGGGGCCTCCGCGGGCGTCTCCAGGGGTCTTTCTCGCGATCTTTCAGTTCATGGCTCCCAGTGAATGGGGTGTACGTGTGTGCGGCGGGGAGTGGCACCTTGGGGTGACCTGGGGGCCCAAGTGACCCAGGGAAGATGGGAGCAGTGAGCCTATTTGGGGGCATCCTTGAAACAAACATCTCCGTGGAGACCGATGTCCTAGACCCTGTTTGGGGGGGACACCCTGGTGAGAAGGCCCTGCAGGGCGGGGGCCCTGAGCCGGGGAAGGGGAAGTCGGGCGCACGCGAGGGGGGCGCGGCCCGCGGGGGGTGGGCGCCGCTGCCGCCTCGGGGGGCGTGGCCACGGGGTGTTCGGGTCGCGCCCCCGCGGGGCTCCCTCCGCGCCCCGGGCCTCCCCTCGCGGCCCTGACTCCTCACCTGTGTAGACAAAGCGGCCGGGGGCTCCCTTGCAGAACTGCTTGGACTTGTAGGAGAGGGTCACCTCCACCACCCCGGGGATGTGCCGCGGCGGCGTCTGCACGCGGATGGCGTGGGGCGTGATGAGCTGCAAGGAGAGCGGAGGCCTGCGGTCGCGTCCCGCGCGGGGCGGGGCGGCCGCGGGGCTGGCGGGGCGCGCACCTCGCTCCACACCAGCGCGTTCCCGAACACGACCTGCAGCCCGTCGAAGAAGTTGTCGCCGATGACGACGACGGAGGCGCCGCCCGCGGTCCAGCCCTCCCCGGGGCTGACCGCCTTGATGCAGGGCGTGGCGGCTGCGGGCGGGAGGGGGGCCGTCAGGGGCGCGCGCCCGGGCTGGGGCGGGCCGGGGCGGGCCGGCGGGCGCTGACCTTCCGAGGGGTCCAGGCGGCGCGCCCTGCGGCCGTGCTTGGAGTTGTTGTGCACAAACATGTTGTCGGACACGGCCAGCACGTGGCCGTCCACACTCACCGTCGTGGACACGACCACCTGCGGGGAGAGCCGAAGCCGGCCTGGCTGAAGCCCTCGGGGCGCGCGCATGGGGCAGAAGCCGGGAACAGCACGGGGGGGGGGGGGGGCCGGAGGGGGCGCTGGAGGCCAGGGTGACCAGCCTGGGTGGGCCTTCAGCCCGAGCGGGGGGCGGGGGGGAGGGCCACGCGCGTTTATCTCCGGAGCTGGGGAAAGGAGAGCCCTGGGAGAAGCACAGCTCCTAGGGAAGAGGGGCTCCTGCTTTTGTGCACACAAGGGCCCAGCCGCCCCGGCAGCTCCACCGCAGGACGGGGTCTTAGGCAAGTGGGAGGGAGGGTCTGGATGGGGGGGGACCGGGAGCATCAGGCAGAACCCACCCTTGAGCCGAACCCCACCCTCTTCCCGGGAGGATGGGGGCTGCCTCCTCCCCTGCCCTGGGAGGGTGCGCGGCTGGGGAAAGTGCTAAGGGCAGCTGCTCCCGGCTTCACGCTATGCAAATTACCTGGGTCGTTAATCATGTAAAAATGTCACAATTAGCATCTTCTTAAGTGGGACTCTAATGAAGCCTCCCTCGCAGCCAGCGCAGGTCGGGAAGGAGCCGCCCGCCCCCACCCCAGCAGGCGGGAGGCTCCCAGGCCGGGCTGACCCGGCCCTGCTTGGGCCCTTGGGGGGGGGCCTGTCCTGCACCCCTCCCTTGCCAGGCCCACCTGGAAGCGGCGCATGTCCCGGGGGTTGCCGGCGTTCTTCAGGCAGTTCTGGTTGCATTTGAGGAAGAACTTGAGGAAGAACCTGGAACAGGGCGCCCTGCGTCAAGGCGGGGGGCTCGGAAGGGGTGAGGCTCCACCGCGCCCTGCCCCACCCCGCCCCCCAGGAGGCAGGCAACGCCCCACACCCCACTGCATCCGGGGCGCCGAGCACACAGCGGTCCCCGTCCGGGGATCCGCCAGGGTGTAGACACACATATACCCGTTGCTCAGCACACTGTGTACCCACCAGGTACACCATGTGCACTCCTCGCAGCACGCGGTTACCTGACAGCAGGTGAGCACAGTCCCCTCCACACACAGAGCATCCCCACGAAGCACACCCCTCGCAGATGCACCTGTCGCCCACACCCCTGTGCTCACTCGCAGGTACCTCCATCATGTACACCCCGTTACCTTACCTACTACCACTCCCAAAACGGACCCGCCAGCCTCAGTGTGCCCGCACAGACACGTGCTCCACACACTGCACCTCCTCCCACACACGCGGTGCACAACACACGGGCAGTACCGCAGGGTGTGCCCGTCACACAAGTGTGTGCCCAAGGAGCATGGACACAGAGCGTCTCCAGGAACCGTTATGTGGACAAATTACCCCAAAGTGGAGTCATCACAACTAAAGTACTGCACAGCCACCACTCACGGGGGACTCCCCCCACCCAGGAGACTCCCTCCCGCAGGAGGCCCCGCCCACACTGGAGAGCCTCAGCACATATTCTCTACCACTATGTCCACAGCGAAATCTAACCACACCGCACAGACGCCCACCGTGCAGCTGTCGATCCCTTGCAGGTGCACCGAGTACCCTCCTCACGGACGCACTTAAGGCACAGAGTCTGAGGTCTGATAAAGGCACGAGGCTGCCTTCAGGCAGACTGGACGCCGCGGTCGCCATCCTCGGGGAGGAGCCTGGGACGGCTTGCCCTGCCGCCCAGGAGGTCGGTAGCCACGCACAGCGGTCTGGCTCTTACACACTTAAACTCGGGATAGTGTCAATCCCTGCCTTGGCCCCTCTGGGACTCTCAGAAACTTTAGAGTGCAGTGGTCAGGTCTCCTCGACCAGGCACGCTGCACTGGCCACTGTATGAGCTTCCTCATTCACCATCACCCTCTGGCTTCAGACCCCAAGTTTAGGGTTTAAGGTGGTTGAGCCCCTGCTTTGCACGTACGAGGTCCTGGGTTCAGTCTCTGGTCCCTCCTCAAACAACAACAACAACAGGGAAGTGGACTTGGCCCAGTGGTTAGGGTGTCCACCAACCACACGGGAGGTCCGCGGTTCAAACCCTGGGCGTCCTTGACCCGTGTGGAGCTGGCCCACGTGCAGTGCTGATGCGCGCAAGGAGTGCCCTGCCACGCAGGGGTGTTTCCAAGTAGGGGAGCCCCACGCACAGGGAGTGCGCCCCGTAAGGAGAGCCGCCCAGTGCAAAAGAAAGTGCAGCCTGCCCAGGAATGGCGCCGCATACACGGAGAGCTGACACAGCAAGATGACGCAACAAAAAGAAACACAGATTCCCGGTGCCGCTGATAAGGATAGAAGTGATCACAGAAGAACACACAGGGAATGGACACAGAGAGCAGACAACTGGGGGAGGGGAGAGGGGAGAGAAATAAATTAAAAAAAAGAAAAAGGAAAAACAACAACAACAAAGACCCCAGACTGAACATCATTTGTTCATCAGCATGGCCTCCAAAGTCTGCAAACATGAAATGCACTTTCAGAGGAAAATTTGTTATGGACTCTGGATGCTCAGTCCTGTATTAGTCAGCCAAAGAGGTGCTGATGCAAAATATCAGAAATTGGTTGGTTTTTATAAAGGGTATTTATTTGGGTTAGGAGCTTACAGCTAACAGGCCATAAGCATAAGTTCCTTCCCTCATCAAAGTCTATTTTCACGTGGTGGAGCAAGATGGCTGCCGGCGTCTGTGAAGGTTCAGGCTTCCTGGGTTCCTTCTTCCCAGGACTTGCTTCTTCTTGGGCTCAGGGTTCTTCTCTTTCCAGGGCTTGCTTCTCTTTCCTCTGTGAACTTACTTCCTGGGGCTCAAGCTTAAGGCTTCAGCATCAAACTCCAACATCAGAACTCCAACATTAAGAACCCCTTGAATCAAAAGTTCCAACTCTGTCCTTTGCCATACCTTTCATCTGTGAGTCCCCACCCCAACTAAATACCCTTTATAAAAACCAACCAATTTCTGGTATTTTGCATCAGCTCCCCTTGGGCTGACTAATACAGAATTTGGTTCCAAAGAGTGAGGAAGTGCTTCTGTAGTTACTGAAATGCTGGAATGGTTTTATAAACAGGTAAGGGGTATTTTTTTGAGGAATTGTGACATGCTTGATGGAAAAGGCCAAAATTGTTTTGCAGGGACTGTTGATAGCAAAATGGATGCTAAAGAGACTTTTTATGATGCCTTAGAAGTAAATGATGAGACTATTATTGGAAACTGGAGGAAAGGCAATCTGTGTTTTAAAGTTGCAGAGAACTTAGCAAGATTAACTCCTGATATTTTATGGAAGAAGAATTTGAAAATGGCAAGCCTGGGCATTTAGCTGAAGAACTTTCCAAAGTAAACTCAGAGAATGAGCCTTGGTTTCTCCTTGCAGCTTATAGAAAAAGGCTGGACAAGAGAGAAGCTATGAACTGAACTGTTGGGCAAAATGGAACCAGAAACTGATTCTGGAAATTCCAAGCCTCTGGAAATCAAGCCCCCAGATGATAATGTCCCATTTGATGACTTAACTAAACTTGGAACTTGTTAATCAGGATTGAAGATGCCGTACAGAGAGGGTGAGTTTGCCCCCGCAGTTGAAGAGGGTGGATGTTCCAGCCTGATGTTCTGGGAGAGTTTTGCTGCCCCAGGGTACGGAGAAGGCGGAGCACGTTCCCCAAGGATCAGGGTGGTTAGGTCAGCACCCCACTCCAGTTCCAGGCTGTGCTAGTCAGGGCTCTCTAGGGAAACAGAATCAACAAGGGATACCTGTCAACAGTATGCGATTCTATCAGAGTCCTGATTCTGTCAGAGCCTCTCACGTGATTGTGGGGACGCACAAGTCCAGGTTGCAGCTGCAACCAGGAGCTCCAGTGAAAATCCAGTGAAGGTTCTTGATGAGTTCTGGGAGACGCTGGCTGTCCAAAGACGAGCTGGGAAATTCTCACTCAATGCTGGAATCTCTTCCCTTTTTAAGGCATTCAACCAATTGGGTTAAGTGTCACTCATTGCTGATGGCAGTCTCCCTGAGTAATTATAACCAGCTATCTATGATTTACCACTGCAGTAAAGTCGATGGTGACTAAAGTCCATAAATACCCTTGTATTACAGTTAGCCCAGTGCTTGCTTGAACAAACAACTGGGCGCAGTTACCTGGCTGAGTTGACACAGTAGCCTGACCATCACAGTCCCCAAAGAGGGAGACCCCAAATGCTGGGAGGGTGGACACCAGCCCTGGAAAAGAGGTGTCCCCAGGAGGCGCCCTCCCCGGTAGCTGGAGCTGTCCAGCTCTGCAGACCACCGCCCCAGGCCCTGCCTCTGTCTGCACTGCAGACCCCTCGGCATCTGTCCTTTCTCCCCACACGATGCATGTTCCTCCGGCGTCCCCTTCCACAGAGGCCTACGTCGGCACAAGTCCAGCCGGTGGACGGCTCCCAGGAGACTGCCCATCGCGCAGGCGTCTGCTCACCACCAGGCCGCTGTGCAGTGCTGACACCCCAGATGACCAAGCCGTGGTTGCGCAGTGTAGACACACCGTCTGCCTGTCGGTCACCCCGAGGCGCGGACACCGAGTGCTCCCAGAGGGCATTCCCGTGCGGCGCTGAGGCACAGCTTGGCACAGACACCCCCACGGAGCACCCACGGTCGCTCCCCAGGCCCCTCAGGTACAGGACCCGGCACCCCGCCACGGGCCCTGTGCAGACCGTCCTTTAAACGCAGCGCCCTGTGCTCAGCCTTCACGAGGAACGTCCCCAAGCCCTCTGCCCCAGCCCCACTCCTGGGCCCACAGACACAGGAGGAAGCCGCTGGGGCGCCCTCCGGCGCTGCCCTGGGGCGCACTTTACTGCCGCGCCCCGAAGCCTCAGGCTCCGGCTCCCGGGCATTCTCGCTGGCCCTTCTCTCTGCCCTTCTGGAGCCGTCCCGCTCCTAGTGCAGGTTCCTGTCCTTCGGCCCCAGGCCATGCTGGACTTCAGAGCTCCCTGCCCAGCACCTCCGCCCTGGGCCACCCACCCCTTGAATGTGAGAGCCTGCCTGGTGGGCGAGGGCCTGAGAAGGTGGGAATGTGCGCCTTGGGGAGGGGCCAAGCAAGCCCGCCACCCAGATCCCCGAGCGGCCCTCCCGCCCTGCCCTCTGGGGGTGGGAGGGGGGTCTGAGAAAGCCCCGTGCCCTGCTGGGCAGTGCCCCAGCTTGTGGGAGCCAGGCCAAGCCCCCAGCCCTGGCCGCCATGCTGCCCTCCACAGACGCCCGCAAGCTGAGGCCAGAGCCGTGCGCAGCGCCACTACCCAGCGGCCGCGCGCTCCGGGACACACTCTGGGCCACCAGGAAGAGGGTGGGATAAAGGGTGGTGGGAGCTGCGCTAGAATTCGCAGAAAAGGCACCGTGAGCACAAGGGCAAGCCACAAACCCAATGTGCCAGGGAGGCGAGTTCGTACCCACTGGAGAAGTGGACCTGGCCTGAGCTGCTGAGCTTGTCACTTGCCCTCCGTCTGATACCCTCGCATTCCGGAGGCGGAGCGTCTGCGGTCAGTCCCGCTTTACAGACAAGAAGGCGGAGGGTCAGCAAGGACCCGCCACACAGCCGCACAGCCAGAAAACGCCACGACGCCAAGAGCCCCTCCCAGTGGGCTCGGTCGCAGGGGCTGCCCTGAGGCTGCCGCAGCCACGCGGGGTTTTGAGGTCACAGCCCACGGGTTGCAGAGGAGAGACCAAGGCCTGCCCTCAGCCCTGGGCTTCGGGCTGTGTGGCTGCTGCTCTCAGGCTGGGGAGATTTTCACCACCATCAGGGGAGCACAGCGAGCCAAGCTGTGCACACGGGTGACGCTCGGGGAGGGCTCGCCTGGCTGGTTAATCAAGAGCTTAACCGGGGAAGCGGACCTGGCTCAACTGATAGAGCGCCGTCCACCATAGGGGGGTCCAGAGTCCCTGACCCGTGTGGAGCTGGCCCACGCGCAGTGCTGATGCATGCAAGGAGTGCCCTGCCATGCAGGGGTGTCCCCCACGTAGGGGAGCCCCACGCGCAAGGAGTGCACCCCATAAGGAGAGCCGCCCAGCGCGAGAGAAAGTGCAGCCTGCCCAGGAATGGCACCGCCCACACGGAGAGCTGAGGCAACATAAAGAGACACAGATTTCTCGTGCCGCTGACAAGAATGCAAGCAGACACAGAAGAACACACAGCGAATGGACAGAGAGAGCGGACAACGGTGGGGGGGGAGGAATAAATAAAATAAATATTTAAAAATTAATTAATTATTCTTTTAAAAAGAGCTTAACCAAAGGGCTAGCGGGGAGAGGCAGGTACAGGGCCATCCCGCGGCGGGCTGGGACGCCCGAGGCTTCTGGCTGCGAGGGCAGATCGCCTGTGCTTACTCACCCTCGTCTGAAAGTGTCTAGAATGATCACTTCTGCAGGAGCCTTTTATCCCTCCCTGCAGAAACATCTCTCCTTAAATGAAATCAAATGAACATCCCTGTCGATGGACTGTTTGCTACCGCAGACGCACACGCTGGACTGGGCCCGCTCGAGCTCGCCGTCTATGTGACCTTCTCGAGCACTGTCCTGCTTTGGAGAGCTGCCCTCGCCCCCAGGAGCGGGCTTCCCTCAGGGGCGCCTTGAGCACGGAAACCGGCGTGCTCCTGGAAGGGGCTGTGCCCCCGGCCGCCCCAGCCCCAGCTGCCGGGCGCCGGCCGCCCCAGCCCACAGCGGCCCCCTCCCGGGACGGCCAGAAGGGGCTGCGCAGCTCTGTCTCCCGGGGCCTGGCTCCTGCTACTGTCCACCCTCCAGAGCTTCCGGTGGGTCCCGGCAGGCGCCAGTCCAGCCGAGCGCCTCCCCTGCCCCTTCCGCCTCCCTCTCCCCTTGCTTCAGAGCGTGCCCCCCCGAGAAATCACGTTCACACGAGTTCCCACTTCAGGGTCTGCCCCAGGAGGCCCCCCTTAGAGACGCGCCACGCAGCTCGGCTCTCAGGAACGGGAAGAGCCGGGCCGAGCGCCCACGTGCGCCTTCAGCTCCAGGGCTGAGCCAAGGAGGCGGGTGCGGGTCACGCGCTGCCAGGGCACTGTCCCCGGGCGGCATCAGCCACCGCGGCCGGTAGTGAGGCCGAGGAGCTCCCCTTTCCATCGTCGTTCATTTTCATTCCTTGAAATTCAAACGTAAAAGCCACCGTGATGGACAGTGCAGACCTGGGGTGAGCGGTGGGGTCGGTGGACGCCCAGGCTGCAGAGGACACCCGCGGCCATGGGGAGGCGGCGGGTCGGGGCAGCAGGGAGGACACAGGGCGGCACCGGCACGCTGAAGGCTCAGCTCTGCGGGGGACGCGGCCTCCTCCGGGCAGGCCCTGGGCACTGCCGTCCTCCCGACGGCTGGGCCATGCCCCCACAGACCCGCCCACAAGGACTCGTCAGGCGCCTTCTGTGCGTCAGGCCGTGGGAGGAGACGGGACAGGCCCAGTGTCCCCGGCGTGGACGGCCAGGCGCCCCGTCGAGCCCGGGTGAGGAGGCGGCTGTGGGCCAGGGGCCGGGCTGCAGTCCTGGAGGGCCGTGTGCCCGTGGACTGCCCTGGGTGGCAGCCGTCCGCCTCTGGCCAAGCAGCCCAAGGACTGGGGTGCTGGAGGCAGCTCCAGGCCCAGCCGGGGCGGGGTGGTCAGTGCTTTGGGGTCTTGGCCTGGGGCAGCAGCCAGGGCAGAGTGACCCCGGGCCACCTGCCAGGCTGGACGCGGATCCCCAGGGGCAGAGGTGGCTGCAGTGCAGATGGGCTGGGGTCTATAAATAGCCGGGGCGCATACATTAGCATGCCAATGCCCCGCACCCCATCCTCTATGCTAATGGCCCACCAAGCGCCTGAACACCTTCTGTTCCCCTGCATGCATTTGCATGCACAATTAGCATAATCTTGTATAATTAATGAACAGCGTCAATTTTAGCTCCTAAGTAATTTGATTAACATGTTGATAGGGCACTTAGGAGGCTCTCCAGGCCCCGGGGCTGGGCATGGGGTCTGAAGGCGGGGAGAGGGGCTCCCGGCTGCCCCAGACAGGCGTGAGGGGTGGGTGCGGGGTGCAGAGAGGCCGCTGAGGGGAGTGGTGGACAGGCTGGAGCCCTTGTGGACACAGACAGCCCCAGCCTCGGGGTCTTCTGGAAATTTAAGATATTGGGGGAGGAAGGGGAGAGGAGGGAGGGGGAGGGTGGGGGCGGCAGGCCTGTGAGCAGTTTGGGGGTGTAAAGCGGAAAGAGGGGTCCTGAGCACAAGGAAGGAAGTTGGTTCCATCAGTGCCTCCTGCTTAGGAACCACGTGAGGCCGAGACGGGGCCACGAGGGCAGGCATCTAGCGCCAAGCGCCAAGCGGCCCAGGACGGAGAGTGGACGGGGGCTGCGCCCTCTCCTCGTCCGAGGAGGGCCCGCTGCCCGCCGCGCGCCCACGGCTTCTCTGCTCAGGTCCGCCTCAGCTGAGTCAGGCGGTTCTCCCCGGCTCCGGCCGAGCCTTGCGGCTGGCAGGGTGTAGCCTGGGCCCCTTCCCCTCCACGTGGTCGGGGCGGGTGGGGCGGGCACTGTATAGACCCGTGGACCTCTCCAGCCCACAGCTGGGGCTGTCGTCGGCCCTCCCTTACACGTGAGGAAACGGAAGCGGGGGCAGCGAGCCCCGGCCCAAGCCTCATGGCTGCACAGCTCGGGCTGGCAGGAGCCGCCGGGTTGGACAGCAGTGGTCACCTCCAACCATGCCGGCCCCGCCCACTGCACCCCCCAGGCCGCCCCGTCCTGTTCACACTCTCTTCCCCAACAGCCTCTGGGGACACTGCCCACTGCTCCTCCCCTCCTGCAGCGTGGGGGCCACTCTGACCCCAAACATGGCTTCGGCTGTCCAGAAACCTTCCCGTAAGCCCTTGCTCTGAATTAGGAAAGAGCACCTTGTCCCCAGGCACAGGGCAGTGTCTCCAGAACCCTCTGCTCTCCCCCTCAGAGGGATGCTCCCATCTCTGAAAGGGTCGGGGGGCTGGGCAGCAATTGCCACCTACGTGGCTGGCAAGAGGGCAAACCTCAGGTCCTCAGCAGCTCGGGGCCAGCAGGAGGCTCCGGGGGAACTGCCAGGACGGGCGGACAAGCCCGAGCTCGGCACTTGGGCGTGAGGCAGACGCCCTGCTGGAAGCGGGTGGGGCAGACTGCTGTGGCTTGTTCTGTGGCTGCGAGGAAACCCGGAATGCCGGCTCTTGGCGGCTTTCTACTTCCCACCGCTATGCAAAGGTTTATGTAATGATATCTTGCCTCCTCGACTGCCCCACAAGCCCCTGGAGGACGGGATCCTTGTTTAAACTGCTCTCTATCTTCCCAGCATCCGTCAGTCCTGCCCCACATTAGGTGCTCGCTAGTTCACGATGGAATTCAAGAGCCAAAATTACGGGGACAGGATGAATTCTGGACCAAAACTCCCAAATCACTTTTAACAGGGATCAGGGTAAAATCCTGCATCAGGCTAAAAAAAATTTACAGGACTTTGAGAATTGCAAAGTAAGGATCTCTGAAAGTCTGCTTCTCCACAAAGGAAATGAGAACACTGGCAAAAACAGCCAAGTTCAACTTTTTCAGAACTCTAAAAACTAACCAAAGGTTTGCAGCAATCCAAGGAGTGTGCACTTAGGCGAGACTGCTGAATCTCACTGCGGAGGTCTACCCTGCCTGCCCCACCCCTCTTCTCAGTTCTGTGGCACCTGGGAAACCAGCAGCCTCACAACTAACCAGCGGTCTACAGCCACCGGAAGGGCAGGCTGGCTTGGAGCCTCTCAGCAAGCTGCACTCTAGAACTGTCACTATTTGACCTGTTTCTGGCAGCCCATCCTCACAGGCTCCTTGTCATCTGACCTCACTCATCAGAGCTCACTTATCTCCAGGGTGTTTGTTAAAAACAACAGGTTATAAAAAGTTATAGCCTGGGGAGCTGATGTGGCTCAAGTGGTTGAGCACCAGCTTCCCACATACGAGGTCCTGGGTTCAATTCCCAGCTCCGGTATCTAAAAACAACAACAATAAACAACGAGGCCAATTATTTAACATTGCAGATGTCTGAAGCAGCAGTACCAACTGAAAGGCGGGCCAAAAAACTTGAAAGGAAAACTTGCAGAATGCAATGTCCACAGGGGCTTTGAAAGCTGACATATTCCCGGGGGTTAGAAGGCCACACACAGACGCGGGCTGAGCACACACTCAGGGAAGTTCTGACAAGTCCTTAATTTCTCTCTTTAGCTGACCCTGAGGCCCTGCACAAGCAGGAAGTGAAGGCTAAGGCAGAGTTGTGAACTGCCTGAGCACCGAAGGCATGCCCCAACACTCACACACATGAGTCCCTTGGTAAAGGGCTGGAGACTTATTGGCTCAACGTCTGACCATCATGGACTGACGTGAAGCTGAGAAGTCGCTTCCGTGGCTCCACAACAGGGAATACGGCACACCAGAACCAGCCCAGGGGAGTCACCAAATCGCGGCGAGGTCTGCTCTCCAGACTGTCACATGATGTTACTTAAAATACCCACTTTTCAACAAAAATTTATGAGACATGCAAAGAAACAGGAAGGTACGGTTTATACACAAGATTTTTTAAAAAGTAGTCACACTTTAATAAAAAAAGTGTAAAAAAGAAAAGTAGTCAAACTTTAATTTAAAAAAGTGTAACAAAAAAAGTAGTCAGTAGAAATTGTCCCCGAGGAAGTGCAAGCGTTAGACTTATTGGCAAAGGCTTCAGATCAGCTACTATAAATGTGGTCAAAGCAGTACTGGAAACCCTGCCTAAAGGACTAAAGAAATGTGTGGGAACAATGTCTCACTAAATAGAGCACACTAATAAGAGACAGAAATTATAAAATTGAGCTAACTGAAAAGGACAGTAATTGAAATGAAAAAATCACCTAGAGCAACTCAACAGCATATTTGAACTGGCAGAAAAAAAATGTGAATTTGGAAATAGGTCAATTGAGATTATCCCATCCAAGGAACAGAAAGAAAAAAGAATGAAGTAAACGAACAGCACCTCGCACACCATCAAATGTGCCAACATTCGCATAACAGAAGTCCCAGAAGCGGAGAAGAAAGGAAACAGGGCAGAAAGAATACTTGAGGAAATAATGGCCCAGAATTTCCCAAAGTTGACGAGAAGTGTTAGACCCCACATTCAAGAAACTCAATGAACTTCAAGTAGGAGGACTGTGAAGATAGCCATAAATACATGTATCACCTCAAACTGCTGAAACACAAAGACAAAGAGAGAACATGAAAGAAGCAAGAAAGAAGCAGCTCCTCTCCTACAAGGAATCCCCAATAAGATTAAAAGCTGACATCTCTTCGGAAACCATGGAGGCCAGAAGGATGATATATTTTAAAGTGCTGAAAAAAACCCTGTAAATCAAGAATTCTATATCCAGCAAAACTACCTTTCAAGAATGGAGAAATCAAGACATTTCCAGATAACAGAAGCTAAGGGAATTTCTTACTAATTGACGTGCCTTCTAAGAAATGCTCAAGGGAGTCCCTCAGGGGGTGAAAGGAAAGGACACTAAATCCAGTAACTAGTAACTAGAATCCACATGAAGAAATAAAAAGCAAAGGTAAAAGTAACTATGTAGGTACATAGAAAAGACAGTAGAGGAAAGTGATGTGGCTCAAGTGAATGAGCTCCTTCACATGGGAGGTCCCAGGTTTGGTTCCTGGTGTCTCCTGGAGAAGATGAGCAAGGCAGTGGGCTGGCATGATAGGTTGGCATGGTGAGCTGATGCAACAAGGAGACACAAAGAGAAAACACAATGAGAGACACAACAAAGCAGGGAGCAGAGGTGGCTCAAGGGATTGAGCATTTCTCTCCTACATGGGAGGTCCCAGGTTCAGTTTCCATTGCCTCCTAAAGAGAAGATGAGCAGACACAGAGAGCACACAGGGAATGGGCACAGAGAACAGAGAGATAGTGCAAACAACGAGGGGGGGGATAAATAAATAAAAATAAATCTTTAAAAAAAAGAACATATAAACCTAATTTTGTTTGTAACTGTCTCCTGCTCTGATTGAAAAAAAATTACAACTACATAAAGCAATAATTATAATATTGTATTGATGGGCTTATAATATATAAAATGTAATGTGACTGTCAATGATAGCACAAGGGGGGGAAAGGAAATGGAGCTATTTTTGGACTAGGTTTTTGTATACTATTTGAAATTAAGTTGGTATTCACCCAAATTAGATTGTTCTGAATTATTATGATAATTACAATCCTGAAGCAAGCATTTATAAAATAACATTAAAAATAAGTAACAGAAACAAGGCAATTAAAATGGTACACAAGGAAATACCTATTTCACACATAAAGAGAAGACTAGAGAAATAGAGGAATAACAACAAAAAAGACATATGACAGGGAAATGGATGTGGCTCAACCAATTGGGCTCCCATCTACCAAATATAGGAGGTTCAGGGTTTGCAGCCCAGGGTCTCCTGGGGAGGACAAGCCGACCCTCGCGGTGAGCTGGCCCACACGGAGTGCCACCCCACGTGGGAACACCACCCTGCGAGGGGTGCCGCCCTGCATGGGAATGCAGCCCAGCACAGGAAAACCACCCCATGAGGAGTGCCAGCTGAAGCGGAGAGCTGACGCGGCAAGAGACACAGAGGAGAGAAAATGAGAAGACCTAGTGGAACAGGAGCTGAGGTGGTGCAAAAGAGTAATCGCCTCTCTCTCACTCTGGAAGGTCCCAGGATCGGTTCCCGGGGCTGCCTAATGAGAATACAGACTCAGAAGAATACACAGAGAGTGGACACAGAGAGCGGACACAGAGAGCAGACAACGAGGGGGACAGGAGGGGGAGAGAAATAAATAAAAAATAAATCTTTAAAAAAAAAAAGACGTGACAGAAAACAAATAGCAAAATGGCAGATGTAAATCCTGTCTTAGTAATTACGTTATGTGTATATGAATTAAACATTCCAATTAAAAGGCAGAGATAAGCAGAGTGGATAAAAATTAAAAACATGATCCAACTATATGCCGTTTACAATACACATATAATTATTAACATGTCAATCCATCAAAAAGGGATAACAATTAAAAACATATATGCCCCTAGCAACAGAGCTCCAAAATACATGAACCAAAAAACTGACAGACTATAAGAGAAAAATAGATAATTCAACAATAACAGTTGGACATTTCAATATCCTGCTTGCAATGATGGATAGAAATACTAGATAAAAGATCAACAAGGAAACAGAAAGATTTGGACAACATTATAAACTGTATTGGTCAGCCAAAGGGGTGCTGATGCAAATACCAGAAATTGGTTGGTTTTTATAAAGGGTACTTATTTGGGGTAGGAGCTTACAGATACCAGGCCCTAAAGCGTAAGTTACTTCCCTCACCAAAGTCTATCTTCAAACGTGTTGGAGCAAGATGACTGCTGAATTCTGCAAGGGCTTAGGCTTCTTGGGTTCCTCCCTTCCTGGGGCTTGTTTCTCTTTCCTCTGTGAGCTTACTTCCTGGGGCTCCAGCTTAAGGTTTAAGCATCAAACTCCAACATCAAAAAACTCTCAATTCTGTCCTTCGCCATGTCTTTTATCTGTGAGTCCCCACCCACTAAGGGGCATGGACTCAACACCCTAATCAAAACTCAATCATACCTAGGTACAGACCAGATTACAAACATAGTCCAATATCTATTTTTGGAATTCATAACTATATCAAACTGCTACACTCCACCCTCTGATTTCCAAAAAGATATTATAATATTAAAAAAAACCACTTAAATTAGTAACAATGCAAGCACTAAATCATATAACAATCATTTTAAAGAAATACAGTTTGTCTTTGCGCATAGCCCTGTCTGCTATAGACCTCTGAAACTTACAAAACAATTTATCTGTTTCCAATACACAAATGGACAAAGGACAAACATTTTCATTATGATAAGGAGAAATTGGGAGGGAAACATGAGTCATGGGTCCTCTACATTTCAGTAAACCTGCAGGGAATCCTCTGTTTGATTTCAAAGTCTGAGAGTCATTCTTAAGATGACGGTTCTTCTCCTTGGGGCCTTATGGGAACCCACCATTTCCACAGGCTTGCCCAATGGCCATTTTCTTGGTTCCACCCTCATCAAGCATCTGGATGTCAACCAAGCTCCAGATCTCACTCTCCAAGAGTGTTGGGGTAATTGCCACACCTTACCCAATCTTTGGATTAGAGTCTTAACCCCCCCTAGTACAGTGATACAAAGACAATATTCCCCCTAACCTTTGTCATACAGGCTCAACCCTCTTAGAGCCATGAGTTGACCACCTGGCCTTCCCTAACCTTTGTCATACAGGCTCAACTTTCTCAGAGCAACGGGTTGACCATCTGGTCTTTCCTAACCTTTGGGGACAGGTCCACCCCTCTCAGACCTGTGGGGTGCTGACCTTAACTGCCCTAATCCTTGGGGAATGTGTTCCACCTTCTCTGTAGCCTGGGGCAGCAAAACTCTCCCAGAACATTGGACAGGAACATCCACCCTCTTCAACCGCTGGGGCAAACTCACCCTCTCTGTACACATGGGTGGGGTTCCTCTCTTGGCCCAAGGTGATGTCTTAATTCCAGATCTCAGCTTCCATGGTTTTCCTCTTAAATCTGTTTCTCCTTCAATCTCTCCTTTCCATGTCCCTTTTCGTCCAAGCTGACAGTGGTTTTGTTCATACAGCTCTCTCAAAAACCTAGTTGGTTTTGCATGCAGGAAGCAGGGTCCAAGTCATCAGACAGTAAGACTTTCCACAAGTCTTTCCTAGATAACTGCATGTTCAATCTTGATTTACCAGTTCCAAGTTAGTTAAGTCCTCCAATAGGTCACTTTCATCTGAGAGCTTGATTTCCAGAGGCTTGGAATTTCCAGAATTAGTTTCTGTTTTCTTTGTGCTTGACAGTTCAGTCCTCAGCAAATCTCTCTTGTCTAGCATTTTGCTATAAGTTGCAAGCAGAAGCCAAGCTGCATTCTCCGGGTTTACTTTGGAACTTTCTTCAGCTAAATGCCTAGGCCCACCATTTTCAAATTCTGCCTTCCATAAAACACCAGGAGTTAATCTTGCTAAGTTCTCTGTAACTTTAAAACACGGATCAACTTTCCTCCAGTTTCTGATAATAGTTTTATCATTTACTTCTAAGGCATCATAAAAAGTCTCTTTAGCATCCATACTGCTATCAACAGTCTCTTTAAAGCACTGTAGGTCTTTTCTTCCAAGCATCTCACAATTCCTCCAAAAAACACCGTTTACCCATTTATAAAACTGTTCCAGCCTTTTGGTAATTGCAAAAGTACTACCCCAATCCTGGTGCCAAATTCTGTACTAGTCAGTCAAAGGGGTGTTGATGCAAAATACCAAAATTGGTTGGTTTTTATAAAGGGTATTTACCTGGGGTAGGAGCTTACAGACACCAGGCCATAAAGCGTCAGTTTCTTCCCTCACCAAAGTCTGTTGCCACATGTTGGAGCAAGATGGCTGCCGACGTCTGTGGGGATTCAGACTTCCTGGGTTCCTCTCTTCCCAGGGCTTGCTTCTCTTTCCTCTGTAAGCTTACTCCCTGGGGCTCCAGCTTAAAGTTTCAGCATCAAACTCCAACATCAAAAAACCCTCGGCTCTGTCCTTTCCCATGCCTTTTATCTGAGTCCCCACCCACCAAGGGGGACTCAATGCCCTAACGACAAGGCCCAATCAAAGCCCTAATCAAAACTCAATCATGCCTAGGTACAGACCAGATTACAAACATAATCCAATATCTATTTTTGGAATTCATGAGCTACATCAAACTGCTACATAAACCAACTCGACAGAATGGATACCAATGGATGCACATTCAACACCAATTGGGTGCATATTCTTCTCAAGTGCACATGGAAAAATTTCTAGAACAACCATATATTAGGCCATAAAAAAGCCTCAATAAATGTACAAGGATTGAAATCATACAAAGTATATTATCTAAGCACAATGGAATTAAGGTAGAAATCAATAACAGAAGTAAATTTGGGAAATTTACAAATATGTGAAAATTAAACAACCCACTCCTAAAAAAACATTGGGTCAAAGAAATCACAAGGTAAATTAGAATATACTTTGAGATAAATGAAAATGAAATCTCAACATACCAAATCTTATGGGATGCACTGAAGAAGTGCTTAGAAGGAAATTTACAGCTATAAGTCATTTTTAGTAAAAAAAGAAGAAAGATCTCAAATCAAGAATGTAACTTTCCACCTTAAGAATCACCAAAAAGAACAAGAAACTAAACCCAAAGTAAGCAGTAGGAAGAAAATAATAAAGGTTAGAGTAGAATAAACCAAACCAAGACTAGAAAAAAAGTAGCAAAACGAAAACGTTTTTGAAAAGATCAAGAAAATGGATAAATATTTAGACTGATGAAGGAAAAAAAGACTCAAATCATTAAAATCAGGAATGAGAGATCATCACTACTAACTTCATAGAAATAGAAAATTATACAAGAATACTATGAACAACTGTATGCCAACAAATTAGATAATCTGGCTGCCGGGTGCGGGGAATGGGAGGAAGAGATGAGACGCGGAGGTGTTTTCGGGACTTGGAGTTGTCCTGGGTGGTGCTTCAGGGACAATTATCGGACATTGTAGATCCTCCCAGGGCCCACTGGATGGAATGTGGGAGACTATGGGCTATGATGTGGACCATTGACCATGAGGTGCAGCGATGCCCAGAGATATACTTACCAAATGCAATGTATGTGTCATGATGATGGGAGACAGTATTGCTGTGGGGGGAGTGGTGGGGTGGGGGCAGTGGGGTTGAATGGGACCTCATATTTTTTGAATGTAATATTTTTTAAAAATGAATAAAAAAATAAAAAAATTAAAAAAAAATAAAACAAACAAACAAAAAAAAACCACAGCAAATTAGATAGTCTAAGAAATGGACAAATTCCTGGAAAGACATAAAGTGCCAAAAATGACTCAAGAAGAATAGACCTATAACAAGCAAAAAAACCCAAACAAACAAAAAAAACTTCTCACAAAGAAAATCCTAGGCCCAGATGGACTTACTGGGGAATTCTACCAAATGTTTAAAGAGGAATTAATACCAATCCTTTAGAAAATCTTCCAAAAACTAGAAATTGGATCCCTACCTCACACCATATACAAAAATTAACTCACAATGAATCAGAGACCTAAATGTAAGAGATCAAACTATAAAAATCTCAGAAGAAAACATAGGAGAAAATATTTGTGACCTTGGCTTAGGCAATGATTTCTTAGATATGATACCTAAAGCACAAGTAACCAAAGGAAAAATAGATAAATTGACTTCAACAAAAGTAAAATCTTTTGTATTTCAAAGGACACGATCAAGCAAATCAAAAGATAACCCACAGAATGAGAGAAAATATCTGCAAATCATATATCTTATAAAGGTCTAGTATCCATAATATACAGAGAAACCTTACATCCCAATGGTACAAAGACAAATAACCCAATTTAAAAATGGGTGAAGGGTGTGAAAAGACATTTCTCCATGAAGATACACAAATGACAGACAAGCACATGAAAAGATGTTTAACATCATCAGCCATTAGGAAATGCAAATCAAAACCACAATGAAATGCAATTTCACACCCTCTAGGATGGCTGTAATAAAAAGACGGACAATAACAAGGGTTGGCAAGAATGTGGAGAAATTGGAACATTCATACATTGCTGGTAGAAGTGTAAAATGGCACAGTTGCTTTGGAAATCAGTTTGGCAGACCTTAGAAAGTTACCATATGACCCAAAAGAATTGAAAAACTATGCCCACACATAGCAGCATTATTCCTAATAGCCACATGGTGGAAACAACCTAAATGTCCATCAACAGATGAACTGATAAATAAAATGTAGCATATCACACAACAGAATATTATTTGCTATAAAAAGGAATGCTGTACAGACACGTGGTACAACATTGCAAACTTTGACATCACGATGCTAAGTGATAAAAAGGCAGTTACAAAGGCCACAGGCTGTGGGATGCCATTTACATGAAATATCCATAATAACCGAATCCACAGACACAGACGTAGCTTAGTGGTCGTCAGGTCTGGGTGGGGAGGGGGAAGGAGGACTGGCTGCTAATAGGCACAGGGTTTCGTTTTTTGGGGGGTTGATGAAAATATTCTAAACTTATTAAGTGGCGGTGGTTGCACAACTGTACATACTAAAAATCACTTAATGGTACACTTTAGAAGAATGAATTAAATGGTGTGTGAATTGTATTCTGAAAAGGCCTTTATTAAAAAAAAAAAAATCAATTGCAATACGACAGGCAGGTGGTCCTGAGGTGGTGAAGCAGAGAAACTGGATATTTTAGTGGATTCAGGTTTGACGGGGGCCGAAACGGCATGCCATTGGCCAGGAAGCCAAAGTTCTGAATGTGTATGTTGAAGCCCCGTGACATGAAGTGGCAAGTGGAAGGTGAGGCGCACTTGTAAGAATTCACCCTTGACGCGCACACAAGCCCACGGCCGCTGAGGTCGCGCAGATGGAGGCCTGGGCCGGCTCCCGTCCTAGGAGGGACACCGCAGATCCTGGCTCCGGAAGCCGTGGGTAGAGGACGCGAGGCAGCCGGTGGCCAGAGGCGCCTGCGGCAAGAAGGCTCCCTGCCCCCTTGTCCCTCTTCTTTACCTTCAGGACAGAAACCTCTGAATCTCGCCTGGGAGCGGCGCTGCCCGCTTAGAGCCTGCCCTTCCCAGCTGCCCTTGCAGGCAGGCATGGCCCACGGCCCGAGCAGAAGTGAAGTGTGGCCTCGGGCCATGTCCTCAGAGGGAGGCTGCCTGTCCCGCTCCTCTGTCCCTCTTTGGTGTCTGCAAACCTGCTAGGGAAGATCTGAAGACCAGACCGCCTGCTCGTGGGGGACTCTGGGGAGAAGAGCCTTCTGGGCGGGTCACCGTGGGCCATTTTGTGAGAGAGAAACAAACAAGCATCTGATTGACGCCACTGCATTCGGGGATTCTTTCTTACAGAAGGGTAGTGCCGTCCAAGGCGGCCGGTAGGAGGGAGCAGAGAGGCTGGGGAGGGGACAGTTTCCTCCAGCGGACCAGGCCCCCAGCTGGTGGGCGGCGCTGCGTGTCCTCTGCAGAGGCCTGCCCGAGGGAAGGCTGGACAGGCACGTCTGGGCGCACGGCGGCTTGCGGTCACAGGACAGCAGAGCCCCAGCTCGCCTCGGGTGATGTGCTGCTCGGAAGTGACCGCGCAGGCAGGTCGGTGCTGCCTCCCCAGGCGGAGTGGGTTGAATGGTGGCCCCCAAAGAGGCGCCATATCCCGGGGCCTGCAAATGGACCTTATTTGGAAAAAGAGTCTCTGCAGACGTAAGGCTCCTGAGAGACCGTCCAGAACTGCCCAGTGGCCAAATCCAGTGGCCAGGGTCCCTAGAGGGCACGGCAGGTGGAGGTCGGACAGAAGAGGTGGCAGTGTGGAGCCGCGGGCTGGGCAAGGGGCCTCCCCGGAGCTGCGGCTGCGGCCCTGGAGGGCGGCTCTGGCCAGCAGTTAGGGCGCTCCCTGGACACGCCCGCAGGGTGCCGAGGGAGGGGCCTGGGCCCAGGGCTGCCGATTCTCACCCGGCAGGGCGCCAGGCCGGGGCCACAGGACTGTGGCTGAGCCCGGCTCCCTGCTTGAGCCCTCCCGACCCCCCACTGCCCTCCTCCCACCTCCCACTCTGCTGGGAAGACGAAGGGTGTGTGAATAGTGATGGCCACTGTTAACATTTGTGCAGCCGGATGCCTCCAAGTTGGAGTCCGGCAGCTGCTGGTCACCTCTGCACCTGCCCACAGCCTGCAGGCGGATTTGGTACCTGGCACTCACCGGCCTTCCCCGGGTGTTAGGCAGGAAGGCTAGGGGTGCTACAGCCCCCCTTCTCCGTAAGGGGAGCGTGGCGCGCTCCTGCCTCACTCAGGCTTCAAAAGAACTGCCTGGAGAAGTTGACAGAAGTCCTTCGGTTTGAAGAGCAGAGAAATGGGCCTGAGCTCGTCCCAGGGAAGTCTGACTGTGAGGGGCTGCGTGGCAGCAGGCAGGGCAGGGGCAGGGGGCGGCTGAGAGCCCGCACGGGCCAGAGCTCGGCAGGGCTCGTTTCTTTCTTTAGCCAGATTTGAGCTCCTGGAGGGAAGTTGATGGTGAATTGTTATAAAAATGCCCCCAAAAGGGGGCAGGGAGTTCCCAAGCAGGAGTTCTTCAACGTTTTTGGTGGCACGGAGCCCAGTGGCAGTCTGGTAGTGGAGCCCTTCTCAGAACAAGGCTCTAAAGGCACAAATTAAAGAGGATTACAAAGGAAACCAACTACATGATGTCCACTCACCAAAACATATATTTTTAAATTGTGATGAAGTTATATACAGACTTCTTCATTCCTTCACCCAGGAGCAGGCCTAATAACTAGAGTAATTTTGAAGCAGCAGCGAGTATAATAGTGCGATAAAGTATTTGCCACGGCTCTGCTGTGATATGGAGCCCCCCCCTCCCCGTACTGGAGGCGGAGTCACACAGGGCGCTGACGCTTTTGTGTCACGTCCAGGGTCTCACTGTCGAAGCCCAAGCTACAGGCCGGCTAAAGTCAGCTAAAGTAAAGGAGGAATCCCCTCCGCAGGCCTGCGGGCCTCTGAATCCCATCCAGGGGATGTTTTTGGCCTCAGGGTAGGCTGTGGACCACCGGCGGGCGCAGAAGCCGAGGGTGCCCCAAGGGAGGCGCTGAGACCCAGGGACCAGCCCCTTGCCCACCCCGCGACGGCCTGAGCGCAGCGCGGGGACCTCGCCTCCTGTGCCCTCCAGCTGGGCCGACCTGCGCCCGGGGAGGAGAGCGGTCCCACAGCCCGGCCCGGCACCAGCGCGGCCAGGCCGCCCGGAGCGGGCGGGGACGTCGAGCGAGACGGCTCTTGGAGTTCCCGTGCTAGACTGCTGGGTATTTTAATTTTTTTGTTTTATTTTGGATATTTTATTACCTAAAAGTGACCAGAGGATTCTTATTTCATGAGAGAGACGGAAGAGGCTGAGTGAGGCGCCCGGCTCCAGGCAGGGCTGTCAGGAAGTCCTTCCTGGCGCAGCCCGGCCGTGATTACATCTACAGAGCGTTCCTAAGACGTAGCATCACCAAGGTTTCAGCGTGAACTCAACGTGACATCAGGAGATTGTTTTGGGGACGTAGACAAGTGACTTCTAAAGTTCATATAAAGAATAATCAAGAATAGTTAAGTAATGGGGAGGGAATTAGATCTACTAATTATTAAAACATATTATAAATTTTCAAAAATTGTAAAAGCACAATTGTATTTCCATGAATAGAGAGATGGAATAATGAATGAGAATACAAAGTCCAGAAATACACACAATTACATTTAGGATTTAGAATATAGTACGGGTGGTACTTCTGATTGGTAGGAGAAAGATGGATTACTCCATAAATGCTGTTGGGAAAACAGGCATCCGTCAGAAAAAAATACAGGTGGACCCCTCTTTCCTAGCTCTCGCCAGGCACATAATCTAATGGCGGATCGCCTCACCCAGGGTTATGGGAGACTGCGTACCCCGAGCCTCCCGGCGCTGGCCCGGGGCTTGTAACCAGACGGTGAGGGAAATCTCCAAGGGTCTCAGCGCATGCTGGAACTGGCGGCACACGACAGCAGCAGCACAGGGAGGGAGAGCAGGGCTTACGCTGGAGGAGACCCTCTGAGAAGCCCAGAGTACAGTTGGTAGCACACCTCGTCCCTGGCAGAACCAAACACAATTCCTCCCAGAGGGCAGTATGCCAAGTTTTGGCCCAGATTCGGTTCAAAAATATTATTGGAAATAAAGATTCAAGGGAAGTGGATGTGGTTCAAGTGATTGAGCTCCCACCTACTGCATGGGAGGTCCTGGGTTCAGTTCCTGGTGTTTTCTAAAGAAGACGAGAAAGAGAGTGAGCTGGTGTGGGGAGCTTACGCCGATAAGATGATGCAACAAGAGACACAAGGAGGAAAACATAATGAGAGACAAAACAAAAGCAGGGAGCAGAGGTGGCTCAAGTGATTAGGTGCCTCCCTCCCACATTGGAGGCCTGCTTGGTTCCCGGTGCCTTCTAAAAGGAAGATGAGCACACAACGAACAGACACAACAAGTGCAAACAAGGTTGTGGGAGAAATAAATAAATAAAATAAATATTTTAAAAAAAGGAAAGGATCAAGACATGCTGATAAAAGATTCAATTCAAAAGGAAGCTATAACATTCTTAAACTTGTCCACACAATAAAATATTCAATAACCTAGATGAATCAAAAATTGATGGAATCACAGGGATAAGCTGAAAATTCATGTGGAAGATGATAAGCTCCTCTCAATTACTCATGAATCAAACAGATAATGATAAAGACAGACTTGGGCAACACAATTAACAACTTTGACTTAATGGATGTGTGTAAGAGTATATATGTCCAATTAGGTTAGAAATTAGTAACATATTTGGAAGTTAAGAAACAGATTTCTATTTCTGCTTCTGGCAAGGAGGGAGTAACAGGGACAGGATTTACCCTGTGGCCTGAAAACAAAACAAAACAAAACATGACAGTCATCTAAACCAACAATTTTCAGGACAATGGACATCACACAACGAAGGGCAGTGATGGCAGGGAGATGGACGCACACGAGGGGAACCCTAGTGTCCCCGCTCACTGCCTCGAGCGTTTCCAGGCTGAGGCTGAGCCCAGCAGGCTCTGGAGCTGAGGGGGAGCTAAGAGTCCAGGGGGTCCAGGGAACTAAAATCCACGGGACAGAGCATCAGAGAGGAGAGAGCTGCACACAGAGAAAACCCCAGAGACCCGTGGCAGGTCCTTGAGTCTTCTGGGGTATGGATAAGTGCACGCATGGAAGGAAACACTCAAGGCCAGGGAAAGAACCACCCGAGAGGAATAAAGAAAGCAATTCCTGACACACAGGGCCAGGAATAGTGCCTACTTCCACCAGCCAGACAAAAAAAATTATAATTCATGGGCCATTGGGCAGAATACTCAGAAAAGTCTTACTTCAGTGGTAAGAAAAAATTAGCCCCAGACTGAGTACTGGGTGGACCCATCTAATAAATCACAAAAGCAAGACTCAAGGGAAACGGATGTGGCTCAAGCAGCTGGGCTCCCGTCTACCATACAGGAGGTCCAGGATTTGGTGCCCAGGGCCTCCTGGTGAGGGCAAGCTGGCCCATGCGGAGTGCCGCCCCACGAGAGTGATTCCCCAAAGGAGTGCCACCCCATGCAAGGAGTGCTGGCCAACTGCAGAGAGCTGGTGCAGCAAGATGACACAACAAGAGACACAGAGGAGAGACAATAAGAGACACAGCAGAAAAAGGGAGCTGAGGTGGTACAAGAGAATGATCACCTCTCTCCCATTCTGGAAGGTCCCAGGATTGGTTCCCAGAGCTGCCTAACGAGAATGCAAGCAGACACAGAAGAACACACAGCGAATGGACACAGAGAGCAGACAACTGGGCGGGGCGGTTAGAAATAACTCTTAAAAAAAAAAGCAAGACTCCAAAGGAATACAAAAGTATTCACCACCCAACGAGGTAGCATTCATAATGTCTGGCCTCCAATCAAAGATTACCAGGCATGCCAGGATGCAAGCAAACGAGACCTTAATGAGGAGAGTCGATCCGCTGAAACTGACCAGAAGACACGGGTGTTAGGTGTAGCAGAAAAGGACAAGAGTTATAACTGCATCCCAGCCGTTCAAAAATTTAAGTAGAGATATGGAAGATATAGAAAACATACAAATTAAATTTCTAGAGATGAAAACTACAATGTCTGAGATGAAAACTACACTGGATGGGGCTAATGGCAACAGAGATATTGCAGAAGGAAAGATTAGTGAACTTGAAATCATAGCAATAGAAATTATCCAACATGAAATACAGGGGGAAACAAGAATAAAAAGAAGAAGCAAGAAAGAAAAGAAAAGAGCACCAGTAAGCTGTGGGACAACTTCTAGCACTCTAATACATAGATAATTGGAGTCCTCAGAAGAGGAGGTTCAGAAAAAATATTTGAAGAAATGCTGGCCCCAAACTTCCCAAACATAGTGAAAACTACACACTTATAGATCTCCAAGATCAATGAACCCCAAGGACAAGAAACACTAAGAAAACTACCCCAAGAAGCATTATAATCAAATTGCCTAAAACCAGTGACAAAGAGAAAACCTTAAAGATAGGCAGAGATAAAAAGTATGTTACATTGGGAGGCAGATGTAGCTCAACTGATAGGGCGTCCGCCTACCACGTAGGAGGTCCAGGGTTTGAATGCAGGGCCTCTTGACCCGTGTGGAGCTGGCCCACGTGCAGTGCACAAGGAGTGCCGTGCCACGCAGGGGTGTCCCCTGTGTAAGGGAGCCCCAGGGGCAAGGAGTGCCCTGCAAGGAGAGCCCTGCAAGGAGAGCAGCCCCCTGCAAAAAAGCACAGCCTGCCCAGAAGTGGCACCACACACACGGAGAGCTGACGCTGCAAGATGACGCAACAAAAAGAAACAGGTTCCCGGTGCCTCTGACAAGAATACAAGCGGACACGGAAGAACATACAGCAAATGGATACAAGAGAGCAGGGGGGGGGGGCAGGGAAGGGGAGAGAAATAAAAATAAACCTTTTAAAAAAAAAGATATGTTACATTCAGAGAAACACAGATGAGGCTGACATCCGATTTTTCATTAGAAAAGCATGACAGCAGACCCTGGAGCAGCATCTGGAAAAATACTGTCAACCTAGAACTCTAGGCCCAGCAGAAATACTGCTAAAATGAAGGTAAAATAAAGACATTTTCTGAACAAAAGTTGATAGAATTCATTACTGGCACACCCATGCCATGAGGAAAGTTAAAGAATGCCTCCCGGGAGCAGACGTGGCTCAAGGTGCCGCGCGCCCCCTCCCGCACGGCAGGTCCTGGGTTCGGTTCCAGGGCCTCCTGTAAAAACAAAAACTAACAACAACCAAAAACAAATGAAAGGGAAACGGACTTTGGCCCAGTGGTTAGGGCGTCCGTCTACCACATGGGAGGCCCGCGGTTCAAGCCCCGGGCCTCCTTGACCCGTGTGGAGCTGGCCCATGCGCAGTGCTGATGCGCGCAAGGAGTGCCGCGACACGCAGGGTGTCCCCCGCGTAGGGGAGCCCCACGCGCAAGGAGTGCACCCATAAGGAGAGCCGCCCAGCGCGAAGGAGGGAGCAGCCTGCCCAGGAATGGCGCCGCCCACACTTCCCGTGCCGCTGCCGACAACAGAAGCGGACAAAGAAACAAGAAACAAGACGCAGCAAAAAGACACAGAAAACAGACAACCAGGGGAGGGGAGGGGAAATAAATAAATAAAAATAAATCTTTAAAAAAAAAAAAAAAAAAAAAAAAAACAAATGAAAAAACAAACTCAGGGAATCTGATACGGCTTGGTGGTTGAGTGCTGGCTTCCCACACACAAGGTCGTGGGTTCAATCACTGGCCCCCAATACCTCAAAGAGAGAGAGAAAAAAACAGAATGTCCTTCTCCTTCAGGCATAAGGAAAATAATGCCAGATGTAAATCTGAATCTAAACATGGTGACTACATGGGAAAAAATCAAAGGGGAAATTGGAAAGTATTTAAAACTGAATGAAAATGAAAACCTAACATAACTGAATTTGTGATATGCCACTAAAGCATACTTAGGAAGAATGGCACTAAAAGCCTATTTTAGACAAAAAGAAAGTTCTCAAATCAATGATTTCAGCTTCTACCTTAAGAAACTAGAAAAAGGAGAGAAAATTAAACCTAAAGTAAGCAGAAGAAAGGAAATGAAAACGATCAAAGTGGAAATCAATGAAATAGAAAACAGAAAAACAGTGGAGAAAAATCAAGGAGACCAAAAGCTGGTTCTCTGGATCAATAAAATGGATAAACTAGACTAATCAGGGGAAAAAAGAAGACGTGATTTACCAAGGAAGATTGAGAGAGATGACATCACAACAGATTCTAGAGGTATTAAAAGGATAAGGGAATTTTATGAACATTTTATGCCAACAAATTGAGCAACTTAGAAGAAACTCACTCAAGAAGAAATAGCTAACCTTGTATATGTATTAAAGACATTGAAATTGTAGTTAGAAATCTTCCCACACTTCCCACAAAGGAAGCTCTGGCATTTGGTTCACTGGTGAGTTCCACCAAGCATTTAAGGGAGAAGTAATACCGATTCTGCACAAACTTCCAAAAAGTTGAAGAGGAGGAAATACTTCCTGGCTCGTTCTATGAGGCCAACATTATCCTGATACCAAAACTAGACAAGGAAACTATAAGAAAAGTACAGACAAATATTTGTCGTGAACATAGATGTAAAAGTTCTAAACAAAATTTTAGCAAATTCAATCCATCAGTGTGTTAAAAAGATCAATCACCATGACCAGGGGGCTTGACCAGCAAAAGCAGACTGCATTACTATTAGAGGACCAATCGATGTAATTTGCCCTATTAACCAACTAAAAAGAAAAAATATATGATCATCGCAACAGATGTAGAGAAAGCATTTGTCAAAATCTGACACCCATTCCTGATAAAATTTCTCAGCAAACTTCCTCAGCATAATAAAGGGCACCTATGAAAACCTCGAGCTGACATCGTACAGCCGTGGAAGGGAGCGATTCCCTCCTCGGATCAGGAGCACGGCTTGATGTGTGCTCAACACTGCTGCTCAGCACAAAGAAGCCAAAGGGATCCAGAGCGGACAGGAGGCAGGAAGGCTGCCTTGACCTGCAGACAACGCTACTGTCTGCAAAAGCCCACAGAATCTAAGAACAGCTGCTAGGACTAATGAGCTCAGTGAGTTTGCGGGATACAAGGTCAACATGCAAAAATCAATTGTATTTATCTATGCTAGCAAGGAAGAGTCAGAAACAGAACTTTAAAACACAATTTCACCCATAATAACAACAACAAAAAAGAAACAAGGACAAACCTGACAAAAGATGTACACTGAAAACTACAAAATGTTGGCTGAGAGAAATTACAGAAGACCTAAAAAAATGAAGAGATATACCTTATTCATGGATCAGAAGGCTCAATATTGTTAAGATGTCAGTTTTTCCAAAACTGACCTATAAAGTCAACATAATTGCAATAAAAATCCCAGTGGGCTATTTTGTAGAAATTGACAAGCAGATTCCAAAATTCTCATGGAAATGGAAAGAACCTAGAATAGTCAAAACAACTCTGAAAAAGAAGAACAAAGTTGGAGGACTTACACTAACTGGTTTCAAGAATAATTATAAAGCTACAGTGTGTGGTGGTGGCGGACTTGGCCCAGTGGTTAGGGCGTCCATCTATCACATGGGAGGTCTGTAGTTCAAACCCCAGGCCTCCTTGACCCGTGTGGAGCTGGCCCACGCGCAGTGCTGATACGTGCAAGGAGTGCCCTGCCACACAGGGGTGTCCCTGCGTAGGGGAGCCCCATGCGCAAAGAGTGCGCCCCATAAGGAGAGCTGCCCAGTGCGAAAGAAAGTGCAGCCTGCCCAGGAATGGTGCCGCACACACGGAGAGCTGACACAACAAGATGACACAACAAAAAGAAACACAGATTCCCGAGCCGCTGACAACAACAGAAGCAGACAAAGAAGACGCAGCAAATAGACACAGAGAACAGACAACCGGGGCGGGGGCGGGGGCGAAAGGGGAGAGAAATAAGTAAAATAAATCTTTAAAAAAAAACCCAGTGTGGTATTGGCATAAAGAGAGAATAAAAATAACAGACAACCCAACACATATCCATGCACGAATGGTTTTCTTTCGTTTGCCAAATGATTTTTGAGAAAGTAGTAAAGACAATGCAGTGGAGAAAGGATCTATTTTCCAGGATGGTGCTGGAACAACTGAGTATCTATATGCAAAAAACAACCAAACAACATCACCCTGAATCCGTAAGTTTCACCAGCTACAAAAACAAACAAACAAACAAAAAAACTAAAAATGGATCACAGACCTAAATGTAAAACCTACAATTACAAAACTTCTGGAAGAAGACATAGGGGAAATTTGTCATGAATTTGGGTTAGGCAAAGATTTCTTAGATATGATAGCAAAACCACAACTCACAAAAGAAACAATTGATAAATTAGACTTCATCAAACTAAAAAGTTCTGCACTCAAAAGACACTATAAAGAATGGACAGTTCAAAGCGTGGGACTGTGTAACACAAGGAATCTGGTGGCGGACAACGGACTGCGGTTAACAGGACAAACGTGAGAACGTTCTCTCATGAACTGTAACGAATATTAAACCCTAATACAGGGTGTTCATAATCGGGTGGGTTGGGGGAAAAAGACACCAAATGCATATGGGCTAGAGGAGCTCATAGTTTGTGACAAATGTTTCACAACAGTGAAGGTGTTGGTGGAGGGTTGATGTATGGGAGCCCTGTATGATGACACGCATGTTTGCTTTGTAAGTTCACAACTTTTACTATATACTTTACTGTTTATGTATGTGCATGTATGTACATATACTTCAGTAAAATTTTATTAAAAATATTTTTACTGAGGCTAACTCATAATTGTCCTTCAGAGAACTGCAAGCTTAACCCTAATGAATAAAGAAATGTCCTAGTTTTTATTCCATGAAAACAGACACTAATTATATTGTAACTAATTCATCAACTGGACAATAATTATTGAGACTCAGTAATTTAATGCTTATAATACCTGATTTAGAATTGAATGATGGTTGTCCATTTTCATTTAGTTCATTGTTTGGTTATTAGTTTTATAAACATGATTTTCAAGTTTTAAAGATGTTTAATGACGATAGTTAAATAAATAAGCTATTGCTCTGAAAAAAAAAAGATCCCATTAAGAGAATAAAAAGACAGATTGCTGACTGCGAAAAATCTTGCCAAGTGCTTATCTCATAAAAGGGCTTGTATCCACAGTATATAAAGAACTCTCAAGAATCAGTCATAAGAGAAACAACCCAATTTTTAAAAGGAGGGATTTGAAAAGACACTTCAACAAAGAAAATATATGGACAGCAAACAAGCACATGAAAAGATGCTCCATGCCAGTGTTCATTGGGGATATGCAAATTAAGAGCAAAATAAGAGACCACTACACCCCCATAAGATGGGCGACTGTTGAAAAGACAGCCAGTACCAGTCACAGCTCTCATTACTGCTGGTGCGACGTAAATGGTACAACGACCTTGGGAAACAGTTGGGCAGTTTCTCATAAATTTAAACATATGCCCACCATATGATCCAACCCTTCCACTCCTAGGTAGCTATCGAAAAGAAACAAAAGGACACAAAGACTTGCACATGAATTTTTGTATAGAGTTTAAAAACTAGAAACAACCTAAACGTTCGTCAATAGATAAACGGATAAGCACACTTGGTACATCAATACAATGGAATACCATCCAGCAATAAAAAGAAATGAACTATTGATTCATGCAATAACATGGGTGAATCTCAAAAACGTAACTATGCTGAGTAAAAGGTGCGAGACTAAAGAGTACATACTGTATGATTCCATTTATATAGAACTCTAGAAAAGCCAAGTTAACCTCTAGTGATCAAGATCAAAAGCAGAGAAGGGGAACAGACAAGGCTCTCAAGCAGTTGGGAGCCTGCCTCCCACATGGGAGGTTCCGGGTTTGGTTTCCGGTGCCTCCTGAAAAAACAAAAACAAACAAGCCAAATGTGGCTCAGTGGTTGAGCGTCAGCTTCCCACAGACGAGGTCCTGGGTTCAAGCCCCAGCCCCCAGAACCTCAAAAAAAAAAAAAGGAGATGAGATCAGCGGCTCCCTGGGATGGAGGGGGAGACTGTGGGGTGAAGGATATGTTCACACTCGCGTGAGCGTGGTGATAGCTTCATGAGTATATACATAGGTCAAAGCTTTTTCTATACTTTAAATATCTGCTTTTTATGTTTCATTAATTATGCCTCAATAAAGCTCTTTTAAACAAAGAATAAAGATGGATTCTTCTAAGTAGCCTGTTGTTAAAGGAGAAATCTTAACAGAAATTCCAATACTCGGACCTGAGTAATAATGAAAATATGAGGTATGAAAATGCGAGACACATGAAAAGCAGTATTTTATGGAAATGTCATAACCTTATATTAGGAAAGAAGAAAGGAAAAAAATTAATGAGTTAAGCAACCATATTTAGAACATAAACGCAATGGAAGGAGAGTGAGATGACAAAGATAAATGCAGGTTAATGTAACACAGAACAAGTACATAATAGAAAAAGACTGATAAGCTAAAAGTTGGGTTTTAGGAAAGTCTAATAAAAGTGAGAAAACTCTGGCAAGACTTATCAAGGAAAAAGCTAAGATGCAAACAATATCAGAAATGAAAAAAGCTGGGAAGCGGACTTGGCCCAGTGGTTAGGGCGTCCGTCTACCACATGGGAGGTCCACGGTTCAAACCCCGGGCCTCCTTGACCCGTGTGGAGCTGGCCCATGTGCAGTGCTGATGCGCGCAAGGAGTGCCCTGCCACGCAGGGGTGTCCCCCGTGTAGGGGAGTCCCACGCGCAAGGAGTGCGCCCCGCAAGGAGAGCCGCCCAGCACGAAAGAAAGTGCAGCCTGCCCAGGAATGGCGCCGCCCACACTTCCCGTGCTGCTGACGACAACAGAAGCGGACAAAGAAACAAGACGCAGCAAATAGACACAGAGACCAGACAACCGGGGGGAGGGGGGGGGGAATTAAATAAAAATAAAATAAATTAAAAAAAAAAAAAGGAAATGAAAAAAGCTAAAGGTGAGCCAGAGGGGAGCAGGTGGAGCTCAGGGGCTGAGCGCCCGCCTTGCCCGTACGAGGTCTGGGTTCAATCTCCAGAACCTCCTAACACACATATATAGAAATAAAGATACAGCCAGGACCAAAACAATAAGAGAATTTTATGAACAACTTTATGAAAAGAAATCTGAAAACTTAACCACAATGTAAAAATTCTTCTAAAAAATAATCAAGAAGAAATATAGAAGCAGATGTGGCTCAAGTGGTTGAGCTCCCACCTCCCACATGGGAGGCCCCAGGTTCAGTTCCCGGTGCCTCCTGAGAAACGAACAAGGAAGCCAGCGTAGTGCAGTGGCTGAGAGCTGGCTTTCTACATACGAGGTCCCAGGTTCAATCTCGGGCCCACGGTATCTCAAAAAACAAAACAAAACAAGAAAGGAACTGGAAAGCCTAAATAAGCCTGACCATTAAAAAAAATCGAATCATTCAGTGAACAGTACAGGAGAGAAAATACCTATCTAATTATGGAGGTTGGTATAACATTGACATAAAGGCAAAAATCTTAAATTATTAATAAATCAAATCCTACATCATATAAAAAAGATCATCATCTTTGGGCCAGCTTTGTGTTATGCTGGTAAGATTGATTTACTGCTTAAAATCACCTTATTTTATTCAATTTTTATGTAAAAAATAAAATCAATTAAAGATCAACAACAACAACAACAAAGATCAAGTTAGGTTTATACCAGGAGTAATTCAGCATTACAAATCCATTAATGGTATACATTAAAAAGCTATATTAATATCTCAATACAAATAGGGAAAAGTAATAAATGAAATTCACCATCCATAACAACTAAGCAAACTTTCTTAACCTGAGGAAGCTTAACTACCAAATAGCTACAGTCAACACCATTCTTAATGGCAAAGCAGTGGGAGCATTTTCTTTAAAATCAAGAGCAAGACAAGAACGCTCATTACCACTGCTTTTATTCAAGGCTGTACTTGAGATCCTATTGAGTGCAATAAAACAAGAAAAAGAAATGCAATATATAGGAAAAACAAAGCTATTATTGTTTATATATGATGGCTATCTAAGTAGAAACAAAACAATACAAAACAAACCTAAGGAAAAAGATCCACTTGAGAAAATCAATTGCATTTCTCTATAGCATCAAAAAAGAGTTTGAAAATATCATGGGAGATATCACTTACATTAACAACAAAATTAAATGGTACCTAGCAGTAAGCTACCCACCCACTCCCTCACCTCTTCAAGTCTTTCTTCCAAGTCCACCATCTCAATTTGGCCTGCCCTGAACACCCTACTTAAAATTGCAACCTAGTACAGTTCCTGGTACAGTAGATGGTCAATAAATACTTAAGAATGAATGAGTGAAACCCTTAAGGGTATAAGAGCTTTACTGAGAAATTATAAAACTGCATTGAAAGGCATTAAAGGGAAGTGGATTTGGCTCAACAGATAGAGCATGTGCCTCCCACATGGGAGGTCCAGGGTTCAGACCCCGGCCTCCTGACTGTGTAGAGCTGGCCCACGTGCAGTGCTGATGCGCACAAGGAGTGCCCTGCCACAAAGGGGTGTCCCTCGCGTAGAGGAGCCCCATGCGCAAGGAGTGTGCCCTGCAAGGAGAGCCGCCCTGCATGAAAAAAGTGCAGCCTGCCCAGGAGTGGCGCCGCATGAAGAGCTGATGCAGCAAGATGATGCACAAAAAGATACACAGTTTCCTGGGGCCGCCGAGGGTGCAAGAGGACACAGAAGAACACACAGCAAGTGGACACAGAGAGCAGGCAACATTGGGGAAGGGGGGAGAAAAATAAATAAAATAAATCTTAAAAAAAAATCAATAAGAAAAAAACAATTCAAAATAAAATTGGAGAAAATACTATAACATACACGTAACAGAAAAAGTAACTCAAATACCAAGAAACAAAAGATGTTCAACTTCACTAGCAATTAGGAAAATGCAAATTAAGGCCACCACAAATTGTATACCCCCTGGATTGGCAAGTGTTGCTGTGGCTATGGAGCAATGGAAACTTCCACTTTGGAAAACAGTTTGGCATTAACTTGTAAAGTTGAATATGCATATACCCTACCACCTAGCAATTTTGTTCCAAAGTTACTACCCTAACAAACTTTTGCATCTATTCAAATGAGGAGACACAAACAAGAATGTTTATAGCAGCTTTGCTCATAATACCAAAAACTAAATACAACAAGCTACAACTACAAAGACAACACAGATGACTCTTAAAAAATATAATGCTGAACTTAAAAAGGGCATTGCAGGTGTCTCACACAGTATGGTATCATGTTTGTAAAAGTAAATGTAAGTACAACTAGACAATATGTTGCTTAAGATATACAATCTGTTGGTAAATTACTTTTTAAGAAGCAAAGCCATGATCAACACATTTAGCTTAGTCTTGTGACCTTCAGGAGAAGAGCGGGCAGGGGAATGAGGCTGGGAGGCACCCAGAGGGGCCTCACTCGTGTTAATATTTTAATTGTAAGCAAATCCACAGGTGTGCATTTATTAGTATGCCTCACGCTTTCTATTACGTTTTATTTTTCTTTTGTATGCATCACTCGGGACGTCATAACTTAAAAATTTTCAAGTGCATCAAATATTTAAATGTAAAAAATGAATCCACAGGGAGCAGAAGTGGCTCACGTGGCTGAGCACCCGCCTCCCACATGGGAGGTCCTGGGTTTGGTTCCCGGTGCCTCCTGAAAAACAAAACCAAACAAAAAAAAAAAAACAAAAAAAAACAAAAAAAAAAACAAACAACAAGCAAAACAAGAGAAAAAACCAGCGCAGGGAGGCCTACGTGGCTCAGTGGTCGAGCACTGGCTTCCCACATATGGGTTCAATCCCTGGACCAGGTACCTAAAAAAAAACAAAAAACAACCATAAAAGTACTAGAGAAAAGAACCTACAGGAGACGTTTAAAAATAATCATAGAGTGAGAAAGGCCTTTTAAAATATGAAAAAACAAGAACAAAAAATGCTGGAGTCTTTAAAAGATTGGTGAATTGGGCAAATTTCACCATAAAAGAGAGAAAAAACAACAACCAAGCAGAAAAAATAATCTGCATCAATAGGCAAAGGTCTATTTCCTTGATGTATACTCTTACAAGCCAATAAGAAAAGCCAATCCTTTGTGGAAAAATTAACAAAGGATATGCACAGACTCACAGAAAAGGAAATACAAACTGACCTTAAACTCATAAAGTATGCTCAACCCTGCTCACAGTAAGAGAAACGAAATTCACTGGGATATTACCGTTCACTTATAAGACTGTGACAGATTGAAAAACACAAGGTAACCACTGCTTGCTGCTGCCATTTTTCAATCCTTGAGGATTTCGGCTCTGGACCGAAACCCTGGTGTGACGCACGACCTGCGGAGCTCGAGGCCGGTAGAGGCAGCAATTCCTCCACTTCTCCTCCAGCGACCCCGCCAGTGCCACCTCGAGGAACCCCAGCCCCAGGAACCCCGCCCCAACACCTCCTGCCGGGACAGCGCCACCCGCTGCTGGTACCTCAACTCCAGCGATTCTCCGGCTCCACCAGAACCTCCGTCGGTCTGTTCTCCATAATGTCACTCTCCCGTCCTCCCTCCTCACGCAGCTCAAGGCCCTAGTCTCCTTTTTGTAAATGGCCCCGTGCACCGCGCGGCCAATCCCTAACTCCAGATGGCTGCAGCCCTCACCTGCTCGGCCCCTGCAGCTGTGCGGCTCAGCAGGGCTGGAGAAAGGTCTCACTTTAAATGTGTGACACAGGGAAGCAGACTTGGCTCAGTGGTTAGGGCGTCCGCCTACCACACGGGAGGTCCGTGGTTCAAACCCCGGGCTTCCTGACCCGTGTGCAGCTGGCCCATGCGCAGTGCTGATGCGCGCAAGGAGTGCCGTGCCACGCAGAGGTGTCCCCCACGTAGGGGAGCCCCATGTGCAAGGAGTGTGCCCCGTAAGGAGAGCCGCCCAGAGCAAAAGAAAGTGCAGCCTGCCCAGGAATGGCGCCGCACACATGGAGAGCTGACACAAGATGACACAACAAAAACAAACACAGATTCCTGTGCTGCTGATAAGGATAGAAGCAGTCACAGAAGAACACACAGCAAATGGACACAGAGAGCAGATAACTGGGGAGGGGGGGGCAGGGGAAGGGGAGAGAAATAAATAATAAAAAATAAATCTTAAAATAAATAAATGTGTGGCACACACCCCAGCTGGGCCCCTGCTGCTGGGTGGCAATCGTGACATTTCTCCTGGGCAACTATTTCCTGCCCTTTCAGCTACTGGAGACCCTGCTTCCAACTTCCCCGAGAAAACAAGGCAGTCAGAAGCAGAGGGCCACAAGCTTCCCGGAAAACAAGGCAGTCAGAAGCAGAGGGCCACAAGCTCCCCCGCGGGTCTCCGCTCCCCTGCGCTGTGCCCCTTGTCTTCCCTGTTGCCGCTCCCCCGGCCCCTCCCTGCTCCAGGCCACCCCCCGCCACGCCACTCCAGCACTCTCTTCTCTCTCGACCATCACTTTCCCCTTCTCTACTGGATCTTTCTCATCAGCGTACGGACAAATTAGATATTTTCCCTTGGCCTTACATTGTGCTCCAACTACCACTCCCCTTCTCTCACCACTTTAGTGTCAAACTCAAACAGGACCCCGGCTTTGCTGCCTCTCGACTCTCTGGCACAGGGGTCTCTGGGACCCCTGCCCCCTCCACTCCTCTGACATGCCACCGAGGGCCTCCACCTTGCCGAGCCAGTGGTCCAGCCTTGGTCTCTCTGTTCCATCCGTCAACAGCGTCTGACGCAGGCGACTGCTGCGTCCTCCCTGGCACGTGCTCTCAGCTGGTCCTCCAGGCCCCGCGTTCGCCAGGTTTCCCTCTCTCTCGCTGGCCATGCTCCTTTGCTGGGCCATATCTCCCTGACCCCCAGGTGCTGGACACCCGGGCCTCAGCTCCCAGACCTCTTCAGCAGCTCTCATTTGCAGGGTGACTCCACCCGCTCAGATTCTCCTGGAGCTCCGGCCTCCGATTCTCAGCTGCTTTCTCAACATCTGCCCCTGCGTGTTTAGCAAGCACCTTGAACTCGTGAATTCCTCCCTCCAACCTGCCACTCCTGAAACCCGCCTCCTCTGAATGGGAACCCATCCTTCCAGTCGCTCAGGCCAGAAACCTTGGAGATTTCCTGGACCGCCCTGTTTCCCCACCTTTCTCTTCCTGTCACTCATCTCCCTGTTTCCTAGGTTGACTTCAAGCACATCGATCTTCTCAAACCTGCACTGGCTGCCCGGCCCTCAGAGCAAAGCTCGAGACCTCGGGGAGGTCCACAAGGCCCCGCACGGCCCCCGCCCCATTACTCCTCCTCCGTCACCTCCCCTGGGGCTCCCCTCGCCCGGCCGCCTGGGCTCTCCTCCCTGAACACAGCGGGCTCACCTGCCAGGGCCTGTCACACACAGCGGCCCCGCTGAGAACACGCCTGTCCTGGACGTGCACGCGGCTCAGGCCCCACTTCCACAGGTGCCGCCCCCTTTCCAGCAAGGCCTTTCTTAACCACTTAGCAGGGCCACACGCCCTCCCGGGCACCCGAGCCTTCCTGCAAGCGTTACTTTTCTCTTTGTCCTGCTCACGCTGCACATTTTATTAATTCAATTAGCATACGTCTACCTCCCCTACCAGAACGTAAGCCTGTGACCAAGGGCTTTTTGTGTATTTTGAGGACTGCTGCATCCACAGTACACGGAACGCGCTGGCACAGAGGAGGTGCTTGCAAACGGTGTCCTGGAGGAACGACGACACACTGGCCGGCTCGGGGGGCGGCATCTGACAGGTGTGGCAGGGACGCCAGTGGGCACAACCTCTACCGAGGGCAAGCTGGCATCCGCTACCACACCTACAGAGGCACGTGTCCTTGGACCGCATTTCTACTTCCAGTAATACCCTTTAGATAACTTCAAACGGGTGTGAAATGACACAGGAAAGGGTTGTGTATTTGGAGGGGACCAAATGGTGAGAGAGACTTGTTGCTATTAACCCCTTAAAACTTGAATTTTGAGCCGCGTGAACGATCTATCTGTTAAAAGGAGAATAAGGTGGAAGTTTACGTTCCAATATGGAGTGAGCTCGACGACACGGAAAACCTAACGTGCGAGGGAATGAGTGCAGCAGGTTACACACCGGGGTGGGAGGAAATACTTTTCACTATTTATCCCTTTGTACCTTTTGAGTTTTATACCTTATATATGCACTTCCTTTTCAAAAAGAAACAGGGTAATTTAAAAAATAGAATAACGGTAGTGGCGGGAGAATGCCTTTTTCCATAAATCACGCAGACACTCCTGGGACGGAAAGCTGCCGTGTTTCCCCACTTGAAGGAGACGGACTTCCAGGGAACCAAGTCAAGTGGCGCAGAGAGGGGACAGGCCGAGCTCGGGGCTTCCCGGGCTGCCACGCAGTCCCCGCCGCCCTCCTGCGGGCTCTCTCGGCCGCTGCGTCCTGCAGGGCCGCCCCTCCTAAGCCCAGCCCCCGCCTCAGGGCCGCAGCGGCTTCTGAGCAGGCCCCAGCCCGCCCGGCCCCCTCCCCGTACCTGTCAATGATGACCGGGTCGGAGGGCGTCTCGTTGCGGTTGCCGCAGCTCTTCCGGTCACAGCAACGGCTGAAGGACAGATGAGGAGGCGTGAGGGAGAGGAGATGACGTGGGGGCCCCTCCACCAGCACAGCCCAGGGTCGGAAGGTGACGTCCTATCTCAGGGCTCGGGACCCCCGGGCCAGACGGGCGCCCAGGGGCCACGGGGAGGAAGGCGGCGGGTTCTTCTCAGGGACCTGGGACCCGGCCCTGGGGATCAGGTTGGCGAGGAAACCCTGTCCCCACGGCGAGTCGCCCCTGGGGTCCAGGAAGGGCCGGCTGCAGCCCTGGGGGGCCTCCCCCTGGTGCACCCTTCTTCCAGGCTTGCCCACCTCTAAAAGAGCTCAGGCTGAAGCCGAGGCCCAGGCGCCATCAGCCCACCAGCACCCAGCACCCAGCACCCAGGCTAAGAAACGCGACCAGGGTCCCCGCAGCCCTGGCGTGCCCCTTGGGGGTCCCGGCTCCAGTCTTCAGCACCGTGTCCTCCTTTACACAGAAGGGAGACGCTGCCTACAGACGCCCGGGGGGTCCCGGGGGAGAAGGCCCCCCGCAGCCAAGCTCCCTGCGGCTGAGCTCAGGCGCTGCCCCCCAGTGCCCGCCCCCAGCCTCATTAGTGAGGCGCAGGCTCCCGGGGGCGCAGGACGCCTCTCACCAAACACGAGGAGCCGCACAAACAGGCCCCGCTAATGGGGCCTCAGGGACCCCTCCTCGGCCCCCCGGGCCCCGGCCTCGCTCCTCCCGGCTCCCTGGGGTCCCCCCAGGAGCAGCCGCAGGGGCGGGCGCAGCGACGGGAGGCTGGCAGGAGCCCTTGGCAACCCCACGGTGGCCTCACCTGCACATGATCTCGTGTGTGAGCAGCACGCGGCACATTTCGGGGTTCTTGTCCTGCCCCTCATAGATGATGGCCTGGGGGGGCACAGACTGGCCTGGGGAAAGGCTCCCCTCCAGCCCAGGGCCTGTGGCTCTACCCGGCCAGGAGCAGGGGCTCCAGCCGCAGCCAGAGGGGCGGTGCTCAGGCCCCTCCACACCCGCCCGTCCACCAGCGACCCTCGTCTCCTGCCCGGCCTGGGTGGAGGCTGCAGGGGGCCCTGCTGTGTGGGGCGGCCCGGGCAGCCACAGCGGAACCCATCACCCTAGTCAGACTCGAGCAGACCCACACGCTCTGCACACTCAGTGCTTCACAAACGCTTGGGGAGGGATGGGAGGGGGTAAGGAGGGAAGGAGAGGGAGGGGGAGGAGGAAGAGGAGGAGGGGGAGGGGTGAGGAGGAAGAGGAGGAGGGAGGGAGAGGGGAGGGAGGGGGAGAGAAGGGGGAAGGAAGGGGAGGGGTTAGGAGGGAAGGGGAGGGGGGAGGAGGAGGAAGAGGAGGAGGGGGAGGGGTGAGGAGGGGGGAGAGAAGGGGAGGGAGAGGGAGGGGAGGGGTGAGGGGTGAGGAGTGAGGGGAGTGAGGGAAGGAGGAAGGAGGGGTGGAGGGAGGGGAGGGGAGGGGAAGGGAGGGGGAGAAGAGGGGGAGGGAGGGGAGGGGATGGGAGGGGTGAGGACGGAGGGGAAGGATAGAGGATGGAGGGAGGAGGGGGGAGAGGGAGGAGGGGGAGAGGGAGGGGGAGGGAGGGGAAGAGGAAGAGGAGGAGGGAGGGGGAGGGGAGGGAGGAGGAGAGAAGGAGGAGGGAGGGGGGAGAGGGTAAGAGAAGGGGGAGGGAGGGGGAGGGGTGAGGTTAGGGATGAGGAGGGAGGGAGAGGGGAGGGGTGAGGAGGGAGGGGAGGGGGTAAGAAGGGAAGGGGAGGATAGGGAGGGTAGGAGGAGGGAGGGGTGGAGGGAGGGGGAGGGGAGGAAGGGGTGAGGAGGGGAGGGGAGGGAGGGGAGGGGCAAGGGGGGAGGGAAGGGCGGGGAGAAGAGGGGGAGGGAGGGGAGAGGAAGGATAGAGGATGGAGAGGGAGGGGGGGAGAGGGAGGGGGGCCCCTGTCCTCAGCTCCGCCCTCCAGGCTGGTCCCCTCCCCTTCCCCTCAGCAGGAGCTGAGGGCGCAGCACTGGCTCTGGCCGCCCAGGCCCCTCCTGCACCCCTCGTGTCCCCTCCGCTGGGGGCGCCGCCGCGCTGGAAGGCCTGGGAGTCATGCCCCAGGAGGGGTCCCGGCCCTCCTGCCTGATGACCCAAGCGGGACCCCGGCTTCCCGCCCTGGGCCAGCTCCTTCCTCCTCACAGCTCCCCTTGCCTTGGCGGGGGCCCCATCCTTCCCAGCCCTGCCCCTGCCCGTGCGCCGAGCCCCCCCAGGCCCGTGCCCCCGAGTTCCGGGGCCAGGACGGGCTCTGCCGGGCACTAGGACGGGCTCTCGGCACAGGTGCCGCCTTCCCAGTCTGGCACGGGCGGCGCCTGCTCCTGCCGGGCCAGGGCGGGCGCGGGGGGCTCCCGGAGCTGGGGGCCGGGCGCCCTGGGCTGCTCACCTGCTTGGACATGGAGTCGATGAGGCGCACGTAGAGGTCCTGCTCGGTCCGGAGCCCTAAGGGTGGGGGGAGCTGTGGTCTCGGGGGGCTGGACCCGCCCTCGCCCCGTGGCCACACCTGCGGTGCAGCAGGCCCAGGCTTCGGGGCGGGGGCTCCGCTCACCATTGCTGTACACCAGCCAGAGGCGGTAGTGGATCCCATTGTTGGTCTTCTCGGCTCCGTGCTCCTGCAGGGCGGGACGGGGCGCTGCGGGGGCCTCTCGGGGAGCCGCCGCCCTCCCTGCTTCGCCCACGCCCTGCTTTCTCCGTCTGCTCACACGTGCGTCCCGGCGGGGCGCACCTCCCACCCCTGCCCGCCCAGCCGGCCCCAGCCTCACCCGCTCCTTTTCCACGAAGTCCACAAAGGCCGTGCGCTCCACCTCCACGGGCTGCCCGTGCCGGTCGTACATGGCTAGCACGAAGTGGAAGAAGTTGGATTTCCTGAGGTTGGAAGGGGGCTGCTTCTCGAAATGTGCGCGTGCCAGGCCCCCACCACTGTGGGGAGAGAGGGAGCTGGGAAACCACGGAGCGGCTGCAGCAACAGGGCTGGGAGCCCCAGCCGGGCAGGGGGCTGCAGGGGACCCTCGCCAGGCCTGCTCGGGGCCTCTCTCCTGGGGCCCAAGATTAGAAAGGATGAGCTCCAAAACCAAATGCACAAACCAGAGGCTCCTGTGGGCGCCCACGGCACCCTGAGGGCACTGAGGAGCAGCTGGGGGTGCTGGGGCAGCTTGCCACAGTCCCTCGGGCCCTGGGCGCATTTCCACGGGCCTGAGGCATTGCCTGGGAAGGCGTCACATTGGCTCAGGTCACCGGTGGGCACAGTCTAGACCTGGGCTGTACCCCCAGGAAGAGGGACCTGCCCCGAGGCTGGGAGGAAGACAGCAGGGGGCCTTCTGTCACCAGGAGCCACTGCCAGAGGGAAGGCAGGGCCACGGCCTGTCCACCACACTTTCCGGACTCCAGTGATAGACCAAAGATTGAGTGGGGTTGGCACGAAACGCTGGACAGCAAAAGCGGTAGGTGGCCCCCAAAAGATACCACTAGAGCAAAAACTGCAGAAGCGGTGGAGGAAAAAAGTTAACTCTTTGTGAGAGGTGAGGGGAAGCCTTCCTGGAGACGGTGGCCTTTTCCTGGGCCTTGAGGAACGAATGGGAGCTGAGCAGGTGGAGGAGGCAAAAGGGCAGAGCAAACAGCTCGGGAAATGGCTCTGGTGTGAGGGCTGGTGCCCTGAGCCCCACGTTTCCAAGAGGAAAGAGAGGAGAGAAAAAGCTGCATTGGTAAGTGACCAGGCGAGGCCACGAAAGCCAGGCCCAGGCGTGGGGCCCTGGCCACACAGCGCTTGGGACACGCAACGTCAAAGCCACACAGGGATCTGCATGTGGCCCCCACGTGGCCCCCGCAACCCGGCCCCCGGTGCCTCCTCCCACGCTTTACCAGGGCCGGGCTGTCGGTCAGCGGAAGGGGACAGAAGCCACAGGCCACGACTCCGGGGTTGGCCTCTGCTCTCAGATTGTCCCCTCGGGAGAAGCCAGCTGCCCAGCGGCCACTGGGAGAAGCTGGAGCCTCCCGCCAGCAGCCGGCACCACCGCCGGCCTCTGTCCAGCTTTTGGTGGCTGCAGCCCCCGGGGCACGTGGGGCCAGGCTGGCCCTGCCTTCCCTGGATTTCACCGTCAGGACTGTGCGGGGCAAGCTTGCTGTTTTCACCTGCTAAATCTTGAGGCAGTTTTTTTATGCAGCAAGAGAGCACTTTTGTTGAGGATCGCAGGAGGTGGTTTAGAGCTATATACCCCAGAAAAAAACCGTTCTTAAACTCAATCCAGCCCTACGGGCATGGACTCATTGTTATGACTTCGCGATGCGGGGACTCCAGTTTCGTTATGACCCAACTCAGTCAGCTGGGGTCTTAATTCTATCACTGGAGTCTTTTCTACAAACAGAATGAAATTCAGGCAGAGAGAGAGAAAGCCACGGGGAGCCAGGCTGAAGGTCAGCGGAATCCTGACGAGAAGGTGGGGCCAGGAGAGGCTGCCACGTGCACGGCCAGTGACAGGAGCCAGGGCCAGGGCCCGCGGCAGCCGGCCCCAGAACGCTGGCGCTCGGGAGGAAGGCACTGCCTCGATGACGCCTTGACTTGGGCTTTTCCCGGCCTCAAGACCACGAGCTAATAAATCCCACTGTCTAAGCCAACGCACAGCACGGTGTTTGCCTCAGCGGCCCAGGAAACTAAAACACATGTTTCACGAGAAAGTTCTGAAGCCAGACAGTGCAGTTTCGGGCTGGCCTTGGAAGACGCAGCAGGTGGCAGGGCGCAGTGGGAAGACAAGCTGCTGCAGGACTCAGGAGAGGACGAGGAAGGTGGGCCTGCCTCCAGAGACACACAACCCAGCTTCCAGTCCCCAGGATGGTGTGCCACTGTGACAACTGTTGCTGGGTTCGTCCTTACTTTGGCTTCCCTCACTCCTGTCCTGGGCCCCGTGAGCCGGCACAGCTGGGGTGCCGTGGCTCGGGGGCTGTTATAGTTTTACCATATAGATTACAGAAAATACATAAACAATAAGATGAAACTTGCCCTCCCTAAAATCTTGCATCGGAGCCCCCGGGTCCCTGGGAAAGGGGGGATCCAGGAGGCAGGTGGTCTTGCTTGTCCCGGAGCCGGGTGGGGAGGGGGTCCCTCGACCCCTTCTCTCCTGCCCAAGGCTCCTTCCACCGAGGGTCTTTCCTCCAGGACCTGCCCCCCCAGGCGCAGTGCTTTCAAGTCCAGGCCTGGCCTGCTCCCATCCGCCCCCAGCCCAGGGTTTCCAGGACCTGCTTGGCTAGAACCCCACACGGACAGGCTCAAGGCCCACCCGGGGGAGAGGAGGCCCGAAGGGGCTGGGCTCGTGGAGCCCCCATCGCCCTCCCAGGGAAGGTGCCTGGAGGCTCTGACAGGCAGAGGACGTGGGAAGAAAGAGGCACCACTGGGGGGGAAGGAACGGGCGCCTGGGCCACTCCCGGCTCGCAGGGCCCAAGTCCTGGGAGCAGAGCCAGCGAGGAGCCGCCAGCTGGGGAAGCTCCAGCGCCGCCCCCGGCCTCGGGAGCCTCCCGGCAAGGGGCCCTCCCTCCTCCCAGGAGAGAGGGGGCAGGGGGCTGCGGGCAGAGGGAGCAGGCTCCCCGGGGGGCCCAGGACCCTGTGCTGAGTGGAGGCTCCTGGGGGGCCGGCCCCGCCTGTCCCCACTGGGCCCCCCAGGCTCGCCCTCACCCTGCAGAGCGGCAGCCCTGGAGGATCATGGGCGCCACACCCATGGGCCAGGGGAGGACGGCGGAGTGGGTGAGCCCCCCCCGCCCGCCCGAGAACGGCCCCCGCAGGCCCCCGTTCTGCCGCCAACAAAACAGAACATGGGGAAAGGGGGAAAGCTTCCACTTCCACGCAGAGCTGCAGAGCTTCAGAGGACGGCCTCAGGGGAGGCCCCCTCCTCAGGTCCCCTGCTGCCCCCACCCCCAGCGTGCAGCCAGTGACCAATCAAACCCAGGAACGAAGTGCAAACCCCAAAGGGAGGAGCCGGGAAGGGGAGGGGTCTCCCCCGGGAGAGGCTGAGGCTCCTGCCCGTGTCAGGAAACAAGCCAAGTTTAAAGCACTGGAAGGAGAGGGGGGCCCACTCAGCCTGCGCCCACACAGGGGGTGCCGGTGGTGAGAGCCCACGGCGGTGGGTGGGGGCGCGGCGTGCTCCGACAGGCCAGCAGACAGGCCGAGGCTCTGGCTCAGGGGCCTCCAAGGTGGGGCGCCCACGACAGCCGCCAGGTGTGGGGAGAAAGCCAGGCTGTCTCTTGAGACCCCGCTAAAGGAAAGCAGGTGGGGGAGCGGGAGGAGGGTCCCTGAGGCGGCCAGGGCTGGATTTGCATTTCCCCAGCAGCAGATCCTGAGATGGGGACTCAGAGGCAGGCTGTTTATTTGGGAGGGGTCTCCAGGAAATACGGTGGGTGGGAAGCGAGCAACTGGGGCTGAGCCCACTGGGGACTCTGGACAGAGCGGAGGGGGGTGGACGGACGGAGGTCTGGAGTGATCCACCAGCTCCAGGCAGCCCGGGGCCTCGCGGGTGGGCAGCGCGGGCGCGGGCAGCCTGAGAACCCCTCGGGCAGGGAGCGGGCGGCCCTGACCATGTGCCCTCGGGTGGGCAGCGCACCAGCCGGCGTCCAGAGCCTGGGTGCAGCTCGGCCTCACCTGGGGGCTGCTGGGTGGAGCCCCTGCTGCAGAAACACCCCGTCCACTTGGCATCCCAGAGGACCAGATAAAGGCAGGTGGCCTCGCTATGTGACAATAGCCCCACGAGCGCTTCTGGAAGGCTCCAAAATGAGCGACACGTCCACAAATGTTCCACACACACTCCTAGCACTCCGGAGGGTGCTCAGCAGCCGCAGCCTTTGCTCCTGGACTAAGACCCCAGACTGCAGAGGAGACGGCCCCCATTTCTGTGTTTCCACCCAGCCCTGCTCGCCCCCTTCCGTCCTCTGCTCTGAAATTGGCGCCAGGAAAGCCTGGGTTTGCACAGACTCCGGCGGCAAGCACAGCTGTGCAGGGCTTCGGGAGCGCGGGCTAACGCCGCCATCAAGGACGGCCTGACCTTCAGGCTGGTGCCAGGCAAAGGCCAGGACGGAGGACGGGGTGGGGACACGGGGCTGCGGGGTGGCTGCCCTGCTGCCCTCAGCGCGCCCTGGTGCTCCTGCGAAGGGCTGAGCGGGACGCCCGGGGCGCTCTCGTGGCCGCCACGCGCCGCCGCCAGCGCCCAGCCTGAGCCTGGCCGCGGGAGGCTGCTGGCAGCTCTCTACACCCCTGACCACGTGCTTAGCACACATCCTGGCACCTGGACAACGACCACCCCAAGCCCCATGGAGGACCCGGGCTGAGGCTGGAGGCTTCGCCCTCCGAGCTGGGGACACAGGGATGGGCACAGCCCTGAGCCATGGCGGGGGGGGGGGCTGTGTCGATCCCACTCTCTGGGGAGGGGCGAGAACAGAGGGTGTGTCTCGGATTCCCGAAGGCCCTCTCTAAATGCAGTCCTCTCCCCGCCCTGGCATGGCTACTGAGCGCCACCCCCCGCAGTCCCCTGCCTTGGTGCCCCGTCCTTCCTTTCCTGCGCAGCTTCCCTTCTCCAAGCCCCCGCCCACTCCGGCTCTGCCCGACAGGCATCTCTGGGGCATCAGGGTAGACCCGGCATTCTCACCCCAGCCCCAAGACCAGCGGACCCAGGCCCACCCAGCCCGACATGCCCACCTGGCCTGCTGCCCTCCAGGAGGGCAAGCTCCAGGGGTGATGTGGCTGAGGGAGGGCCCGTGGGGGGCCTGGGGCTGAGGGAGGCCTGTGGGGGGCCTGGGGGCCGAGGGAGGGCCCATGGAGGGGCTGAGGGAGGGCCTGTGGGCCAAGGGAGGGTCCGTGGGGGCCTGGGGGCTGAGGGAGGCCTGTGGGGGGGCCTGGGGGCCGAGGGAGGGCCCGTGGGGGGGCTGAGGGAGGGCCTGTGGGGGACCTGGGGGCTGACGGGGGGGCTCTGTCCCCTCCGCCCATGTTCAGGAGTGGCTGCTGCTCTCCTGCCCCGGGAAGTCCCGAGGGAGCCTGCTCTCTCCCTTGCCCTCACAGGTGCCCTCCGTGCACCTCAAGACTGCCCACCCTCCTGCCAGCACCCCCAGCCTGCTGCCAGGGCCCAGGGCGAGGCTAGTAATTATTAAGGCCCCCAGAGTGCTTCCTAGCAGGGAGGCCGGCCCCAGCTGCTGACAGGAAGGCCGGCCCCACGGCTCCCTCAGGGCCCTGCCAGGACGCTGGGGCCACCGAGCGGAGGGCTGGCCTGGGCCCTCCAGGGGTCTCCCTGCAGAGAAGCATATCAGAAGGAAGAGACCCCTGGTGGGCTGAGCGCCCCAGATCTGCAGGGAGTGTGGGGAAGGGGTCCCTGAGACCAAGTCCAGCTCTGCAGAGCAGGGGTCCACAGCAGGCCCAGGCCCCCCCTCGAGCCCGGCAGGCCCTACTCCACCCGCGGCGCCTCCGGGATTGGGGCCTCCAGGCTCGGGGTGCGGCTCTTCCCCCTCCACTCCCTCGCTGAGAACTCACTTCCTGCCCTCAGGCGTCTCAGGTCTGGGCCTCCTCCCCTTCCCACCGCATGTAAAAACCCCAGCCTTTTAAGCCTGGGGCAGTACTTGGCTTCTGGGGGTCAGGTAGCACCCCCAGACCACCAGGGTGGCAAGGGGAGCCCGACGGAGGGGATTCAGGAGCCTTCCTGCTTGTCCAGCCCGCTCTGGGCGCTGCCTGAGGACGGAGGCTCTGGCCTTAGGGAAGCATCCCCAGGGGGTCCTAGGACCCCGTCCACTGGGTGAGGGAGGGGGAGGGAAGGCTGGGGCTGGGGGCTGGTTCATGAGACCAGAGGAAGACAGGGCTCATGGGGTGGGGCCAGCCGGCTCTCCAACACCGGTGGACCCCACATCACGGCTGGGCAGGCCAGCGGTTCCGGCTCAGACGGCCTGGGCTGGGCGGAAGCAGGGAGCCCCTCCAGCTTTGAATCAGAGGACATGAAAGTGAGCAACGAAGGCAGGGTCTGCTGTGACCCTGGGGCGTGGAGGACGTGCGGGGGTCTGGGCCAGGCGCAGGCTGAGGGGTAGAGCAGGGCACAGCTGGCCCTCAAGCCAGGGGCACGTGGCACGTGATGGGAGTGGGACGCAGAGGGGAGGGTCCTCGGGCCTCAGCGGCAGGACCCTCAGGCCCCAGGCAGCCTGGGCAGGGGCAGTGCTCCTGAGAAGCTTCTCAGAGCAGGAGAGACGCCAGGGTCAGCGAAAGGAGCTCTGCTCCTGCTGTCTTCAGATGTCATGACCTGAGCAGAAGACCATAGGGGAGGACGACGGCCTTGGGGAGAACGAGAAGAGGGGACCCACCTGCTCCCCAGGGTGGAGCAGGGGTTCCCCGCTGCGTTCTGAGGCACATCAACTGGGGATGAACGGCCCGGCTGGAACAGACGCCCCTCTTCAAGGCAGAGACGCCCCCAGGGCCGCATCTGCCGGCCCTGGGGACTCAGAACGGACACCCCACCTCCACTAAGACCCCGGGAGCCCCAGCACTGCCCTCTCCTCTGGGGGGAGCCCCAGCCCCACTCTTCCTGCATGCCCCACAGGCACTGCCCCTGCACCCCTGCTGCCCCCTCCGCATCTGCCCTGGGAAGGGACTGAGGCGAGGGCTGGAGATGGTCCTGGAGCACCCGACCCTCTCCTACGAGGCCGTTACCACAGCCAGGGGTGGGGAGGAAGATGGGGCCACGCAGGAAACACCCCTCAGGTTACATAAAACCAAGGCGAAGGCAGGCAGGACGCAGAACTGAACAGGTTCATGGGAAGGAAACACACCAACAGGCTACCGACAGTTACGGCGGAGGTGGGGTTCTGATTTATATTTTCCAGTTTTCCTGTAGCTCTGCTGACTGTAACGCTTATGGAAAGGAAACCACACACCAGGCCGTTTCTCATCTCAAGTCGCCTCCGGCAGAGCTCCATGCACCTTCCTGCTACCCCTCTAGGAAAGGACAAGGTCAGGTCCAGCGTCCTGGGCCCTCGGGCGCGGCTGGGGATGGGAGCGTTCCGGCCTTGGCCAGGCCTGCTGTGCCCTGCAGAGTCCAGAACCCACGCCGGCTGCTGGACCGTGCAGCCCAGGCCCTCTGGAAAGCCCAGTGCCCAGCCAGCCCCGGCTGTCCCCAGAGTCGGTGCCTCCCCATTGCTAACCCCTGGGGTGGCTCAACCGGCCTCCTGCCTTCCAGCTGGGGGTACAAACAGCCCGGGGCCCTCGTGCTGGGTGCAGGGGCCAGGCATCAACAAGTTTCCAAGTTCTCTTCCAGATGCAGGGGCCCATTTGCCCAGAGGGCCCTGCCCAAACTCTGTGTGGGGGCTGGGTCCCCAGGGGCCCCTGCCTCCGCAGGACCACAAGAGAGACGGGCCTGCGGCTCTGCCCCATTCCCAGACCCATCTGCCCAGCCAAGCCGATGCGCGCCTCGTCCTTCCCGGGCTGTTTAGCCTCCGGCCGCGTCTCAGCTCTACACACCCCACCCTCCAACTCGGAGGGGCGTGGGAAAGGAGGGGCTGCGTTTCTTGCCGTTTCTGGCAGGGAGCCTCGGAATTGGTCAAGGAGAGGCAGCGCGACTGCCCAGGAAGGAGGAGAAACAGCCGCTGCTCCACGGCGGCTGAGCTGCGGGCAGCGAGGACCCTGCTCCTCCAGAGCCGTGGCAGCCGTGGCGTTCAGGGCGCGACGGGAGAGCGACTGTCAGAAGTCAAGGCCGGGACAGCCCAGAGTGGAGGCAGAAGCCCCGCCCCGGCCCGCCCCGCGCGCTTGGGAGGAAGCACCCGCACTCAGTAGCAGGGTGTGCGGGAGAACTTGCCGGGACCGTCCGAGTTACGACTCCCCTGTCCCTACCCCAGCGGGTGAGAAGCACCGAAGACCGAGCGGAGCCGTCCAACCCGAGCGCGCCCGGGCCGCGTCCGCTTACCTCTGCGCCGCGGTGCTGGCGCCCAGGATGCCGGCGCCCTGCATCCAGGAGCGCACCGAGCCCAGGCCGGCGGGCAGCAGCGGCTCCTCCTTCAGGTTCAGCCCGCCGCGGGGCAGAGCGTCCTGCGCGGGGAACATAAGGGCGCGCAGTGGGTGGGCGCCCGGGCGCCCCGGAGCCGGCCCCGCAGCTCGGCCCGACCCGACGGCACGGCGGGCCGCGGGGAGCGCAGCGCCAAGTCCCGGCGCCTCGGTGCGCGCTGGCCTCTAGGGCGCTCCCTCGGAGAAAGCGGGTCCGCGAGCGCCCGCGCCGTCCCCTCCCCTCCCGGGGCGCGGGGCGGGGAGATGGAGGGATTCCCCCGCGGCCTGAGCGCCGGCGGGCGGGCGACTGCGCGCGGGGCGGGGAGGGCGGGAGCGCAGCCGGCACCCGGCTCCGCGCGGAGGCGCCCCAGAGGCGCGCTCTGGCGGCTGCCCAGGGCCGCGGTCGTCGGGGGGGGGGAGGGCCCGGGCGCCCCGGGAGCTGCCTCCGACAAGGCGGGGGCGCGGGGCTGCCCGCCCTCTCCCCCTCGCCACCCCCGCCTCCCGCCCGCCCGCGGCGCCGGCGCGGGGCGCTGATTACCATCCGGGAGGCGGAGGCTGCGGGCGCGGAGCTCGGTGGCGGCGGCGGCGACGGCGGCGGCAGCGGCGGCAGGAGCAGGAGCAGCCGCGCGTCCCGGGGAAAGGCAGGGGGGGCGCCGGCCCAGCCGCCGCCGCCGGCGCCCCGCGCGCTCCGGCGCCCCGGCCCTGCCGCAGCGCCGGGCGGCAGCACCTGGAGCAGCAGCAGCAGCAGCCCGGCCGACTCCCCCCGGGGCCCGGCTCCCGCGCCGCCCCGCCGCGGCCGCCGCCGCCCGCCGCTCCCTGGGGCCTGGCCGCGGGCCCGGGCCATCCCGCCGCCGCCGCCGCTCCCGGGGGAGCGGGAGCCGAAGGGAGGGCGCGCGGGCGGGAGGAGGGATGGCGGGAGCGGGCGGGCCCAGGGGCCGGGGGGCCGGGGAGGCGGGGGCGGGGCGGCGCGGCCGGCCGAGGGGCGGCCGGGGACGTGACATCATCGGGGGAGGAGCGGCCGGGCCCGGGCACGGCGGCGGGGCGGACCCTGGCGAGCCGGTCGCGGGGGCCGGGGGCGGCGGCCGGGCCGCGGCCTCGAGAGGGAGCCGGCGGGACCAGGGGGCCGCTCCGGGAGGACGCGGGGCGGCGCGGCGAGGGAGCGCGGCCGCCACGGGGAGCGTGCCACGCCGCGCTCGGAGCTTTCAGGTCTCGCCGTCGCCGCAGGACGGAGCGCCGGCGTCCTCGCGGCCTCCTCTCCCTGCCCCGGGCGCCCGCGGTTCTGTCCCCGACGCCGTGGCGCCCCGCTCGCCGGTTTTGACGACTCCGGGCCTGTGCGATCGGAGTTCTTGGCCCGCCGCGCCGTGCTGCGCGCGTTGCCCCCGGCCCCTGGCCTGGGGTCAGGGCGTGCTGGGCATCTGGGCAGCGTCTCGGGCGCCTGGACCTCCGGCCTTGCGTTTCTACCCACTTCCCGGCCGCCCTTGGCCCGCAGCTCTCCTCTTCTGCTAGTTCCTGGCCAGCGGGTCTACTCGCCCCTCTGCTCACTGCTGGCCTGGCACGCCCTGGCCAGGCCCTGGACAACCAGGATGGGTCGGGCACTTTCCTGCAGGACAGGATGGGGTCCAGGGGCTGCCCCCGCCTGCTGCCCTCACTCTCGGCCATCTCTGGCGTTCCACTCCTGCCTCAACCTTCTCCCACCCTCTTGGAGCACCTCCAGGTGTGGTCAGCCCTGACCCAGATGAGAGGTCCCAGGGGCACTGCCTGGCCTCCCACCCCCCTCCTGACCGCTTTCCTCTTTACCCTCCTGTCCTCCCCTCTTCCCCATCACCTGCAGGACTCTCATTCCCACCCACACTCCTTGGGGTGGGGGTAGGGGGTTCCCCCAGGCAGAGCCCTCCGTCAGGTGCATTCCACCAGCCTCCTTCTCCACCTTGTGTTCCTCCCACTAAAACCTCGCTCTGCACTGGGGGTCCCTGGACCAGCCGCCCCCACCTCCCTGGGAGCTTGCTAAGAAGGCAGAACCTCGAGCCCCCCACTAAGGCCGGCCCAGCATTGTAACTAGACCCAGCGATCGATCTGAATACACACTGACCCCCAGGGGCTCCACCCTCGCTCCACCCTCCCCCCAGCCTCAGGCCTGCCTCTGGCTCTCTGTTCCGGGCAGACACCCTAGCCCCAGTGGACAGGATGCAGAGGCCCTTGGCTGAACACTGCCGCCTCTCCCAGCCCCTGTGTACTTCTCGCATTCCTCGGTCTCCTCATCCATTCTCTCCACCTTGCCTCCGGCCTTGGAGGAGGGTGTGTGCTCGGGCTGTCTTCTGCCCGTGCGGACCTCCCTCTCCTCTGCTCAGACCTCCCTGCTCCTGGAGGAACACTCCCACCTCGTGCTCAGCTCCCCTCCTGCTCCGGAGAGGTTCACAGCAGCAGTCTCCAGGGCTTGCTGTCCCCCAGCAGGCCACCGCCATGCCCTCGTGGTCTGGCTCCTTCCAGCTGGCCTGCTGGCTCCTGCTCTCCCACCCCCGGGCCTCTCTCGGATCCCAGGCCCTGTGACCTTGCTGCAGCCCTGGGCTCTCCAAGCTCCTCCCCACACGCCAGCCGTCCTGCGCGGCTCCCCGCGTCCCTGTGAGCGGGTCCCAGGCTGCTGAGACGTGCTACCCTGCCCGCGAGCTCTTGGAGACATCTTTGGGGAAATGACTGGGTGTGGGCCCCTGTCCTGCTTCTGCCAGTCCTGAATATCCTCTGGGGAGGACGGACCTGGGCTTGACCCTTGGACAGGGAGGGCACCTGCCTCTGGGGAGGGCCTGCATCCCGTGCATCTCACGTGGCTCTAGGCCAGTGGTCAGCTGCTTGCCCTTCATCATCACATGCCCAGGCCATGCTCATGCCCGTTCCCCACATGCCAGCTCTTCCTCCAGCCTTTCTGTGTCTCTGGAGCACCTCCTCCTGCCGCCCGCCAGGCTTGCAGGCTGGGGCCCTGAGTCGTCTCTGATGCATTCCTCTTCTGGCTTGCACAGCCACCTGCTCGTCAGGTCTTACGGAGGAGTTTCCCTGCTCCAGTGTTCACAGCTAACGTCTAACAAGATGTCCTCGCCCTCCACTGGGCCCCACCTGGGCTTGGAGAAGCAGTCTGCCTGGTTCTGGCCACAGTCTCCTCCCCGCGGCTGCTCACCCCAAGCACACTCCACCTCTGCCCGCTGTGAAACGTGCTCTTCACAGGCATTCGCCTGCTTAGGCATTTTCAAAAATCTCTTGCAGCTCCCAGATAGAAGACTGGCTCCGTTTAGGCCCTTTAATGCCTGGTCCAAATTCCCCTTCCCAGCCTCCCCTCTATTCCCTTGCTGTGTGAGCTCCTTGCTCACAGAGCACAGACAGTCTCACCACTTCTCAAATGGCTTCGGCTCCCTGCCTTGCTCTGCCCTTTCATTCTGCTGGAATGCCCCTGCTCTCAGAACACTTCCTTACTGGGAGGCTGGGGGCTGCCTTCCTGTTGACGGCTGCTGAAGTACTTCGGTGCTGCAGACCGTCGTGGTTTGCATGGATGAGAGAGAACAGTGCCCAAATTTACATGGGGCAGACGGGGCATCTGGTCAACCCAGGAGAGACGCATTGAGCAAAGTCGGCTCTGAACTTGTGTGAGTTTCTCTTCTCTTCTAACCACATGAAATAGGAAGAAGCAGCCACCCCAGAGGAGGGATCCTGGACCAGAGCCCTGAACCCAGGGCAAGGCCTCTGAGCAGTGAGGGTCAGCCCTTGGGGTAGGAGGTTTGTACCTGTGCTTGAGACACAGCTTGTTCTTTTAGCAAATGCCCCTTTTCAAACTGCTGCAGCTCTTCCATGAGAAAACGGCTTGGGGTCCTGCTGCGGCGGGGTGGTGTGGTGGTGACAGCTGGAGGAGGCTGGGTTCAAGCCCACTGGAGCACAGCCCCTACAGGCCCACAGGGGCCCCAGACCCCAGCCCGAGCCTCTGGCCTCTTCCCCTCTCCATGTTCTTGCCAGTGGGAAGCGCACCTGTCGTGCACCTGTCACGCACCTGTCATGGATCCAGTGCTGGAGAAAGAGCAAAGGCTGCAGGCCATGGCGGCCGTCCGGGCGGAGCGCAGCCTGGTGGGTCTGGGGGAGACTGGGGACACTCGGGCCTGAGCCTGAGGGGGAGGGCGTCGCGGTAGAAGGGTCATGTGTGTGGAGACAGCAGTGCTGTGTGAGGGGCTGGGCGCACCGGCCTCGAGGTGGAAGGTTTTAGCACCTGGAGCACATGCAGGTGCCGGCGATGCCGTGCTAGGCTTGAAGTGGTCTCTGGGGCCTGGGGTTCAAAAATGTGTATTTAAACCAGAAGAACCGGTTCCCCTCAAAGGGGGTCCTGTGCTGTAGACGGTCTCCAGGGTGGCCCCCTGGCGCGCGGGCTTGGGCCCGCCGTGCGTTGTGCCGGGGCGCCCCCTGGAGGCCAAGGGCGTCTGGCCGGCACCTGGAGCCTCTGCCTGTCGGGCCTTGACGGGGATTTAAATGCAGCAAGAACAAAAACCGGAAGCACGCACTAGGCATGGCCAGCTCAAAGCCTCCTCCCTGCCAGCTCCTGCCCCAGCGTCATCGTTCCACAGGTGCTGCCCCAGGGGCTGCCCCAGCCCCCCAGCGGGGCCGAGTCCTCGCCGTGAGGGTGGGCCCTTTGGGCAGAGAGCTGTGCCCACTTCCTGGGGGCTTCTGGGCTGGAGTCGCGGGCGGCTTCATCCATTATCACTCCCGAGTGTCACCCCCCCCACCCAGTCACCAACCATGTCAAAGGCCACCAGGCTAAAGAGAAAAGAAAACAAAACAAAAAGAAGCAAAAAATAAAGACAACCGGGCTAAATCCCCGCCGAAGAGCAAGCCACGCTGTGTCCCTTCCTTCACCCCCCGGCTTTGAGAGCTGGTCCAGGGCCTGCAGGTGTCTACCCTAAAGCAGACAGCACCACACTGTCCCAGAGGGCCGCCCCCAGCCCCCCCCCCCACAGCCCACAGGCAGTGGCGGATAAGTTGGAATAAAAATGTTCTTTTCAACTAGTTGGGCAAGGTCAAATTCCTGGTCAAAGGCATTTTTCAGATTGCTGTGGGGGGGGGCAGCAGGAAAGGAAGTGGAGCAGGGTAGGGGGTGCGGGAGTGGGGGCAGGATCCCAGAGAGGCTGTTTTTCCGTCTCTGAGTGAAGGGGGGAGAGGGCCTGGTAGGGCCGAGTCCCCCGAGGCTTAAGCCTCGCAGCGCCATCCGAGACCCTTGGAAGGTCCTTGGAGAGTTTCTGGCAAGGGGCTCACGTGGTTATGTATAATTGTGTATTCTCAGTCTTGCAGTCTCTTCCTTAAGGAGCCACCACCCCCCCAAGTTGTGAAGACAGCAGACCCCACGGAATCTTGATCTCCCACGGTACAGGGGTTGGGAAGGAACAGTTCAGGTCCGACAGAATCAGGACGTCAGCCAGGCAGGCTCCGTGGAAAGTGAGCAGAACAAGTGTCTCCCTAGAAAAGAGCTGCTTGGTTGCCCGGAGGAGGGTGGACGGAGACCTTGTCTGCTCTCTTCTCCTGTGCACTGAGAGCCTGGCACGGGGCCAGCATTCTATGGCTTTTTGTGGAATGAATGCCCGTCGGGAGGTAGAGGGCAGGTTCACGGCTGGCGGGTGTGTGGGGCCACAGGGTGTCCCAAGCTGATGGGCTCAGCACCTTCAGGTCCGCTCCCAGGTGAGAAGGCATCCAGGCCTCTCTCTCCCTTAGCCTCTGGTGGCCGCTGGCCAGGGGGAGCGAGCCCTGGGAACAGACCGCATGGGGGAAGTGCTTGGCTTAATTCTGAAAACCTGTGCAACCTTGGGCACAGTTATCGAATCATTCTCAGCTCTGGTGGCTTCATGGCGATGCCCAGGTGCCGGGGACCAGTGGCCAGTGGCCCGGGGCGCCCCACCGCAGGTACGAGGTGGCGTGAGGGTAACTGTAGGAACTGGCTCTCAGAAGACAAAGGCCCGGGCTTGTCGCATTTGCCAGTTTACGTGATGTATGTGCTCCCTTGGGTAATTTTGACGTGCAACATGATGTTGCTGTACCTGTTGGCAGGAGGCCATCGGGGTGGCTGCACATGCTCCCGTGAGCAAGCGCTGGACAGTGGGCCCCAGGTTCTAGCCAAGCAGTGTCTGGGCAGTTTGCTGGCAAGATCCTCTTCTGGGGATGAAATATCTGTGGGTGATCAATTTGGCCAAATGCCTTTTTAAAAAAGTTTAGTTTTCAAACATTTTTTACTTGATTTTATATTGTGGTAGAACTTCCATACACTAACACGTATTAAATTATTATATTCGGGCTTAGTTTCCCAGCTGCTCACACAATGCCCTTGCACAGGAGCTGTCTGGCTCCCGCCTCACGTACCTGCCCTCCAGGGTCCCAGCCCGGGCCTCATGCCCCCAGCCCAGACGTGTGAGGGCGAACTCTCTTACGGCAGCACCACACGCCAGGCTTTCCTCTTTTTGAACTTTGCACACGGGGCATTGTGCTGTATGTAGTATTCTGTCTCCTCGTTGTGCCTTTGCGTTTTATCCACACTGTCTTTTTACTCATGTTTATTTCTACGTGGCCTCTCCAGTGCCAAGCCTCTTAACTTCCACTACATAAAAGTTTTTTATATTCCTTATGTCTGTTTTTGTCACTCAAACGTGCATTTTGTGATCGTCCTCAGTCCCCCAGAACTCTTCCCTCCCTCCTGGTCCTGACCCCTCCTCCCCCGCGTCATCAGGCTCAGGGCATCCCCACACCCCTGTCTTCTTCACTGAGCCATGAAGACTGTTCTTGTTTGTTTGCCTGTTTTAGTTTATTATTATTACTGAAATAATGAAAATGCTCTAATGGTGATTTTGAAGTGATGAACGCACACATATGTGATTATACCAAATACCAATGAGTGTACACTTTGGATGAGTTGTATGCTTTATTATTATGTATCAATAAAATTGATTTGTTTAAAAAAAGAATAACTTTTCCATCATTAGCCACCTTCCTCATTGTCTCCACATTTCTCTAAAGTTTTCTCACACCTCCAGCTTAGCTGAAACCTGGGTAGCACCCGGCGACACCCTTTTGCCTAAGGCCGTTCTGGCAGTTACTGTTTATTCTCTTACACCCAACTGTTGTTCCGGAGCTGGAGTTTGATTTTACCATTTGATTTTACTGTTTGATTTTACGCTACTCACCAGCTCGTAAGGCAGCCTTTTGTTTCGTGGGTGCTGGCAGAAGATGTGTCACCCGTGGATGAGAGTCCATCGCCTACAGCACGGGCAGCGGCCAGCGCACCGTTGGCCTCAGTTCTCCTTGTCCCTCGAGACCTGCAGGGGCACTGGGGACCCCAGGGGATGCATTTAGTGGGTTTGTGCTGAATCTGAGGAACACTGAGCTTAGGGAACCCTCTTCTTTTACAGAAGGCAATAGGAAAACTGGCTCTTGGTCTGGAGGGACATCTTACCTTGTTCCTCAACGTCGCTTGCTGTAAACAAAACCCCGAGAAACAGCCCAGAAAAGAGTGGTCAGAACCTTGTATTCTTGGCGTACCAGGAGCTGGGGGGGGCGGGCAGGGCCTGTGGCAGCTTGCCTCCCTAACAACCCACTCCTCGGCCCTAGGCGTTTTTGCTGAACTCAAGCACCACTCCCGCTCTGGCTGGTTCAGAGGCTGGGACCGAATCCTCTCACCCTGCATTTAAATTCACAGGACTTGAGCTGCCCTGGCCTCCACCCCGCCACCCGCACCCCAGACTCAGTCACCTGTGAGCACAGACCAAGGGGACCGGCAGGTCTTAGTCCAGACAGTCCAAGGCTAGGCCACTCCCGTCACAGCCCGCGGGAGTGGGTCTTAGACCCACCTGCTGATCTTTGGCGTCACAGTCAGTAATTACAGGAGGCCATGCGTGGCCCCCCGCACACCCCACCCCTGCCGGGCAGGCATGCCGTGGTCCACACCCGCACATAAGCCCAGCCCAGAACGTCCTGCAGCATCCGGCTGGGGTCCCCAGGACGCTGCTTTGCTGAAGGCGCGTGGGCCTTCTCCACGCAGCTGCAGCCGCGGTCCTTGTGTCGCCCCAAGGCCCCCTGGGTACAGGGTCAGTACCTGCACTTGTGCCTCTCAGAGTGAAGCAAGGTTGTGCACGTGTGACGGCAGGTGAGGGCACGTGTTCAGGCATCACCTTCGATGGCAGAGAGCATGAGAGCACAGTCCAGGCTCGGCTGAGCTCAGCCGGCGGCCCGAGGGGTGGCCAAGCTGCTGCTCGGTGAGGCGAGAGCCAGGCCATGGCGGGAAGGAGGCGCAGGGACGACCACACCCCTCTGCCGCTGCCGGGATAGCGTTGCCACTTCTCCAATCTTCCCTGCTCCCAGCCAGATTCTTTGTCTAGAGGGGTCGGGTGTGAGTGGGGCAAGGGCATTTTTACAAAACTGACAGACCCGCTTGACCCCCGTGTGGACCACAGTGGGGGGACATGGTGAGCAGGTGCTCAACCGAGGGGACCTGACTTTACGATTAGGCCCATGTGGACCCACACGAGAAGCCGGCAGCTAAGCTGGAAGTGCTTCTGAGTGTGCAGCCTGGCACCTGGAGAGTTTACGAACCAGGCAGAGCCGGTGTTATTGAGGAAAGAAGTCCTGTGTCCTGCAGAGGTCAGAACAGGGGCGTGGCTGAGGGACGAGCCCCTTTGGCAGAAGCTGAATTCAGCGAGCAAATTGCCTGGCCTGGCGTGGGTCCCAGAAGGGGTGAGGGCGTGGGCTCAGAAATCCTTTTGAGTTTACCTTTGAGGGGCCTTTCCAGCACCTGCGGGGAGCCTGGCACAGCTATCGGGTATCTTTACTGTGGCTGGTTATTGGGTAGTCTTCATAACAAAAGGCACATCGCTGTCAGAATGCAGATGGTCTGGAAAGCCAAAAACTCGGTGTAAGTTGGAGACAAGGACCGCTGTGGTGTGGCCAGATTCTCCTGATGAGACTAGAGCAGCGCTGTGGCCTGAAAGTGCACTGACGGCAGGTGACCTGCCGGGGGAGCTGGGCCAGCTCCTGGGCACTGGGGCCTCTTCATGCAAGACGTCCAGCTATGGGTGGAGTTGCCCGTCGGTATGTAGGGTGGCTTCTGCACCAGGGACATAGAGCCCTTTCCTCTGTGCCCAGTTTATGGTGGTGAGTGTGCCGCGAGGCTGTCATGACCGGCCCAGGCGGCGATGGCGGTGACGGGCAGCGCGGGCTGTGTCAGGCCTCAGAGAAAGGGACTTTCCAGGAGCAACTGTCTGACTGGCGTCCGCACTTTGTTTCCACAATGCCCAATCCCAAAAGCAATGTCTCTGGTCTGCAGTCTTACAGGTCAGGCGCACTGGGCGAGGTTCACAGCGGCCAGGGCATCGGCCAGGCTGTCAGTACCGCCCCTTCTGCAGTGTTGCTGGTCACATTCCAAATTGAAAACTGCTGCGTGTATTCATATATTATAGAATATATGCAGCATACTAAAAAGAATGAGTCCGCTCATTCTCTAATACAAGATATATCAAACAAACCTATTAAATGTATCTTGTCTGAATAATTATTAATTCAAAGGAAAAATTTTAATCTGGAAATATGGAATTACAACCAAAAAGGATGGACGCATCATACTCAATTATGAGTATGTTATGTTAGAACCATGCACCCCTTTCTTACGTTGGGAGAATGACCTGATACCTTTTTGGATGGATGACTTATAAAATGATGTCTTTCTCACACAAATAACCTAGCTAGTGGTTCTTAAAGTTCATTGTGTGTATGAGGTAACCAGCAAAAAATGTAGATTCTGGGTATCAACTCTGAGATTCTGATTCAGTTTATGGGTGAGGCCCATAATCCTACATTTTAATTTTTTTTTTACTTTCCACTCATTCATTCATTCAGGAGGTACCAGGGGTTGAACCCGGAAATTCCTACATGGGAAGCAGGTGCTCAACCACTAAGCTACATCTGCACACAAATCTGCATTTTAAATAAATGTCCTGGTCCAGTTGGACAGTTTCAGAAATACTGTTTTAGGTCAATCTTCCGGTCTCCTTTTGTTTTTAGATGTGTCACTTGTAAATCGCTTATGACTGGGGTTCTAAAATCCAATCTGAACTTCCCCTTTAGTCACATTTATATGCTTGAACTGATTTCTGGCACACAGCAATTATGGACTTGCTCAGGGAATTCAAGCCTGGGACACATCGTTAGGGAAACAACCGTCAGAGCAAAAGACTAGAAAAAACAACAACAGTGACAATCTTCACAAAGAGTAACTGGTCAAGCTTGGCGACTGGGGAAGCCAGATGCACTTTCTCCCAGGGACTCTGTTGTAACAAGCATGTAGAAACAAAAACATCGAGACACACATTTCCCGGTGTTGTCTCTCAACATTTCAATAAACTCAGGCCCTTGTTTGAGAAATGTGAAATCTCATGTTCTCCTTTAACGTCACTTTAAGTTTCGACATAAGTTAAATATGGTGACATAAATTAATCAACAAAGTGCTTGTGTGTCCCGTGACCCTCCAAGTCAGTCTCCAAAGAGAGGGAGCGAAGAGAAGATGAAAGAGGAGAAAGAGGGGCGGGCAAGCGGCCTCCGAAGGCGACAAATGCACCAACTTGGCCGAGTTCCTCAAGCGGGGCCGCAAGCCCGGGTACGGGGTCGCGCCAGCTTCGGCGTCACTTCCCGTGCGACTTCCGGCGGAGGGCAAGATGGCGGCTCTGAGCGGAGTCCGCTGGCTGACCCGAGTAAGGCCGGGGAACGCGCTGGGCAGGGGCGGGCGGGAGACCGGCGGGTTTGCCCGGGGTTTGCTAAGGAGGGCGAGGCCCCGGCAGCGCTGCTGTCCGCGGTCCCAGGCCCGGCCACGGGCTTACGAGTCTCTGTCGCAGGCGTCGGTCGCCTTCCCGAGCCCGGGGGCATGGAGGGGCCTGGGCACCTCGGCTTCGGTGCGCGCCGCCGCGACGAGCCAGGTAGGCACGAGTCGGGCGCCAGTCTCGCCCATGCCTCTTTCCCCTCTTCGCGGCTCCCTCTGCAGCCTTCTTCCCCGCGCCCCTGTCCCCTGCTCCCAGGACCCCCGCCCCAGCTCTAGCTTTGCTGGCTCCGCCCGCAGGCCGAGGACGTGAGGGTGGAGGGCGCCTTTCCGGTGACCATGCTGCCGGGAGACGGCGTGGGGCCTGAGCTGATGCACGCGGTCAAGGAGGTATTCAAGGTGAGTGGCCTGGGGGAATCAGCCAGCAGAGTGGACTGGCTCGGAAAGGACTTACTCGATTTTGACCCTGCGATTTTTGGGACCTGCCTCTGAAGGCTGCCTCTGTGCCGGTGGAGTTCCAGGAGCACCACCTGAGTGAGGTGCAGAATATGGCATCTGAGGAGAAGCTGGAGCAGGTGCTGAGTTCCATGAAGGAGAACAAGGTGGCCATCATTGGTACGTGTACTCCTTTGCCATTCTGTCCACCACTTAAAATGACCAAATGTTCATTAAGTTCTCTTTCCTAATGTACTAATACATTAACTTCTCATATCTCCTACCACTGGTATGTCAACATTTGTTTCTTTTGGGAGGCCCGAAGTTGAGAAATCATGTCAGCTGTGAATGCAGGAAGGCTTCAAGGGTTGGGAGTCTGTCATAAGCTTTTATCAAGTCCTCTTAATTGTTTCTGGATTGTTACTTGTAGCTGCCTCTTTTTTTCTGTCTTCCTTTCTGCTTTCATATTTTAATCTGCTCTTGGGAGATTTTGCCTTCCAGTTCTGCCCCTACAATCCCGTTTTTGGCATCTTATTTCTTAGAAACACCAGCTTGACTTCGTCAGACTCAACCTTAGTATAGGAAAGTAAGTTCTTTATAAGCTGGCCCTTAGGCTTTTTTGATTTGTTTTCCGTGATACTTATTCTGTGCTTTGGCCATGCTAGACCGTGTATTAGTTTCCAAGTACATGTACTGTCTTGATTCATGCTTTATCCCTTGGCCTGAGTATTCTTCCTTTACTGCTAGATTCTTCCTCATTTATTGTATTAGTTTCCTAGGCTGCTGTAACAAATTACCATGCATTTGGTGATTAAAACAATAGAAATTTATTCTCTCACAGATTTGGAGGCTGAAAGTCCAAAATCGGAGTGTCAGCAGGGCCAGGCATCCTCTGAATGCTTAGTGGAGAATCAGCTTCTGGTGTTTCCTGGCTTTCCTTAGCTTGTAGATGCATGAGTTGAGTCTCCGTCCATCTCCACCTGGCCTTCTCCCCTGTCCCTTCCTGTTTCCTTCTCTTGTAAGGACTTGTTTTTGGACTTAGGGTCCACCCTTATCCAGGATAATTGTATCTTGAGATCCTTAACTTAATTTGCTAAGACACTTTTTCCAAATAATGTCCCATTTACTGGTTCTAGCAGTTAGATCATGGAATATCCAAGCTCTTCTGTGACACTTCTTGAAAATTCCAGAGGGAATTTCTTCTCTGAGTTCCTAGGTACTTCTTTAATACTTCTCCTATGGTAGTTGTTAGATTTTTTATATTGTCTGTTTTCCCTAGTGAATTGTTTCCTGTTCAGAGACAGGTTGATGGTTTTTTGGTTGATGTTTTTATTGTCTGGTATATGGTTGATATTCTATAAATGTGAGTTGGAAAAACACCAGATCAATAGACACAGAAACATAAAGAAAGGCTACAGACCTCCTGGCATTGTTTCTCAACCTATTATTAAACCCAGGCTCTTTGATAAACATGAAAAATCTGTCTTTCTTTAAGGTCAGTTTGCATTAAGTGTGACTGAAAATAAAGCAGTAGATGAAAACTACATCTTCTCCTTTGTCCCTTGTCCCCAGAGGCAATTAAAGGGCCACTGATTTGGAATTAGTTGATGGGAAGATGGGGTCATATTATAGCCCTGACAATATTGGACACTGGTCTTGGCTCCCCTGGGCTTGGCCTGTGCCTGACACCCCCTTTTTCCTCCCAACCTCCAACTCTTTGTACAGGAAAGATCCACACCCCGATGGAGTACAAGGGGGAACTAGCTTCCTATGACATGCGGCTGAGGTAGGTGGTGGGGCAGTGGTCAGAGGGGGCACTGGGGCACTAGCTGCAGTGCTGACGGCTCTGCCCCACCCACCCACAGGCGCAAGTTGGACTTGTTTGCCAATGTGGTTCATGTGAAGTCACTTCCTGGGTACAAGACTCGACACAACAATCTAGATCTGGTCATCATTCGGGAGCAGACAGAAGGGGAGTACAGCTCTCTGGAACACGAGGTGGGGTCTCAGAAAAAGGGGAGAGTGGGGATGGGGGTGGGAAGAGAGGCAGAGCTCCTTCCCAGGGTCACCCAGCTGCTTCTGGTTTCTCACTTAGAGTGCGAAGGGCGTGATTGAGTGCTTGAAGATTGTCACTCGAACCAAGTCTCAGAGGATTGCAAAGTTTGCCTTTGACTATGCCACCAAGAAGGGGCGGGGCAAGGTCACAGCTGTGCACAAGGCCAACATCATGTAAGGGAGATGGCTTTGCACAGGGGTGTTCCTGGGAAGTAGCCCCATAGTCTTGGCTGAATCTGTTCCCTTTGGCCCATGGACAGGAAACTCGGGGATGGGTTGTTCCTGCAGTGCTGTGAAGAAGTTGCTGAACTGTACCCCAAAATCAAGTTTGAGACGATGATCATAGACAACTGCTGCATGCAGGTGGGCCACTCCCCTGTGTCCCCACTCACCTGGGGCTCAGGCTGTGTGGCGTGGGGTTCACTTTCCTTCTCCATGTCCATGCCTTGCCCCCTAGCTGGTGCAGAATCCTTACCAGTTTGATGTGCTTGTGATGCCCAATCTCTATGGGAACATTATTGACAATCTGGCCGCTGGCCTGGTTGGGGGAGCTGGCGTGGTCCCCGGTGAGAGCTACAGCGCGGAGTACGCAGTCTTTGAGATGGTGAGTGAGGCCCTTCCTTTGACGGCAGTTTTCCCCAGTTGCTCCCCTGCCATCCCTCCCCATCTCCTCTCCCACAGTGCCCTTCTCCAGCCTCAGTCTCCCCTTGGTGACTGGCCTTTTGCTGTCTTCACAGGGTGCCCGGCACCCGTTTGCCCAGGCGGTGGGCAGGAACATAGCCAACCCCACGGCCATGCTGCTGTCGGCCTCCAACATGCTGCGGCACCTCAAGTAGGCTCGGGGGTGGCGTGCTGGAGGGGCGCAGGCGGCCTGGGGCTTGGGGAGGATGTACTGTGGGCTGGAGCCTCACTGTCTGCCTGTCCCCATTGGCAGCCTCGAGTATCACTCCAACATGATTGCAGATGCAGTGAAGAAGGTGATCAAAGTCGGCAAGGTGAGCTCACGAGGGCTGTGGGATGCAGGGCCTGGGTCTCCTCTCGGGGATCTGAGTGGGGGCTGCCCTCCTGGTCCCCTTGACAAGATCTGCCTGGGCTGCCCCTGCCCACCCAGGCTGTTCTCTGCCTCCCTCTTCTTGGCCATTTCATCTTCATCTGCCTTGCCTCAGTTCCCATCTGCCATACCCTTCCCCACCTTGCTCTGGCTTCATCAGTTGTCCCTTCTCTGGATCCTGTCTAACCTGAAAGTTGCTGCTCCTTATCTGGGGTTAGGAGGTCCCTTCTCCACACTGGTCCCCCCTTTTCTCCACCTGATCCTGGTCTGAGCTTCCTCTAAGGCCGCCTCATCCTGTCCTGAGCTGCAGACGCCCTTCATGTCCTTCCTGGCCTCCTGCCTTCCCCTTGGACTCATCTCCATTTGTGCTGCCCTGCCCCCCTTCATGGGCTCTCTTCTCTTCTCCCCACGGCTGTTGCCGCTGGTGGCTGTAGGTGCGGACTCGAGACATGGGCGGCTACAGCACCACGTCTGACTTCATCAAGTCTGTCATCGGCCACCTGCACCCCCACGGGGTCTAGAGCCCCTTATTCCCTCCAAGCTCCCAAGGACCATACAGCCTCCACACCCATCAGTGCAGTGGACAGAACGCCTTCCCAGACAGAGCCTAGGTCACCCAGGGGCCGGCTTCCCAGGGACTGGGGCAGGGGGCTGTTCGGGCTGGACAGGCAGAGGGATGACCACAATTCTCCCCCACAGGTCCGCACCTCTGACATGGGTGGCTATGCCACCTGCCGCGACTTCACCCAGGCTGTCATTGCCACCTTGCCCTGCCCCCCATAGGCCCCGCCCCACCACGCAAGCTGGTCAATAAAATAAAGCATGGGCATCCGCTTTGTGGATGTTTTTATTGGGGCATAGGAGATGGGGCTTCTAGTCCTCCTGGGATAGTTTTTGCAACTTTTTCTTCTTCTTGGAGCTGCTCTTACTGCTGGCAGCCTCCTCAGGGCCGCTGCTGGCAGGCTCCTCCTGCGAGGAGAGCTTCCTCTTTTTCTTGGAGGCTTTCCTGCTGTTGGCTGCCTCTTCCACATAGCTAACTGGCTCCTCTCTGGGCAGAGACTTCTTCCTCTTGGGGACACTTGAGCTGCCAGTGGTCTCTTCAAGATCACCACTAACCAGCTCCTCCTTGGGCTTTTTCTTCTTGGGTTTGGAGTAAGAGGCAGACAAGTCTTCCATTCCGTTCTCCTGAGGCACCTCCTGAAGCTTCTGCTTTTTCTTCTTTTTGGGTTTCTCAGTTGCCTCCTAAGGGGGGGGGAAGGTTGTTCACTACATGTGCACACATACCCATTCCGATTTGAGCAAGTAGGGATATTTGGGGTTAGTGAAAACCACCTAAGCCCATTAAGCCACAGAAGACCCCCATGTTTGGTAAGGATGAGCTGCCACAAGAACCCGTTTACTATCGTGTCAAGTTCCAGAGGGGAGGAAGGGGACTTGGCCCAGTGGACAGGGCGCCCACCTACCACATGGGAGGTCCACGGTTCAAACCCTGGGCCTCCTGACCCGCGTGCACCTGGCCCATGCGCAGCGCTGATGCGCGCAAGGAGTGCCCTGCCACGCAGAGGTGTCCCCGCATAGGGGAGCCCCACGCACAAGGAGTGCGCCCCGTAAGGAGAGCCGCCCAGTGCAAAAGAAAGTGCAGCCTGCCCAGGAATGGCGCCACCCACATGGAGAGCTGACACAAGATGACACACCAAAAAGAGACACCGATTCCCATGCTGCTGACAACAGAAGCTTACAAAGATGACGACACAGCAAGTAAGACAACAGACAACCAGGGGTGGGGGAGGAAAAAAAAAAAAAGTTCCAGAGGGGGGAACCTGAAACACTGGAGACCCGCTCAGCCTCACTGAAACACAACTTCCTCCAGACACTAGTCTGGGAGCAAGCAGAGCAGGAATGACACACTACCCTACCGCTGAGGCCTCCTGGGAAGCAGTGGAGAAAACACACTTGCCCAGGGCTCTAGGAAGTTTTCCAACAATCCATTCCACCTATAGGGTCTCGGTACTTAAGAGATTCTGGCCCCAAAGACGAGCACAGCTTGATGTATCACATTCCAGGACCTTACACATGGGCTGACCTGCCTACTGACCTCACACTCTTCTGGAGTACTGCTGTTGTTTTCTGACGTCAAGGCAAGTGCAGCCAGCCGCTTCTTTTCCTTCTTCAACCGTTTCTTCTCCCGTTTTTCCAGCTTCCTAGTAATCTCTGCTGCTGCTTCCTCTGCCTGATCAAAAAGAAACGCTGAAAAGTCTCTTAAGACGTTTGGCTTGCTAGGCCTCCTTCCTGGCCTTATTGGATCAGGCTCATTAAATCAGTTTTTTGCCCCCACTTTACAAGGTCAGGCTAAGACAGCTCATCACCTCCAATAGCCAGCTGTGGTCCTCCCTGCCTGGCCAAGCCCAAGCTGACCTGAACCATTGCCTCCTTCATGACGTCCAGGTTCTTGCGTGGAATCTCTCCCGTCTCATAGAAGGACAGCCGCTCCTCCACCTGTTCTCGGAGCTTCTCTCCAAACACACTTGTGGGCACCTCTGGACGTGGGTGTGGGCAAGAAAAGCCCGTCAGCCCGAGGGATGCACCAAGCCCTGCCCCTCAACCCCTCTACCCTCAGCTTCACTCAGACCCAAACTAATCAACACTCACGCAATAGGTGAACTGCTGTTGACGAAAAATATTGCCATCATTGTAGAAGCTGAGGTGGCCACACCCCCTCCCACACGTGCCAACCCCTTGCCCCATACCTGAGAAGCAGTCGATCCGTGAAGCGATGCTGCACTTGTTTGCTAGGTACCGGGAGATGCGACCCTTGTTCTTGGCAGCAGCTCGGCCAATGAAAGTGGAGTGGAAAATAAGTCCATATTTGGGGGTGTTTCCCCTCGTCTTCAGGGCTCTGAGAGAGTTAAGTCAGTGGATTTCAACACCAGGACTCCCAACCCCCCCCTTGTCTCCTGAGGTTTTCTCCGCCCCCACCTCCCAGAGACAAGGTATCCATGCCGCTGACCTGAAGCTTGGTCCCTTTGCTGGGCCCTGGGAATCACTCAGACACCAGGACTGGCCATCATCACCCCCATGGCAGAGGCCTGCACAGGTCAGGGAGCCCTGGACAGCCATCACTGTGATCCCCAAACAAGCAGCGGGCACCAGAAGCGGCACCTGAGTGTGGGCAGATGCCCGCACTGGTACCTGAACAGGGCCTTTTCAGCCCCAAGGATCTGCACTGTGGATGCTGGGTACTTGGCCAGGTTGGTGAGGCTGCCAGCATGAGCAATGAGACGTGCACCTACCTGGAGAGAGTCAAGAAAGAGTCAGGAGTGGAAACTGCCTGTCTACCGACTGCACAATCCTGCTCACATCTCCATCAAGCACAGCTGGGGAAGTGTGCAGCAGTGCAGACATACAGCAACATTCCTCCCACTCCTCCCCTTTTAGTATCGCCCCCACGCACCGCTTCCCCAATTAGTGCTGACAGGCTGGGGGCGACTTGGCTCATCTTGGATCGCAGGTAAGTGTGCAGACTCTGGCGGTATTCGGACAGAGACACCACACGGCTGGAGAAGGTCTCGATGTTTATCAAGTCGATAGCAGATATGTCCATGCCTAGGAAATACTAGGTGTGAACGCAGGACCTAGCCAGCCAAGGCCAGCGGTCTCACACCTGGCTGCCGGCTCTGCTGACTGACCCATGGAGGACCGCGAGGCATCCAGAATGGCCTTGGCCTTGGCGCCATCCATTGTCAGCTCCTCTAGCTTCTCCAGCTTCTCTTCGTTCAGCTCCCTTCGGTTTCCAATGAACTGAGCGAGGCGGCAGTATGTAGCATTGTCACTGACGACCTTCACCAGCTCCGGAAAGTGGTAACCATACCACTCCCTGCAAAGAGGCACAGTCTGCCTAGCCCAGGAGCCACATCCCAAATAGCAAAGGCACATACAGCCAGGTTTCCAAAGCTCCTTCAATAATTCCATGTCTCCCCATTCACAGTTCAGACCAGGCACAAGGCCTGGGCTGAGGTGTACATGGGGCGAGCTCACTCTGCCTCCTCTTTCTATACAGTCAGTGCAAGAACACAGCCTGTGGTAAGCACCAGGAGGCCCAGCCCCCACCCTGTTCTAACCACAGAAGCTGTCAGCTGTCAATCCTGATTACAGAAGTCATAATTAGCCAAACCACAGACCAAAGACACTGCGCTCAGGAGCCATCCTTGTGCCTTACCTGACGCGCATAGAGAAGGTGTTGATGTCTTTATCCAGCTGGTCCAGGAGGCTGATGGACTGAATGATCATGTTGTCCACCCGGTTTACGTTAAACTTCACTTTGGCACGAGAATAGCTGTGTCCCAGCCCCAGCTGGGCTTTGCACGCAGAGAGATCAGTGAGGCCCTTCACCAGGTTGTGGAAGTGCAGGCGGACTCCTGGGGACGGGCGGGACTGTGAGCAAGGATGGAGCCTGCACCACTGGGCTCAGCCAGCGGGAGCTTCCCGACGCGCCCACACCCCCCTGCCCCGCGAGGTGTCACGAATGGCAAGAGCAAAACGGGCGGTGGACCCACCTCGCAAGATCTCAGCTATCACGCCTCCAGTCTGGCAGTTGTACCCTAACTCTTCTTGGATAGCGGCACCAATCTTGGGGTCCCCAACCCCCAAGAGTACTTTCTTCTTTTTGGAAGGCAGATGTGTCTCCAAGAGCAGGCGGAGGTCCTCGTGCACAACGCCTTGGAGTAAAGAACACAGCTCCCACTAACATGCTGAAGGAGGCTGCCAGGGAGAAAGGCAACTTATCCCCAAAACTAAGCGACAGGGTAGACCAGGACAGCACACCCTGTTCCCCCTTGCGGCATTGCTCAGAGACATGGAGACATCAGCGACTGCACTCAGGGGATTGACAGATTCGCAAGTCATCACCGCAAAGCCTGGTTGGAGGAGGGAAGAACAGGACTCGGCCCACAAAATGGTTGGAACACAACAGCAGCATGGGTGTAGCTCAGTGGTTGAGCGCCTGCTTCACATGTATGAGGTCTTGGGCTCAATCCCTGATACCTCCCCTAAGAAAAAAATAAACCCGAGAAAGACAAAATACTACCGCTAAACCCCGTAGGACTAACGGTTGCAGGATCCACATCTCGCTCATCTCCGGGAATAACTGGGGTGACGACTCACCTTCAGACACCGCGTTGGCATTTTCCAAGGCAGCCTGGGACGAGGAGAAGGGGCAAAAGGCCACGAGACGAACGATGCTGTGGAACTTGCCCAGGTTGAGCACGCACTCCTCTACCTGGGGGTAGGAGAAACAGATGAACGGCCTCCTTCCCTCGCCCGCCTCGGAGGCGAGCAAAGCGGGTTTTCAGCCCTGGACGCACTCAGCAGCACCGGGCCCACGGCCCGAGGCTCTGCCTTAATCAGAGAGGGAGAGAGGGCTGTAGAGGGCGCTTACAAAGCCCCAAAGCGCTCCCAGTCGCGAAGCAAGTAGGTGCGGACCCCCGACTCCGCGCGCTCCAGCCCAGGCCCCGCCCCCACCGCGCGGCCGGCCACGTGGGAGCGCGCGGGGCATGCTGGGCCCGCCGCCGCGGGAGCCCCGGGCCGCCGGCCGCCGCCACCCACCTGAGGCAGCAGCAGGCTGATCTCCTCCACCTCCTTCAGCGCCAGCAGCGCGTAGCCGACCGCGTGCTCGAAGAGCACGTGCAGCAGCACCTGCGCGGGGCCGGGCGACCGTCAGCGAGTCCGCGCAGCCCCCGCGCGCCCCGCGCCCGCCCGGCCCCGCTCCCAGGCCCCCGGCTCGACCCCGGCCCCGCCCGCCCGCCCCGACCCCTCACCATGGCGCCCGCCCGCGGCCCGGCTCGCAATGCGGCGCGCGGGCCCCGGCGCGCGGAACCAGGCTCCGGAAGCCACGCCCTCGGCGCGCCGGCCAATCCCAGGCCGCGGCCGGCACCATTCGCGCGCCGTCGGCGGGGGCCGGCGGGGGTGGTACTTCCCGGCGGGCGGCGCGAGCGGGCGCCCCGAGCCCGCCGCTTCCGGCCTCGCCGCGTGGTCGCCCGGCCCGCCAGGGGCTGAGGGCCCGTGGGGGTTGGTCATGCTGGCCCTCGAGCCGTCGGCCTTTAGGTTACTCGCAGCAGAGCTCGGCAGAATCCAGCGGGGCCGCTCCGTCGGTCACCCCGCCGCAGCCCCATCCCCCCCGCCCCAGCAGCCCCTGCCCCGCCTCAGCCCCCAGACCTTCGTCTCACCCTGGCACCTCTGGCCCAGGCTCCCCGGCTCAGGCCCCCGGCCCGCCTCATCCCCCTCAGGCCCCCGCCCCGCCTCAGCCCCGGCACCCCCGCCCCAGGCTCTCGCCGCCCCCCCCAGCCCCGGCACCCCCGGCCCAGGCTCTCGCCCCCCCCCCCCCAGCCCCGGCACCCCCGGCCCAGGCTCTCGCCCCCCCCCCAGCCCCGGCACCCCCGGCCCAGGCTCCGGGGGGCTTCCCTGGGCTGGAGCGGGGCCCGCAGGAGGCGCTGCTCTCCTGGCGTTTTCTCCTAGACGAGGGGGCCGGCTCCACGCGCTCCCAGGCCGGCGTTTCTGCCGCCACGTGCTAGGACCCGCTTAGCGCCAGGTGAGCTGGAACCGCTTCCCAGGACTGTTTCGAGAGTTGCTTTGGTTTTAATAATAAATATTGGAGTTTTAAACCCCAGACCTGACTATTCTTAAGTAGATTTTCTGGTAGATTAAAAACCTCATTTTAAAGCGGGGCTTCTTAACCTTTTTTGTTACGTGGACCCCTTACTAAGTCAACACTATGCTGTGTATTATTTAATAAATACATGGCACCTACGCCAACACTTTCCTGTAAGGAGAATGTTTTTTGAATTTCAATTCAAGCTCACAGACCCCTTATTAAGACTTCTATAACTTGGATTCTCAGAACTATAAACTGCATTTATAGATTTGATGATTTATTTTCTTCTTAACTCAATTATTGACAAACATGAATATACAACATTGTGATAATGCTGAAAGACTTTGATTATATACCCTTTGGATAGAGTGTATGGCATGTGAATGTATCTCAAAACTGCTTTAAAAAGAAGACCCATGTTGATTGAGGTGGGTCCACACCTTACCAGAGGTAGCATAATCAAAAATTACAGTGAGCCCATGCCTAGAGGAGTGGATTTGATTTAAGAACATGTTTTTCTGGGGTACCTATGGCTTCGGACCACAACAGGACTTTGTCAGAGTGTTCATTTTTGTAGACAGCAATAAGTTAACCATGGCCATTGCAAGTCTTTTGTTACCCACAGGCAGATTTTATTCTGGTGCTTCTTTGGAAACACTTGGCATCAGCTGCAGGCCGCCAGGGTGCTTTGTCTTCAACAAAAAGGACTGTCCCAGAAGGACTGCGGGCTCTGGGACACAGATGTCTACAGACATGGCTTGAATAACTTGGCGCCACGCCACTGGGCTCAGTCAGGATCCCAGAACTCTGGGCACAGGCCGATGGGGTCCTGCGTTTGCTAACACGAGGCTGAATGGAACGGGAACTCATCAGCTAGGACTGCACTAACTGATACAGAAGGGTTATAGTTTTGTTTGGATTATTTCTGGTGTTTTAATGTTGTGTTTTCTAACTACAAGTATATGCCTGAGATATTGTGGGGTCAGGCTCACAATTTGCAAGAAAAAAAAATTGGGAAGTGAGTCTATTACATATTTCAGTATGTTAAATTCTCCTCAGCATTACAAATGCTCAAAATACCCAACAGGATTCCAAAATTTAATGGAAAATATTAGTGCCATCACTTTGATTTGCTTAATTATTTTTATGATTAACCCTAAATTTCCTGTGTTAACAGTTGTTTATCCTTTAAGGCAGGGCTTTTTAAACCAGAGACAGAATCCATTCATGGACACAGTTTGGTTAGCTACAGCCATTTAAAAAACAACAGAAAACTAGGATTAAAGAGAATAGAAAATAGAGTACGCCATATGGGATAAAGGGTATTAGCTTGTAAAACTTCTGTGTGTGTCTGCCTACATTTTAAAAAAAAGCAAAACAAAAACCAACTCTGCTACTTACAATGTGCCCTTTCATTTCATCTGCAGATTGAAGGTGGAGGGCTCACCCCTCCCTTCAACAAATACTCAGTGACCATCTGCTCTAGGCACGGTGCCTCGTGCATAGCAGCTCAGCGAGTGCTAGGGCTCCTCTCTGGTCTTCTGTCCCCTTCACCTGTTCTCAGTTACTCAGTTCTCATCTCCTCTCTCCATTTCACACTCCTGCCCTGATGCGTTTCCGTCACTTCAGCCTTACCTTATACATCTGGACAGATTGTTCTAGACAAACTTCAGTTTCACATGCTAGAATTTTTTGACATTGCTTTTCCAGTTCCCATGGCGACAGTTTACCGTCTCTGAGTCAGTGTTGCTGGAACCTGGAGCGCACTGACGAGGGCGTTTCTGGTAAGGGCTGCTGAGCGCTGACGAGGGGGTGCGGGCAGCCTGGGGTGGGCCTCCCCTCTGCACCCTGTGCCTCTACTGCCTCCCGCTCCTTCAGGTGTCTCCAGCAGGCTGGGAGGCCTCTGGAGGCCAGGACTTTGCAACACTTTCCTCTCTGATGCTGCTTTCCTGTGTGTTCGGCCAAGCGGGCTGTTTTCTCCAGAGCACCGGCCAGCAAGCTATGGCCTGGGGCCTGGTTCTGTATGGCCCAAAGAGCTAAGGATTCCTTTCCCATTTCTAAAGTGTTATTAAATATGTACGTGTGTGTGACATACTGTGGCCCACACAAACTAAAATATTCACTGTCTGACCCCTTACTGGAAAAGTTTTGCTGACTTCTGTGGTAGAGGCATGCAGTTTATCTGTGCCTCTGTCCAGGGGAGCAGGCAGAGATGAACAGACAAGAAGCTTGCAGAAATAAAAATCCCATTGTTAACATAAAAAGAAATGCAGATGATGCCTTAGCAAATAGGTACACCTAAGAGACACTCGTGGCCTGAAAGAGCCAACTCCTTTACCCAGAAAGCAGCGGAGTGGAAGGAGACGGAATGTGGCCCGAGGGTGGACCCGGGGCTCCGCAGTGCCGGGGCCTCAGGAGGGAGGAGGAGGAGTGCTGGAGGAGGTCACGGCTGCAGTTCCCAGCACTGATGGAAAGCAACGATAAAGGTCCAGGAACAAAAGCAGGATTTAAGAAAAAAGTACCTGTACCCCTCAAGATGTCGAGAAGTTTTCTTTCTTGCCTTCTTTAACCCAAATATCCAGCCACCTCTGGGAATTGGACTCTGTGTCCAAATTCTACACAGGTAAAACTTCAACAAGGCAAGATTCTGCTTACCAAGAAAAAATAATGTTTACTGCAGTTTTGTGGTATGTACCATTTATTGGGTTAAGGAAGTTATTTGCTAGTTCTAGTTTGCTTTGTTATTGTTTAAAGTCATGAAAGCATGCTGGATTTTATCAATAAATTTTTTCTGCATCTATTAAGATATGTTTTTTCTTTTAATCTATTAATATGCTGATTTATATTAATTAACTTTAAATATTAAACAACTTTTCATCCCTGGTAAAAACCCAACAGGGCCATAATACATTTTAGAATAAATGCTTAGATGTGTTTAGGTAGTATTTTACATGGGATTTTACAATTATGTTAATGAGTGAGACTGGCCTATAATTTTTCTTTCTCATTGCTCTTTTCTGTTATTTTTTTTAAAGATTTATTTTTATTTATTTCTCTCCCCTTCCCCCCCGCCCCCTGCCAGTTGTCTGCTCTCTGTGTCCATTCGCTTTGTGTTCTTCTGTGTCCGCTTGTATTTTTGTCGGCGGCACTGGGAAACTTCGTCTCTTTTTTTGTTGGGTCATCTTGCTCTGTCAGTTCTCCTTGTGCGCGGTGCCACTCCTGGGCAGGCTGCACTTATTTCGCATGGAGTGGCTCTCCTTACGGGGCGCACTCCTTGTGCGTGGGGCTTCCCTATGTGGGGGACACCCCTGTGTGGCAGGGTACTTCTTGCGTGCATCAGTTGGATGCTCTATCAGGTGAACCAAATCTGCTTCCCTCTTTTCTGGTTTTGGTGTCAAGGTATGTTCACTTAAAAAATGATTTGGGGAGTGTACCTCAATTAAAAAAAAATGATTGACAATACTTTATATAAAAATTGGAATTGTTATTTAAATTCTAGAACAACTTACTAATAAAGCTGTGTGGACCTAGAAGTTTTCTTTTCATGGTAATATTTTAAATTAGTGATTCAAATGAGATAATGGACATAACATTTTTCAGGTTTTCTATTCCTTTTTGGACCACTTTTTTTTTTCTTCTTGGACCATTTTTGTTCGTTATACTTTTCTGGGAATTTTTTCATTTCATTTATGTTTTCAGTTTTTTTGGCATATATTTTAATTAGAAATTGAAACAATCTTTTCTGCAGAATCTGTACTTACGATCTTTTCTGTTTGTTCATAATGTTTATTTTTTACTTCTAGTCTTGTCAGAAAAATTTCAATCTTATTTATCTTTTCATTCCCATTGTATATTTTCTTTAAAATTTTTTTTAAAGTTTAAAGAAAAAACTTAATGAAGATCTGAAAACAGTTCCTAGAAGAGGGACTTTTCCAGAAAACTGCAGCTGCACAATGCCTTGTATCTATCGTGTTAAAATATGCATTAGAATGGCATGGGTGTAGCTTAGCGGTTGAACACCTATTTCACATGTATGAGGTCCTGGGTTCAATTTCTGATACCTCCTAAAACAGACAAACAAAAAAAAGTGCATTAGAAACAAGTACAAAAACCATGAGATGCACCACCATTCTTCAACACTGAGCAAAGGTGAAGTGCCTACGGGACATGGATGACTTGCCGAGGTTGGGCTGTTTACTTTAAGCACCATAAAAAACAGAAAGGAGCACAAATGGATGAGTGGGTTCAGGTATATACACGGAATTGAACCTCTGGTGCTGAGCAGAGCATTTTGTCACGTAGTTGAAGTGTGTAGTGTTGGAGGAGTAGCCCAGCAGCACTCAAAGGCAGCTTTGTCCGTTAGTAGTACAACACTCGGTGTGTCTTTCTTGAGTCCATCACTGAATACACTGGTAGCAGTTTTGAAATGAAAAAAGAAGGAAAAGAAAAAAGGGGCATACCCCCTTTTATTTTCTGTTTAAAATTAAATGGAAACAAACACATCAACTCTTCTGTGCACTAACCTTTTCAAAGCACATCGTTTGTGCTAGGTACGAGCGTGCTCCCAGGAATTCAAGCTGGGTGAGCATCAGCGTCCCACAGCTTTCGGGTGGTTCTTGGGAGGAACCCCTGCAGAGTTGCCGGCACTAAGCAAAGTCACAGGATGCTTTGCCAGGTCCTTTAGGAAGTCATGAAGATACTTCAGTGGTAAAGCAAGGCTCTCTCATCCAGAGGCTACACGCAAACATGGCCCAATTCTTCCAAACACCTCAGGACGCGCCTAGGTCATGGGCACGCCAGGTGGTCAACCAGCCAGGCTTTCGGGGAGGTCTCGGGCTGTGGAGCCCTGGCTGCCCAGCCCTCCACTGAGTGTTTGCTCTTCCCTGCCGCGGTTTACCAACAGCACATTCCTCCTGATCTGGGTTTTCTCAGATTCCTCCTAACTTGCATAATCCTCCAGAATGGAATCCACATTCTTAGGAGGAAGATAAAAGAGTCGTTTCTGCCTGGTAATTCTGCCCCAGTCCCCGGCTGAAGGCTTCGGCCTTCGGGTTCTCTCTGGGCTCAGGGCTCCTCTCTTTCCGGGGCCTTCTCTCCTTCCTCGTGACCAAGCTCCTCTGTGCATACTTCCTGGGGCTCCAGCTCAAAACTCCAACCTCCCTTCTCTGCGGTGCGGTTTCTCTGTGAGTCCTGGTCCCAATGTCCTACTGACGTGGCCCAATCAAAGCCCCAATCGTTATTGAATGAAGTAAAGTGAAACCTCTGAATCCAATATAATCTAATACGCCCGGAGGAAAAGACCAGTTTACAAACATAATCCAGTATTTCTTTTTGGAACTCATGAATAATATCAAACTGCTACAATGCCAGTGTAGTTAGGCCAGTAAAAAGAATTTGTTTGGGAAATGGGGTAAAGAACAGAGCTTGCTGAGAAATGGGAGAGAAAAATGGAACTACACACCAAGATTTGGTGTGGGCTCCTCTAGGCAGAGAGAGAGAGCTCTGCCTCATGTGCTTTTTTTTTTTAAGCCTCTTTTTAAAAAATTTCTCTCCCCTTCCCTCCCCCCCACCCCTGTCTGCTTTCTGTGTCCATTCGCTGTGTGTTCTTCTGTGACTGCTTCTATCCTTATCAGTGGCACCGGGAATCTGTGTTTCTTTTTGTTGCATCGTCTTGTGTCAGCTGTCCGTGTGCGCGTCACCATTCCTGGGCAGGCTGCACTTTCTTTCATGCTGGGTGGCTCTCCTTATGGAGCGCTCTCATTGCGCATGGGGCTCCGCTACGCAGGGGACACCCCTGCGTGGCACGGCACTCCTTGCGCGCATCAGCACTGCACATGGGCCAGCTCACTTGGGTCAAGGAGGCCTGGGGTTTGACCCGCGGACCTCCCATATGGTAGACGGACGCCCTAACCACTGGGCCAAGTCCACTTCCCTGTGGTTATCTTTTGAACTGTTAATTATTCCTCCCCCTTGCTAATGATAAGGGGATGGGCCCCAGCAGTTACTGGTTACCCCACCAATGGTGGGGGCCAATGGTGAGGCCTGTTTGGAATATCCGGGGCCAAGAGGAGGTCCCCGAAAGAAACTAGGACCTGAAGGTTAAACTCAGGGTCTCAGCGAGGCCTTGCAGCCGTGCTGTCTGTCGGCCATATCGCGGCTTGACTTCTCTGTTTCCCTGTACTGACCTGTCTCAGATACAGCAATAAACAAAACCAAGTCCCTGCCGTCCTAGAGTTTCCATTCGAGAAGGGGAGATGGACAATCAAGTCAATACACTGTGTCAAATGTTGGTGCGCTGAGGAACGCTGCATTGTTTTATGAGTGGCCTCAGTGAAGAGGTGACATTTGGGCAGAGACAGGAAGGAGTCAAGGGAGTGAGCAATGGGAATATCGGGGAATAACAGAAACAAAGGCTCCCCTGCCTGGGAGACAGGAATACAGTCAGGTGCTAAGATGCAGGGAAATGGGAGACTGATGAGAAGACCGTTCCTTTGGCCTGGCGTTTCTCAGGAAGACTTCAAAGCTGGAAGCTGGAAGGCATTGTAGTGTTTCACAGCAGAATGTGGAGGTCATTTAGACAGGGAGAGTGGAAGGAGAATGGACGCAAGAGCCAGAAATGAGAGAGGAAATGGCTAGAAGCTCAGGATTCAACCTGGGCAGCAGTTGGAGGGTCGTAGGATCCAGGACACATGAAGCTTCGAAGGCCAGTCAGGAGGCCCCGTGGGGTCCAGCTGGGAGAGGGGCCTGGACGTGCAGCAGGTGAGGGGGCTCATTCAAGTGATGGGTAAATAGGACTTCACGCACTGAGAAGGGGTCACGCACTGTATCATCAGCCCCTTCACGAAGCTCAGCCTCTGGTTGGCTGTGTCATTTCTGTGTAAATTAACCCAGAGTTTTTACCTGGGTACCTGGGTAACGGAGTCTTCTGGAGATGGAATACATGCCATTTAAATCCCAGCAAACAGTAGAGCTTCCAAAAAGGAAGGTGCATAAAATAACCACAAGATGGCAGCACTTTACACTCATCTTGAGAAAGAAAATTTTAAAAGTTGAAAGGGCTTCTAGAAATTCTTTGGCCCCTTTCTCAAATGTGGAAAGACACCCACAACTTTCTTTGGTTACACATGTATGCAGCTTCTCAGTAGACACAGAAAGAACATTGAGCCCAGCATTCCTCTCTTCCTGGCAGTCACTGCCTGGCACAGCTCCTGAAGCTGTGGGTAAAAAGTTTTGTTCATAGCATTCGATGCTGTTTGTCTTCATAACCTGGACCTGAGGGTATTTGACGGTATCCATGTCTCTGATAACATCTGTTATTTGTTGAGCACTTACCTAATGCTTGACACTTAATCTTACCTGCATTAACTCATTGAATTGTCACAACAGATTTCGAAGTCAAAAAGAACTTGACTACAACGGGGGAATTTTAAATAAAGTGAGTTTTTATGGCTTGTACGTATCTCAGCAGGATCTTATTGGCTGCCAAAATGAACAGTGCCTCAGCAGCTGGGCTCCTGAGGGCTCTAGAGACGCCCACTCACTGCAAGCAGGGCAGACAGCTCAGGAATTCGGCACCCTGTCCGTGGGCCTTAACTTTGGAGTTTATGTTCCCTAGTGTAACAGACTGATTTGTAGTTTTCCTACACATGGCTCTTCTGCCCCTTGTATTTGAACCTATAATTAGCACTATACTTGCTGAATACATGTCCCGGAGTCTTAAATCTTTGATCCATCCATGTGCCAGTTGAGCCCTGAATTTCAGCAGAGTTGCAACACCTACTCCCCAGTTCACTAGACTCACCCAGGACAGCTGGACTCACCCAGGACAACTAATCAGGAGATGATGATGACAATGCCCATTCCAAGGAACAGAGAGAGTCTGCAAGTGTAAGCAAGATGGTTCCATCCATCTGCCCTATGGGATCTAAGCCCCCTCTCACTTGGAAACAGAGTGGGCATCACCATCCCCAAGTCCTCAAGATAGGGACTGGACAACGGACTAAAGTAACTGTGGGAAGGGGAGTGAGTGAGGTATATGAATTTTTTTTCATTCTTCTGTGTCTGTATTTTTTTAAATTTATTCCCCTCCCCCCTTGCGACTTGTTTGTTGTCTGCTGTCTGTGTCCATTTGCTGCACACTCTTCTGTGTTTTTGCTTATCTCCCTCTTTTTCCCGTGGCGTCCCCTTGCTGAGTTGGCTCTCCACGGCGCCTGCGGGCCAGGCGGCTCTCCGCAGCACGAGGGCCAGGCGGCTCTCCGCAGCACGCGGGCGAGCCTCCCTTCACAGGGAGGCCCCGGGACGTGAACCCAGGGCTCCCATGTGATAGAGGAAGCCCACCTGCTGGAGCCTCAGCCGCTTCCCCTATATCAATGTTTTTGATGTAACGCTTATATAATTTAAAGCTTCTTTAAAAATAAAATAAAAAACATTAAAAAAAAGAATATGGAAGTCTGTTTGATACAGCCCAGTTTTTCAGACACAAATATCTACATGAGAGATGTTCCTATCATGTAGATATCATGATAGTGGTAGAAATATCTACATGCTCTATATACTCACCTGCCCCCACTATCCAACTATGACCCTAGGTCGAGCTTTAGCTTTTCCAAACTAATACTGCATTGAAGAGATTATAGATCACAGAGAGCTGTCTTTAATAGCAATCCTCAGGCTCAGAGAAAAGCCCAGCTTATACAGTCTGGCACTCACACATCTGTTGATTTTGCCCATGGAGAGTATATTTCAGTTTTTGTTCCCTAGGAATCAAAAGGGATAAAAGCTACCTTATCCCCAGGTTTAAATGTATCTCTTGAAAACACATGGGATTTAAAAATATGAATTTTGTCCTCTGTCTGGAGATTTTAGTCCATTTTTCATTTACTTTTCTGATATGTTTTGATTTAGTTCTGTCATCTTATGTGCTGTTTGCTGTGCTTTTTTGTTTCTTTGCCTTTTCCTTCCTTCCTTGGAGGCACCCTCAATGTAAGTGTTACTGGATGTTGGAGAAAAACAGCACTTACTGGGACATGGAAACCGATAGGATTATAGACAATTTATTGAGGAGCTCTCCCAACGGAGGGGGTCTGAAGAACAGACTTCAGCCCCCCACCCACCGTGGAGGGGGTCTGAGGAGAGACTTCAGCCCCCTCCTGGAAGGAGGGACTTGAATTTATACAGAACTCTTCTAGGCGGGGGAATGATAGCTGGTGGGAGGGGGCTGAGGGTCCGAGTGAAGTGCAGGGGCCAGTGGGAAGCCCTAGAGGTGGAAACTCTCCCTGACAGTGACTGGAAGGTAGTGGGTTAGGGAGCTATGTTCCTTGGAATGCTGCAGGAGCAGATGTTTCTTTGATCTGGAGGGATTTTATCTCCCTCTGATATGCAGGTAGGGAAGGATTCCATTTCCCTTTACTCCCGCCTCTATGTGGTTTCTTTGTTTAACCTGTGGGGAAGTGCCGTGCCCTTGGACTTGTAGGCTTATGGGGGTGGGGTTAGCCTTTCCCCAGTGCATATCAGGGAAAACTGAGCTACAGCTTGTTAATTATTGCAAGCCTCTAACACCAGATTTTGTCCAGGTTCTTGACTATGCTGCAGAAAGGAATTTCAAGAGCATATCGGGTGAGTTAGGCCAGTAATTTATTAAGGTAGGGAGGGAAGAAGAAATGGGAGAAAATAACAGATCATGGGTCCCAGGTAGAGAGGAAGGGGCTGATAAGTGATAGAGTGGGCTGACTTATGGGCTACAATTCCCCATTACAGATTATAAATGCCCACGTTTTACTTGCGTGTTGATCCACGCGGGGAGAAGGTGGCCAGAATCAGGGTCCAAAGGGGAGAGAGCGGGCTCAGGCCTTGCGCCTGCTTTTTGAACGGTTAACTATTCCACCCCTTTGGTAACGGCAGGGAGAAGTCCCAGCTGTTTGCTGTTTTGATTGATTACCCCCCATCAAGCCCCCGTGAGGGCCCAGTGATAAAGCCCTTGGGGAATATCCGGGGTCTGGCTTTGGGAAGAAGTCTTGCTCCGAATGGCGGAACCTGTGTGTGGGGTCCTCCAGCAGCCATCGGGGGCTCTTGGTGTCCACGTGGACTTCTGGCCAGGTTCCAGATCCATCCATTGATTCCTTATCTCACTAGCCACTTTATAGGACCACTTTAAATTTTCCATTTTGAGTTTTTTGGAATGCACAGGTAATATAGGATTTTACCTCTTCTGTGTGAGGATTGCCTTGAGGATATAAATTCTCAAAGGAGAATTTTTTCTCCTTCACTTTCTGCTAAGGTCCAGATAGGCAGATTTTCTTGCTTTCCCTTTGTTCCTGGCAGGTGTCTGTCCTACTCTCCCCCCCTTAGTGGACCTGAGCCGTCGGCACTGTGCCAGCTCTTCCCTTCGTGTACAAGTAACAGGAGCTCAGGCTCTCAGCAGCAGTGCCCCTGCTTTCAGTGTGTGCAGCGGAGCTCTTCATGCGAGGGAGCAGGGGTGGGAAGGACCAGAGGACAGGCTAGAAGAACAGCCTCCAGGAGGCAAACCTCAGAGCCTGTTACAGAGCCCTCCTGGAAGGAGTGCACACACTAGGGCACTTACACTGCTGGAACCCCAGTTATATTTCTCTGGGTAACTGTTAAATAGGCTTCGTATTTTAAATCATTCTTAGGTGAAATGAGGGAAGGGAGGGAGGAGGGAGGAAGAGAGGGAGGAAAGAAGCAAACAGAAAGAGGAAGTGTTGATACTTGATCCCTGAATAGGCTGAAGAGAGGTGTTTAAGATGGAAGGAAAGGAAGGTCATGCCCAGAACAGAGAGCTGACAGCACTGTCACCTGCTCGCTAAGCCACGGGAGCTCACCACGTCCTCTCACCTACACCTTCCTCTTTACCCACTTCTCCAGCACACCAGAGGAGGGGAGTATTCTGGGAACCCTCAAAATCTAGCCAGACAAAGCTAACAAAAGAACTTGAGGGAAGCAGATTTGGCTGAACTGATAGAGCGTCCGTCTACCACATGGGAGGTCCACAGTTCAAACCCTGGGCCTCCTTGACCCGTGTGGAGCTGGCCCACACACAGTACTGATGTGCACAAGGAGTGCCCTGCCATGCAGGGGTGTCCCCCACCTTGGGGAGCCCCGCACACAAGGAGTGCGCCCCGTAAGGAGAGCCGCCCAGCATGAAAGAAAGTTTAGCCTGCACAGGAGTGGCGCCACACACACGGAGAGCTGCCACAACAAGATGATGCAACAAAAAGAGACACAGATTCCTGGTGCCACTGACAAGAATGCAAGCAGACACAGAAGAACACACAGCAAATGGACACAGAGCAGACAACTGTGGGGGGGGGGGGCGGGAAGGGGAGAGAAATAAAAAATGAATCTGAAAAATTTAAAAACAAAGCTTGAGAAATAAGCAATTCATCAGATAGTGTTAGCCTAGCAGCCCGGTTTCCCTTCTTGATTACTTTGATTCCGGCTAAATGGGAAGGCTTCCTAATAGAACACTTTATAATTATTATTTTTAGGGGGTACCAGGGATTGAACCCAGGACCTCATACGTGGGAAGCAGGCGCTCAGCCACTGAGCCACACCCGATTCCCACAATAGGCTGCTTTAAAGGCAGCCTTAAAGCTAAAGCATGATTAACTTGAAAATACAGTCACTCGTTTGGTATGAATTTCATCCTTTCCATTGAAAAGCATCTATTTACTTAAATTACCCCTCCACATTTTTAGGTGGTTTAGATCGCTTCTTATCTCACTGGCAATGATTGTTTGTGTCTTAGTCTTATGGCATTTGAAGATCTTTGTACTGCCAGCGGTATGGATCAGTGGGCGGTCTGCACATCGTTACTATCAGAGGAGTCACTTCCTAACGTGATGTGCTCAGCCCTCTAAGGTGTGATGTTTGTGGAGAGACGACGCCTCATCAGCTGCCCAGCTGCCCAGGGTACTCTCCCGTGCTCTCCTCCACGGGCTTCTCTGTTTGGGTGTTGATGAACTTGCTAAACTGATTTTAATTTGTTATCACTATTTAGAAATGCGGAGCACTGCTTCCCAGCTTGCCTGCAGGAGCATCTGCAGTGCAGCCCTCTGATGTTCCTGTTACTGTGCAGGTAGCTCCTGTGCTGCTGATGCTGTGCGCCAGGCCCCGAGAAGCAGCTCCTCCCTTAGTAAGATACACGTCAGGTGAGGCGTTGGCAGCATCGTTGGACCTACCTGAAGAGGGCCGGGTGAGGCAAGCTGTCCTTTCCTCCTGGCCATGTGTCCCTGCCCCAACTCCATCCCAGGCTGTGTGTGAGGTTTTGGTGCTGCGTTGGGAAGGGGGAGGAATTGGAAGGAGCCTGGAAATACGCCTGTGAAATCCCTCAAATCTCCATCTCTCCACTAGGACTTTGTTTGACCCCAGGGTGTGTGGGGCTCTCCTGAGAATCGCAGGGGCCAGGCTTGGGTGGTGGCTCTCACGGGGTGACTGGCGGAGGGGAACAGTCAGAGGCCCGAGTGGGATGGCTCCTTGGCCCTGCAGCCGCGTGGCTTGCCTGTGCCTGGGAGCCCAGGGCGGGCGAGGGGCTGCAGGAGGGTCCCGGGGCTGTGGGAGTGTCCTGGAGAGCAGCGCCCACCCTGGCTGCAAAGCCTCCCTGCCTTGCGCCTCCCAGCGACATCCTGCTTAGAACGTGGTGGGACCCGAGGGGAACCCGGATCCGCAGGGCAAGGCTCCGCACGGCACCCGTGGCAAAACGCTGAGAAACCACCCCCAAGGCCCGCATGCGGTACCAGGTTGTCAGACTCCTTTTAGAATTGGGTGCAGGAAAGACATTTTTCTGCCCTGAGCGTCTTTAAGTTTCCTTTAGCTGGATGAGAAGAGCCATGCTGCTCACTTGCCCCTCTGCCTTGCTGCTACTGGGCTCCGAGGCAATTTTTTGTGCTTAACAGCACCGGCTTCCCTCAGGCTGGAGCCTCCGTATCTCCACTCTTCTTTGGCTTCTTGTACCTTTCATTTAAGCCACTGTGATTCCTTTAGATAGAGGTGATACCCTGTGCCTCCCTGGCCGTGGAGCTGGGAGAAACCTGCACCCGGCACATCCACCATGGAAAAGTCTGTGAGATGCTCCCAGTCCTCCTCCTTCCCAAAGTCTGGAGCCAAGAAAAGCCACTGAGTGCCAGGTCAGAGCTGCCTGAGCTGAAACGCTGGGAGGGGCAGTTAGGGGGCAGGCTGCAGCCCCCTAAAGGGTAGAGGAAGCCACTGTCCTCCCCCACCCCAACCCCTGTGGTAGCCATAAAGGGCCTGGAACTAATGGGCCAGAGTTCCTGCCTTAAATGAGAATGTGCCGGTGTGTGAGCGGGCAGGGAGGAGAGAAGGCGGGGGCTGAGGATCAGGCCTGGGCGGCGCTCGTGCTGGTCCTTCTGGGGGCTGGCCTCCAGGGATGCGCCTGCGGCAGAGGCCGGGTGGGATCCAGTCCGACTCCAGGGGCCGAGCTGAGGCTGACGTGGGAGGCAGGCAGTGCAGAGCTGGCGGATCTGGAGGCCAGGGCCCTGCGCCCTCTTGTCTAGGCCCTGGATTTGGCTGGCAGAGTGCGGTTTGGCCCCTGAAAAATGAACCAAGACAGTTTGAGGTGGTGCGAGATTTTGCCCAGGTTCTTGGCGCTGCGCGGAGCTCCCGGACCTGTCCTGCGGCGTGTGTAGATTTTGGTTCTGTTTGGCAATGCCAGTTACCGGATTCTCCCAGGGGTCTGGAGACACCTGGGCCCGCTGTTCAGACACAGGCCAGTCGGAGGAGCTTGGTCTGCGGCTGCGGAACTGGACTTTGCGTTCTGGCTTCGGGGCTCCAGCCCCACGGGGCCACTACCCGGATCAAGCCAGCTGGAGGAAGGCATGGTGTAAACTGGAATCAGACCCGCTTTCCAGCTCTTTCAGACTTGTTCCCTTCCCTTTAGGGGCAAAGACGGGCCAGCTCCTTACCAAGCCAGCTCCTCTTCTAGGACCCAGAGCTGCCCGGGTGTCCCTCGAGGGCGTGGCCGTGTGCCGTGTGCCCTTTCAGGTGTGTCCTCGAGGTGCCTGCCTGTGCACCAGCTTGGTGCAGGGGCCCCCAGGGGAACCCCTGCACTGTCACTTGGAGGAAAGTGGCCATCAAGGAGAAACACCCAATTTGGACTTTATGGTGTTTGACCCATTAGATGTTTTGGGCCTGTCTGTCACAGCAACTAGTATCATCTTTGCTAACACTTCAAGAAAGAGAAACTAAATGGGGGCAACCACGGAGATTACTGAGAATTTCCCAGGCTGAACAGTGCCCGTTGTCCCAGCTCGCCCACACACCACAGTCCCACTGATGTGTTCAGATAACTCTGATTTTAAAACTGGGACCACCCTTGGAAAACGGAACCACCTCTTTTAACTAGACCTTTCCTGTGATGATCTGGTGTTACTCCCCTTTAAAGACCTCTGTCACTATCTCTGAAATTCCATATGTGGTCCTGAGCTCAGTCTTCTGTTCTAGATATTCCAGTGCTTCTCTTTTTAAAGAGGATAGGAACTGGTTCTGGTGAGGGTAGAAGACGCTAGATTCAAGGCTCCCTCTCTCCTCTTAAAGAAAACATTGTGCACAAGTGGAGAGCACCTGCGGGCGGTTGTGGCGGTGGCAGTCAGCACCTGGAGCATCTGGAGGGGGGGCCTCCAGCCAGCCTGGGGGTGTGGCAGGGCAGCAGGAGTGCTCCTGCGCCGGGTTGGGAAGCCAGACCGTGGGGGACACGACGTGGGAGAAAGAAGTGAAGACAAAATCACTGCCTGGGTGGCATCAGGGAGCGCAGCCACCCCAGAAGGCATGGCAGTGCGCTTGGGATGGACCGAGAGGACGAGCAGTCGGCTCGGCTGTGTGTCCCCATTTTACAGATAGCCCTGCCTCTGCTACTGCCACTGCTGCTACTGCCAGCAAGTGTTTATTAGCTCTCGCTTTGTGCCAGGAATTCTGTTCAGCACTTTACAGGTGTGTTCCCATTTCATAATGACTTCACCACTCCGTGAAGCAGGTGCTATTTTATAGATTAGAAACCTAAGCTGAGTAAATTGCCCATCCTCCTATAGCTAATAGTTGTCAATCCCGATGGGCCTGATTCACAGTACGTGCTCTTTGCATGTTCCCTGTGGCCTCATGGACAGCAGTCCTTGTGGAATAGATTACCTTCTCTGGTGAGTGGGCACTGGGTGGCACTTCCGGGGCTGCCTCTTGGTTTGCCCCTGAATCTCTGGCGGTGGCTCTGACAGACTTGTGGCTCTTCTCAACCTCGCGGAGCTGTAAGAAGAACACGGCTGTAAGTCCTGGCCAGGGAAAGGGTGTTTGGGGCCCAGAGCACAGTGGGGTGGGAGCTACCAAGCAAGACCTCCGTTTCCAATGCTTGGTATCGCCCTCGAATCACCAACTTACTGATGCTCATGGCTGGTTGGAGAGGCAGCCTGAGATGCTCTGATTCGCAAAGCGTTTAAGGGAATACCTGACAGGTGAGGGATGGAAACCCTTCTACTCCTTTCTTTAAAAAAAAAACATTTGTATATTTATTATTTAAAATAAACTTTAGATTACATAAATGTTACATAAAAATACTCTTTTATTTCAGTGGTGTTCTTTCTGGGTGGGAGCCCAGGGAGATGAACAGATGGAAATGTAGACATGGAGCCAACAGCCAGGCACAGGGCTGGAGAGGGCGGGGGTCTGCCGTTGAGGTGTGCAGGAGCTGGGGGTGGGGTCAGGAGTCAAAGGTCACCTGGGGTGTGGGTCAAGGCAGCCTGTGTGTGACAAGGACTCAGGAGACTTCTTGGGAGAAGGGGCACAAGCAGCACGTTGTTTTGACAATATTTCTTTCAGCATTTATAGTATTAATTTTAACCTATAAGAATAATTGTGGGTACTGGGTTTATTATCTACCTTCATTGGTCAGATCATCACATTTCTCCTGCTCTTTAGCAACCTTTTGTAATTTAAATCATTATTGTTAGGTACTCTTGATATTCTAGAATATAAATCCATGCTGTTGACTCTCACAAAGCTACTTCCTATAATACATTTAATTTTAGTTTTGGTTTAGAAGAGAGCCATTTATTTATTTGTTTTTTAAAAGATTTATTTATTTTTCTCCCTCCCCTCCCCTCCACCCCCACCCTGCTTTTGGTGTCATTCACTGCATGATCTTCTGTATCCCTTTCCCTTTTTGTGTTCTCTTCTCATTTTCTCTCCTCTAAGATTGACCAGGATTTGATCCTGGGGCCTCTGATGTCAATTGTGCTACATTAATTCCTGGTCTCTGCTGCACTTCATTTAGACCCCCCACCCCCACCCCACTGTCTCTCCTTCTGTTGCATCATCATCTTGCTGCGTGACTCACTTGCACGGGCACTGGCTCATTGCGGGAGCACTCACTTGCCACACGGGCACTGGCTTGCCGCAGGGGCATGTTTTTTCTTCTTTTTCACCAGGAGGCCCCAGGGATTGAACCCCGGCCTTCCCATATGGTAAGGGGAAGCCCTATCACCTGAGCCAATCTGTGTCCCATAAGATAACCATTTAGATAATACAGCTGCGCTCACAGAGCAAATAAGAAAACAAAAACAAGAATAGAAACATAACATCTTTTTACCCTCCAGGATGAAACTTTTGCCACTCACCACTTGGATTTTCTTCCTCAGCTGGGCATTAGCTCGGGCAAGGCTTTTGGAAACTGAGTTCAGGTAGTAGATGGCCAGGCTGCAAGAAAGAAGCCGTGTGGTCCTGCCTTCTCAGGAAAGGACGAGAGCTGGTGTCTTTCCTGAGAAACTAGGCAGGGTGGCTGGGCTGGGCCTTTGCCTCAGGGTGCGCTAATTGGCCTGCCATTGCGTGAACCGAATTCCAGAAGAAACGTATCCAGTTTGGGGAAAGATAACATTATCCATAGCCTCAAAAGTTTTTTAATCCATGATGTTTGGAACCCAGCTCCCCAAAATCAAACCATTCTGAAAATAGGACTAAATGACCAATAAACAAGAGAAAAATGACAATAGAAATAGGCCCACAGGTGCTTCAGATATTGGAATCACCAGACAAAAATTTTATAGTAACAATGATTACTATGTTCAAGAAAAACAGAAAGATATAGATTTCACCAGAGGGTTGGAGTCCATGTAAGGGAGTCAAGAAGAGTAACTCCTTCCCACGGCCCCATGGCCCCACAGCCCCAGTGCTGGGCGTCTACGCGGAGAAACCTCAGTCTGTGCAGGCTCTTCACGCGAGCACAGTTTGCAAGAGCAGAAAGTGGGGACAGCCTAACTGTGGTTTAGCCATACAGTTGGACACAGTAAAGCCATTAAAATGTGAGCTCATGTAGCCACGTGGATAAATTCCTAAAACATAATATTGCATGAGGAAAGCTATGTGGAATGCATCATTCACGAAAAATTCTTAAACTCAGAACACAATAGTATATACACATGTGGTAAAAATACCAAATACGCATGGAAATGATTAAAACTAATCTGAATAGTGGTTGTCTTTGGTGAGAGAGGAGAGAAGGATGGGGTGGGACTTGAAGTTATCTGTAGAGCATTTCTTTTAAAAAGAGAGATTTCAAACAAAAATTATAAAATTTCAATCTTTATTCTTGTGGTAGTGTGCATAGATGTCTATACTTTTTCATATAAGAAATATTTGATAATTTTTAAAAAGCATGCCAAAATAGGTTTACATTTAGAAGGCTGATATTTTTGCTATCTTATTTTTGATGACAACAGCTCAAAGTCAAGACTCTCGTTTCCTGCTTTCCTTCTTTCCTTCCTTCCCTAGTTCCTTGAGCATTTATTTTATTTTATTATTATTATTTTTTTTAGGAGTTACCAGGGATTGAACCCAGGACCTTGTATGTGGGAAGCTGGTGCTCTACCACTGAGCTCCATCTGCTCCCCTGAGCATTTGTTTTTTGCCTTAGTCATGGGGCTGAGTGTTGGGGATGCACAGCTCATCAAACCCTCCCTCAGCGGAGGTCTCTGCTGGGGAATGAGTGTGTGGCGTGCTTTGTCAAGTGCCGTGGGCTGAATCACTCCGAGTCACCACCTCCCACCCCAGCTTTTGGAGAGACTCAAAGCCCAGAGGCCTTTGATATTTCTGGTAGATGTTTGGAGTGTGGTGCAGCTACTGTCAGTCCCCCCCTCCATATCCCACAGACCCCATCTTTCAGTGTGCCGAAAGACAACTGCCAGGACCTGCAACACTGCCTGATACTTCCCCACAACCCACAAAACCCATTCTACTGGAAATTAACTCTCATTTCCCAAAGCCCTTAACCAGTGACTGGGTGGGAACCGTTCTGCAAGGCTCCAGATTCTTCACCCTAAGGCGACAACTCCAAGGCACAGGCTCTGCTTGGCCCCAGAGTTCCTGGCAGGATGAAGTCAAGTCATCCTGGGTGAAGGCCAGGCCAGGGGTGGACACCTTTGCTTCCCTGCCCCCACCCAACAAGCTACTTGCATTGGAATCCTTGTCCCAGCGTCCTCTGGGGAAAGCAGACCAAGGCAGAAAGCAAGAAAGAAGGACCTGCCAAGGAGCATCTCAACGGCAAGGGGGGCTTCCGAGGGGCAGTGTGCAGCTTTGGCCAACTCACACCATCAGCAGGATGGCTGGAATGATCAGGCCTGGGTTGGCAATGAATGCAAAGATCTTGCCCAGGAAGGCTGGGAAATCGTTTTCAATGGTCTCCTGGATGACGTCGTACATTCTGTTTTTCCCACTGGAAAGAGAGGAGGACTGTTAGAGGGTACTGCCAACCTCACGTGGCACACACCACTGTGTCCACACCCACAGGCCCAAGCCCACACTCGCCGCTGCTGTCCTGGAAGAACCAGAGCGCTGTGGCCGGGGAGTGCGAGGAAGCACGGCCCCGCGGGTGGCCGTGCGTCTGGGGCTGACGGCAGCCAGCACACTGGCTCACCCTTCACGTCCCTGGGGACTGGCAGCCGCTCGCATCGCTTCTGTCTTCTGTGTCTGACACCCTCTTGAGCAGCATAAAAACGGGTTTTCTCCTTCCCTCAAGTGGGAGGCAGTTGCCTTGATGTGGCTCTGAGGCCATGTGCGCTCTGCTCCAGAGGCTGGTGTGTTGGGCGAGCTCAAGGTGCCTGTCTAAAACACCTACAGCGAGTCTTCAGGTTATAATTCTAGGAAACTGAATCGCCCCAGGACAGCCTCCTGGCCAAGTCACAACGGTGTTTATGATTTTCTTCAAATACCTGAAGTTATGCAGATTGCCTCTCACAAATGCCTGCTCAGAGACCACTGGACTCTGCTGGCTCCTGCTTGGCAATTTTGGCACCCAGAAGCGGACTTTAGGGATTTATATTCATAGTTTAATCCTTGCTCCCCTATTTATTAGCTGTGGGGCTTCATGGACAATTTACTTATCTTTCTGCCTGCACCCATACCTTGGCTCTCCCGGCAGAGCTGCTCTCTCCAATGTGGCAATAAAATAATTACATTTAAAAAATTAAAAAAAATAAAATTTAGTTCCTTAGGCACAATCGTCACATTTCAAGAGCTCGTTAGTTGCATGTGGCCAGTAGCTATTATATTGGAAGAGCAAATTTGGAATATTTCCATCATCTCAGAAAAGTTCTATTGGCTAGTACTGAAGAGGTTTCATATTTTCAGGAAAGACTAATGATCCCTTCATCTGCAAAATGGGGGTAATTAGTGTTTTTCTCAGAAGATTGTTCAGAAGATATAGAAGTGAATCCATATAAAACACTGAGTATGGTGTTGGCAAATTCTAAGTGCCCTCCAAAACGCTGTAGCTGGCAGCCTCGTTTTTCTCTTGTGTAAAGTATATATCAGGATTGACAAACTATAGCCCATGGGCTGAATCCAGCTTGCCACCTGATTCTGTACAGCCTGTGAGCTTTTTACATTTTATATTTTAAATGGCTGGAAAAATCAAAAGAATATTTTGTGACCTGAAAATTATATGAAATTCAAAATTTTTGCACCCATAAATGATGTTTTATTGGGACACAGCCACACTCCTTTACATGCTGTCTGAGGCCACTTTCACGCGCAGTGGCAGGGATGAATGGTCCGTCGTATCCGCGAACACCGGTGACCTTTAACCCTAGTACCGCTGGGCGCACGCTGCAAATCATGGTGGTGTAGTTCCACCTTGATGCTGTCTCATCACATCATGATAGTTTAAGTTTTGTTACTAGTGCACATCCATCATGTCAAAACAAGGAGAGAAAAGACGTCGCTGTCACCTCTGTAAGGCACAGTCGAGGCTGGGTTATTTTGTTACTGAATAAAGTGGTGCCACATTGCCATGCTCGACGGCAGTTAATAAGAGCAGCCTCCAGGTGCACTCCTCACAGACCGAGAAGTACCAGGTCAGTATTGCCCAAGTGTGTTTCCTCACACTGACAGTCTAAGACCAGAGGAGGCAAATGGGGCACTTGGGGTGCACAATTTAAGGAGATGCTCACTCCCGGGGCGGGCATCATGGGTCGGCGCCTCGCTTGCCTCTTCCCAGTCCTGAGCTGTGCAGGCGTTGTGTGAGGTCAGGAAGGGTGGGAGCCCCAAATCTTACTGCAGATTCTTCAGAGCCTTTCCTGCAGAAGTGTGTGTCACGGGAGTAGTGTGGCTCCGTGGTTGAGCACCTACTTCCCACGCACGAGGTCCGGGGTTCAATTCCCGGTACCGCGTAAGAAAAAAAAAAAAGTGTGTCCAACATTTCTAAGTGAGAGGTGGTGATAGAAGGGGCAGCATGTTCCAAACGGCTTTAACCACAGATCCCGTTTATGGAGCTGAGAGAAGGCTTTGCCCTCTGAGGTTTGCACAGTAGGAGAGAGCGGATGCCCATTATTTCTCCATCTGCCTCACTGCTTGTTTATCTCTCTACAAGCTATCCAGTCTCAGCTGGTTCCGCTTAGGTCTCTGAACCTGTAGTGCTGGCAGATGCTCTGCAGCGCGCAGGGCAGGCCAGGGAATTGCGGGGGGCTGATGCCTCAGGATTGAGTCCCCTGAAGTCTGGTCTCTCATCCCACGGTAGAGTCATCCGGGGCAGTGGATCCCGCCGTTAAAAGGTGACAGCTGCGTCACCGTGTAGGGTAGCCATTAGCTGTGCGTGGCTATTTACACTTAAATTAACATTAGCTAAAACGAGATCAAATTAGGAATCAGGGTTCTCAGTTGCTCTGACCATCTCTGAGGCTCACGGCCACGGGGTGGCAGCTGCACTGCGCAGACGCGGGCCCTGCCGGCCCAGGGGGACCCCGCCCGGAGCCGCACCTGAAGGGCCCGCAGTCGAAGGAGGGCGGCAGGGCCAGCACGGTCCAGGCCACGGGCAGCAGGCTGAGGAGCAGCACCAGCAGCAGGAGGCCCATGTAGAAGTTGTCGGAGCGCGAGGCCTTGAACACGCGCTCGTGCGGCACGTTGCTGCTGGTCACGGCCCAGCACTGGAAGTACATGGAGCTCAGCAGGCGCAGCACGTTGACGCCCACCAGGCCCGGGGCGTAGAAGGAGCCCATCCTGCGGGCAGAGAGGCGTTGGCCCGGCGGGCACCGGCTGGCGGCGCCTCGGGAGACCCGGGCGGTGCTGGTGGGTCTTGGTGCCTCAGCCCTGGCCCTGCGGCCTCCGGGGCCTGAACCCCACGGCTGAGGTTCCGCTGCCCCTCCCCTCCCTTCCCTTCTTCCTCCTCCAATCTCCCTCCCCCCTTCTCCTTCCTCCTCCTCTCCCGCTCCTTCATTTTCCTCCTCTCCCTCCCTCTCCACTGTCCTTCCAGGTAGCAGGGGTGGGCCAGATGCCATGCTACTCCTCACCTAATCCTGCTCCTATTTTTCACCTGAAAGAATCCCAAAGGCTCTTCCCAAGGAGGCAAGACGGTTTGTCCAGCTTCTCCTGAGCTGGTAAAGTGGCAAAGCTGGGAAATAATCCCAGTTCCTTTGCCTCCTTGAATGAGGCGATCCCAGATGAAGTGAGTAACTCACCAGATCATTCCTTGGTTGAAGATCAAACCCAGCACGTTTCCACTAATATCAAACTCAGCGTATGAGGGCTGGGGGGGGGGGTGGGGAGAGAGAAAGGGAGTGTGAGGAGGTGTCAGAAAGAGAGGGGGAGAGGGGGGAAAAGGAGGGAAGGAGAGAATGTGAGGAGGTGCCAGAGAAGGGAGAGAATGTGAGAAGGTGTCAGAGAGAGGGAGAGGGAGAGAGAGAATGTGAGGAGGTGCCAGAGAGAGGGAGAGGGAGAGAGAGAATGTGAGGAGGTGCCAGAGAGAGGGAGAGGGAGAGAGAGAATGTGAGGAGGTGCCAGAGAGAGGGAGAGGGAGAGAGAGAATGTGAGGAGGTGCCAGAGAGAGGGAGAGGGAGAGAGAGAATGTGAGGAGGTGCCAGAGAGAGGGAGAGAATGTGAGAAGGTGTCAGAGAGAGGGAGAGGGAGAGGGAGAGGAATGTGAGGAGGTGCCAGCCAGACCCATGACCCTGGCTGCTGCACCCACAGAGCCTGCTCTAGGAACCCAGCAGGGCCCTTAAACTCAGGGCTCTGCTGCTTTAACATGCTTCCAGCTTGTCAAGAGGTCTGAATGTCCAGTGTGAGGGTTTCTACCTCTTAGGGCTGCTCTTGGGAGGACCCTGCTCCCCAGGAAAGCATTTTATCGATTCTCTACTCAGAAACATACTGCTCTGAAGTGATAATCCAGCAGTAATGGGTTAATTCACAAAGTAGATGTCATTAGACCAAGAGCCAAGTGAAAAGAAAGCCAAACCCCTCTTCCAGCTTTCCTTTCTCCTCTTCCTTCAAGCTGAGAAGAGCTCAGCGTTTTGGTGGTTTGTCAAGGATTTGAGAGTGAGAGGCTGAAAGCACTGGGTGCTGCTGGGCCTCAGGCAGCTCACATCTGCCCCCAACTTGTCCCCCAGACACGGGGACAAAGGGCGGCAGGAATGTGAGGAGGAGGAAGTCAGGAAGGGACGGTCTGGGAAGCTGGATTGAGGGAAGGAGAGACGTAACCCAAAAGTATGAGGGTCAAACCCTAGGAATTTAAATTTTAGCATTTTAAAAAACCTCTCATCCACTGAGTTTTGTATCCTGCTTAGAAAACCCTTCCCTATCCCAAGATTGTAAATAAATTGAATTTTGGGAAGCAGACTTGGCCTAATGGATAGGGTATCTGCCTACCACATGGGAGGTCCGCAGTTCAAACCCCGGGCCTCCTTGACCCGTGTGGAGCTGGCCCATGTGCAGTGCTGATGTGTGCAAGGAGTGCCCTGTCATGCAGGGGTGTCCCCTACGTAGGGGAGCCCCACACGCAGGGAGTGCGCCCCGTAAGGAGAGCTGCCCCGCCTGAAAAAACTGCCCGCCCAGGAATGGCGCCGCACACATGGAGAGCTGACACAACAAAAAGAAACACAGATTCCCGGTGCCGCCAGATAATGCAAGCAGGCACAGAACACACAGCGAATGGATAAAGAGAGCAGACAACGGTGGGGGGGGAGACAGAAATAAATAAAATAAATCTTTTTTAAAAAATAAAGGAAATACAGATCGAACACCTATTTCCCATCAAGCATCTAAGGAAGCGCCCAGACAGGACTGTCATGCATTTCCGCAGTGTCTGTGAACCAGCCACCTACAAATCCAGCCTCCAGGTCCCAGCACCAGCAGTAGTTCATGAAGCGGACGAAGCAGGCGCGCAGGAAGTCGCCGAGCAGGATGGTGATGTACGTGACCAGCATGTCGGACACCGCCAGCCTCATGAATTCCTGCCAGGAGGAATGGGGGAGAAGGCGGGGGTGCGGGCTTGAGCCTGCCCGCATCCCCCTGGCCCTGCCTCCGGGAGCCTGGGATTCTTGGTGGAGGGCGGTGCAGAGAGGACCCCAGGCTTCGGAAAATGGAAGCGCGAGCTCTCAGCTGTCCAAGGGACTGACTGTGTGGCTGGGGAATAACCTCGGAACCTCTCTCCCAGAGCCGGGCGGGCTTCTTGGGAAGCTTCCTGGTTGTGCGGGCACAGGGCCTGGCACGCTGGAAGGATCCCGTGCGTGCATGTCCCCAAGCTGCGGGGCCAGGATCTGAAGGTTCACCCCTTGCCTCTCCCACATGCTCTCAAGTACATCTGCCCGGCTCAGACTGAATCTGACTGCTGGTCGACAAAAGCTGGCTTTCTTTATCTGCTAATCTGGGGTTTTTTTTCTTGGTATTTAGAGAAAATAATATGTTTTATATAGAGGCCTATAGCAGAGGAGCCAAAAGCAAAGAAATAAAGCTTTACTCTGCTTTTGCAGAGTATGTATAATTCATTAATGATTTTGAAAAATGGAAAAGCTCTACCAGACACCACAACCTTTAAGACACATAATAGATTTGGAGTTCGTAGGGGGTGGCTGGGTCTGCTTTACTCCTTTTTGTATCCCTTGGGAAGATTACATATTTGCTGGATGAGCCGCTGACGAGTTCTCAGTGTTATTTCTCCCTAGGAATTCAGGGTAGTGCTCCCAAGTGGAAAGGAAGCCAGCACGTCTCGAGGCTCCGCTCTGCAGGGCCATCATGCCCCAAGCCCCCATCCCAACGAGCTTTTATCAGTGAGGGGAGCAGCGATGGGCCATCAGGGGTGGGGGTCGGGGGCAGAGAGACGCTTCCAAGGACATCGGACCAGAAACAAGAAGTTCTGTAGTAGACTAGTCCAAAGGCGAGGGTCATCCGCTGACGCCCCCTTCTCTGCTACACGGGCTTTGGGTCTCGGAAGGCAGGAGGTGAGTGGAGCAGCAGAGGAGGGTTTGAAGAGCATGGACTGGAGGAGAAATGCAAGTCTGAATGCATGAGCGGAGGGCGTGGAAGACCCTCGGCCCTTGGGGGAGATTGGTGGGCTCCAGGGAGCTGTGACCTCACTCCCCGGGCACTGCACCAGCTGCGCTGAGCAGCGGTGGGCTCTACTCTAGCGAGTGGACTCCTCAGGATGCCCCTGAGGAAGCGCTGCCTCCTGGGGGGACGAACAGAAGCCCGAAGCAGGAAGGTGGAGCTGTGAGAGGGCGGCTGGCTCGCTGCTCCCCACGGGTATTACAGTTTTCTGCTGGGAAGGCAAAGAACACTGGCTCTTAAGTTCTCACTGTGCAAGCCATAGGAAGAGCAGCTGGAATGGATAAGGGAAAAGGCTCGTTTTTAATTTTTGAGACTCCAATGAAAACCATGAATTCTTCTCACAGAAAAAGTTACAAATGCATATACACACAAAATCTTATATCTGATTTTTAGGGGTGTTTATTCATGATTTCCAGGTTAAGAACCCCAGGTTTTAAGTAAAATCTGTGGTAAAACTTAAATAAATCCAAGTGGTATTAGCTTGATATATGGAACAACTGGAGAAATATTATGAAAATGAAAAGGTAGAACTTGCCTAAGAAATACTGGCTTGGCATTTTGGTGACTTAGAAACATCCAGGGAGGAATAACAAAGACCTGAGAACAGGGCTGGCTGGCTCAGGAAAGCATGACTACTCACAGTGCCCACAGCTGTCTCCCAGCAGGAACCCCGAGGCACATCTGCAGGGTGCAGGGGTGGCCTGGGGACACTCTCGTTCCAACCCGAGGAGTTGTAATAGTTAAACAGAGTCCAGTGAGTGATGTTCTTCACTGTGTCTTCATTAGCAAGCTAGAAGGGAAGATGGAGAAGGGGTGGGAAAGAGCCAGGGCTGTCGGTCCTCACTGCTTAGCTTCTCATCCCTCTCTTGGCAGAATCTTCCAGAAATGCCCTCTCTAGGCTGTCAGTGTGCTTGAGAGAGGGCAGGTGGCTGGGGGCCTGGGCTTTCCCATGAAATGATCTTCTCTAGGTTAGCACCCATCATCCATCACCACCCATCACCCACCCATCCCTCAATTGTTCATTCTTCTTTTAAGAATAATCTGTGCAGGGTCTCTTATCGGTATATAAGGCCCTGATAATACAGGAATGAACAGGAGAGATGGGACTTGCCTCAGAAAGCTCATAGTCCAGTAAGTTACAGGGATGACCAGATGATCACAGGACAGTGATGTCAGCTGTGGGAGTTTACTCTGGGGACTGAGCAGCGTCCACTCCAGACAAGAGTGGCCAGAGGCTTCCCGAGGGAGGGGCTCTGAGCAGAACCACAGGGGGATCCATCGGTGAGTCCAACACGAGAAGGGGGAGGGAGGCAAGAACGCTTTGCCCCATGGAGGAAATGTGAGCTCAGTAGGAGGAAGCCAGAAATGAGGGTGGGGGGCAGCCAAGGCCAGACCCTCTCCTGGTTCTGTGGAAGCCCCTAATGGCTCCCTTTTATCCTCAGGAAAATGTTCATGCAGTTCAGTGAGGAGGAGGGGAGGCTGGCGACGAGGAGTCCCGCCCACGTCTGTTTTTCACTTCTTCTGGCCCATCCCCTGGTTTGGCCGTCCTGCAGGTCCCTCTTGCACCTGCTCTTCCCTGGGTTAGGGCCATGCCCCTTCTGTGCGCTGCCCTGGGCTTGCCCTGTCACCCTCCCTGCAGCTTGCCGTCCTGTGCCGTCATCTGCCAGCCTGTCTCCCACCCCCAAGCGCAAAAACCCTTGGGACAGGGAGTTGTCTAGTTCCGCTGAACCCCGTGGTCCGACCTGGGAAGTTAAGTCAACCATGGCATCCCCTCTCAGCTTTTCAACATTTATAGAAGAGGCTGCGGATAGAATATTAAGGGAAACTTCAGGATACCAAATGGCATACGTACGATTAAAGCACTGTGAGAAAACACAACCTAAAAAAAGTCAGAAAAGAATTGCAGCAAAACGCTAACAGTGGTAGTTTTTGGGTCATGGGATTCTGGGAATATTTTTATGTTACTTTTCTGAATTTCCAAAATTAATTAATTAATTAATATGTACTGTGCATAATAAAGTTATTATACTAACAAAGGAAAGATGGTGGATACCAGGGGTTAGGGAGGGTTTGTGATTTTCACCTTGAGGTGGACATCGTCCATCAGGGCCAAGAGAAATGTGTAAAGGTTCCCCAGGAAGAGCGCGAAGATGCGCCCCAGCTGCCACTTCAGCCCGACGCGGGGGTGGTACTTCTCCAGCGCAGCGATGGTTTCGAACAGAGGGGGACAGAACATCCCAAGCAGGGACATCACGATCTCCACCTGCGAGGTCAGACGGCCTGCGCTGCTTGCGCTGCCAGCTCTCCGCCCCCCTGTTCCCCGCTTTGTGTCCCAGGGCTGCTCGCAGGTGCCACCACTGCCCCACAGCATCTGCTCCACGGCTGGTTGCTGCTGTGATCGTCACTGCTCTTAGAACTGATAAAAAGTACGAGCATCTTTTAGGGCCCGTTCACCCAGCCATGCTTTGAGGAAGGGCGTTCTCTCCCCTGGTTTCACCCCTAGTTCTCCAGCCCTGGTCTCCAGAGGCACCCCCTGGCCTCCCCATCTCCTGTGGCTGTTCTGATCCGGTCAGAGCTACGTGTAGGTCCCGGTCGACACCTGGACCGATGTCTGGCTGCCGTGATCTAGGATGGGCCAGCGGTCAGCCCGGCAGCCAGGGACAAGGCACGGGGAGCTGTGGCTCCCAATGCCGACTCCACCGATAAACGGGCGCGCCAAGTGTTGGGGATCTCTACTTCATGCAAAATGCAGAAATAGGAGGGCCTCCTTTTCCTCAATATTCGGTTCATCAGAGGTGCCCTCCTTACCTCATTCCTTTCATACCAGCTGGCATTCTGCATTTTGGAGAATTCCTGGGACCGCTTCACCACGAAGTAAATGAGATACCCGCTTCCACACAAGCAGCAGATGATGAGAAAGTTGGCCAGGACACGGAGAAATCTTGTCAGGTGGACATTTTCTTCTTTGTTACTCTCTTGTTCATCCACTATTGACTCCTTAATGTGTGAAGATACAATGTGGATAGATCAGGCCAGGAGCCAGCAGGAGCTCCGGGGTTGGGTTCCTGAGAACAGTGCTTTCTAAGTGGAATAATATGGAGGCACCGGAGGCTTTGCCACGTTGTGGAGAATTAGCTTTTTTTCCCTAAGAAAATATGTTTTGTTGTTATTTTGGTACATGGAGTAACAAAAGCTTGACTTTATTGAACACGGCCAGGTGCCAGATGTAATAGTAAACATTTTCCATGCATTATCCCTTTTAATCCCAAAACAGAGCAATCGAGTGAGGACTATTAGTAGGCACTGCTGTCAGCCCAATCACAGGTGCTAAGGCCAGAGAGGTTTCAGTGACCTGATGGCGCTGTTTTAAATCTAGAGATCAAATATGTTCAGGTTGCCTTTTCAGTGCTGAGTCTTCTAATCTAGGGCTCAGCAGACCTTTTCTATAAAGAGCGAGATAGTAAAGAAGGCTGTAGGAGCTCTGTCACCACGATGCGCTGCAGCATGAGAGCAGCCACAGGCAGCGTGGAAGCAAACAGGCATGCTGTATTTTAATAAAGTGCTGTTTACAGATACTGCAGAGGCTGCATTTGGATTTGGCCCATGGGCCACAGTTTGCCAGCCCCTGCTCCACTCTACAACATTGTATATCTCTCTGTATATTTAGGGCTTCTTAACTTCTTTCAGTGATATTTTGTACTTTTGTTGTGGTTGTCTTGCACATTTTTTGGTTAAATTTATTCCTAGGAATTTTAGGTTTTTTTGATGCTATTGTAAGTGGAATTAGAAAATTATTTTCTGTTTGCTGCTAGTATATAAAAATAGGTTTGATTTTTATCGTCAACTTTGTGTCCTGCACAGTAACAGTGAAGGGCAGAGCCAGGAAGGAGGAGGAGGTTCCCGTCGCGCTGGGCGTTTTCCAGCCAGCCGACAGCTACTGTGTCCAGGGTCAGGCGTAAGAACCACCAGGCGCTAAGGAACGTGGCTCATTTCTCTCCCAGCGTGTGAAAGTGCGTCGTCTGTTCCTGACAGGCTCAGGGAAGAAGCTTTACCCTCCCTGGATGTTCAGTGCTGGGTGGGCTCCTCTGGAGGGCGAGCCGAGGCCCCGCCCAGCCTGCCCCTCCTGGGCGCCCACTGCCGAGAGGAGCAGGTGCTCGGCTCCAGCTGCGACGGCCTCTGGGCGGTGACCCCCGCGGCGGGCAGCTGAGCCGATAGCCCAGGAGGAGAGACGGAACTGCCAAGAACGCCGGATGTTTTACAGTCAAGGGAAACAAGATTTGCAGGGCTTTGGCCTCACAGCTTCGCCTTCATTCATTTTCTTTCCTCAGGTTTGTTTTCTATTTCGTATTAACGACAGTTCTTGTTAGAGTTTCCCCCTCACAAGGCTTGCAGTGATTGAGGTCTTAGAGGCTCTGACTCCCTTCCCACTGATTGAGCAAGATGCCTCCACAGCCTGTGTCCCCCAAGGACAAGCCTCACCACAGCGGGAATGGAGCAGGCAAGGACCCACCCTTCCAGACCCCGCGCCCAAGAGCACCCCCTCCTCGCCCACCACTCCCAAGCCTGCGCGAGAAGAATCCACTTTTAACCAGAGGCTCTACTCAGTCGAATCCCCTCCCTGGAGCTAAGGTTTTCTGTTTTCCCGCCTGCTGACGTGCTGTATAAATTCACATCTCACGTTCCACGGGCTCAAGTCTAGACTTCAGACCCCTCCGCTGGGAGAGCTTCCCAGCCGCCTCCTGCCTGCAGTGCTCAGTCCCCGGGTCCCAGTGGGCTCCATTTTCCCTCTAACAGTTCGAAGGCCACTTCAAACCTCTTCGGGGAACAAATTAATGAGACAATTAAGTATGAAGTTGCAAGAAACTTAGGGTTGATGCTTTCATTCCCACCTCCCCAAGCCAGGATTCCCCACTCTTTCTGGGTGCTTGAATAATGTGGGGCTTTTTAAAAAAGCAAAAGCAATGTCAGGACCCATCTCAGACCGATTACCCTGGTCTCTAGGGTGGGGCCCCGGAAATGCTCAAAGCTCCTTGGGTGACTCCTGCCCTAGACTTGTCCTTCCACCTCCCGGCCGAGGGGAGCCCCAGGGGAGCAGGGCCGGAGCCGCAGCAGCGATGCCCGCTAGGCGGGGGGGGGGGGGGGGGGGGGGGCGCCCACGGGAGGAGGCGGCCGCCTGGAGGGGGCTTGGGGCCACGCTTCCCGCCCAGGTGGGGAGGCGTCCAGCGGCCGGAGGGCAGCCCCCGCGCACCTTGAAGCTGGTGACGATGGAGGCGTGCTTGTTGTCCGCCGTCTCCGAGCTCCCGATCAGGTAGTCCCAGCTGGTGAACACCTTGAAGCTGAACGTGAAGGCGTCGCCCTCCGCGTCGCTCGGGCCGCCCTGGGAGTTGCTCGCCATCCTGGAAGGCACAGGCCACGGCTGCTGGCACCCGTGGCCGCTCCGCCGCCCGAGCGGGCCTTGGGCAGAGGGTGGATGAGCCGAGACGCTTGACCCGGACTTAGGATGGCCAGGGAGACCCCCCAGATTCTCAGTTCCCTGCAAGCACACGTGGTGTCGGTGGGGTGGGGGCCCTTATGGGACACTTAACCACGTGTCCTGTTTAATCTGCTTTCCTGTGGCTTGGTTCACCGCAAATGTACTTTGGGAACTCTGTGGAGACTAAAAGTAGATTCTCAAAGAGGAACAGCCCCTTTTAAGCCATCTCTATTCTTGGATAGAGAAAATACATCTTCTGGCATAAAACCCAGTGACCAGCCAGTCGCCCTCCCTTGCTGTAAGGAAGCTGGCAGGCCCGCCTTCTCGCTCCCACCCTGCCCTGCCCCTGCCCCTCTGCTCAGTGGAGGCCGCCCCGTGGGACCAGAACTCAGGCAGGCGCCCGCCCGCTCCCAGGGCCCAGTGTCCTTCCACAGCTCCGGCCCATGTGCTGGCGTTTTTGGATTTTCTGCTCCACAAGGCTTAATTTGGCTTTCGATTCGCCAAGGAACCATTCCATGCCTCTGTATTTATCTGGGATAGTAGCAGGGGAAAGTACGACGTGAGGGCTAAGAATAAAGCCAGTCCTGCCTCCTTGTTGCTCTTTTGGTCAGAGCTGGACAGCCAGAGGTCACTTGGCGGCCACCGCTGAGTGCTGAGCAGGTTTCCATGGACGTTTCCTGAGACAACACTATACGAAGTCCAAGTGGTCCTGCCCACTGTCCTTTAGAGGCCCACCCAGGTGTCCAGAGCACCCCACTCCTCTCTTAGAAACAACTATGTGCCTTGTCTGGGAGAAGGGGCCCTTGTGGCCTGCTGAAGCATGGCCATGGTGGGCAGGTTTGTGCAGGGGGCAGGTGTGGCTCAGTGGGTGAGCGCCTGCTTCCCATCCATGAGGTCCCAGGTTCGATCCCCAGTACCTCCTAAAAACAAACAAATGGAAAACCACCTCTCACTGGGGAGCAGGTTGGCTCAGTGGGTGAGCACCTGCTTCCCATGTACAGGCTCCTCCTATGATCCTGGTGCCTCCTAAAAAAAAAAAAGACTATGTCCCCTACCACCGGGCCAGAACCGATGGGGATGCCCTGACTCGGAAGAAAGCACTCATGGGCTGGGCTGAATTTTTCCTTCAGAGAAGAGGAGTTAAGAGGCACAAGCAGGCAGCAAGGCCACTTGTGACAGACAGAGTTGGGGCCAGTGAGGCTGTCCCAACCACCACAGCTACATGTGTTCATTTAGTGAGGCTCTGCTCATAGCTTCATATATGCCGGGCCTGGTTCACCACGCGAGCTAGGGCTATGGAGGAGCAGGAAAGTTTTTTCCCGAGAAAGCTGTGCTCCAAGGAAAGCAGAAACAGGCTTGCAAACCTGTCCATCCTTACCAAGTACCACGCTCCCTCTCAAGCCACACTGGCCTTTTGAAAGTTTCTGGATCTCACTAGGATGTATGTTGTCTCAGGGCCTTTGCACACCCTCCTCCTCTGTCTAAAATGCTGTGCCCCAGAATTCCAGCACTGCTGGCTTCGGGTCTCAGCCCCATCTAAAGGAATTTCTACCACATTTCCCAGAACACCCAGACTGCTGTTTCTGTTTCATGTCCCACGTTCCAGTCCACGCTTGCCTTCTTTGCTTGTTTCGCTTTCTCACTACATCCCCCACAAGAGGATGAGCGGGCTCAGAGTGAAGAGAAGTACAGGGCTGTGAAGGGGAGCCCACTTACGCTCTGATGACGGTCATCAGGCTGTAGCCGAACACGCCGATCCCCACCATGAGATACGCCAGGGGCAGCCTGTACCGCAGCCACCCGATGGTCCGCTGGTTGTCGTAGTAGCCATAGAAGAGCACGGAGTACTTGGCGTAGCCCTGCGGGGCGCGAGGGCAGGGCTCTGGGTGCGCGAGCTCTGCAGTCGCCGCACCCCGCGTCCCGCAGGGCAGCCTCCTCGGGTTCGGGTCTGCGTGGAGGCAGGAGGCGTCTGGAGACCTGGCGTTTTTCTTCACTGCTCCAGGTGCTCCAAGTCCATTAGCCTCCCCCCTCTCCCCTTTGAGTCCCCCACTGCATGGAGTACAGGGGTACACACAAGAGGAGGAGAGCAGAGTGCTAACGGGGGGTAAAATGGGGAGAGGGACCTGGTGAACACCCACAGTTATGCAGGTCCAAATTCTTCCCCCCATCTCCGGTTTCTCAATTTAACACTCTAAAAGTAGATGGGAGTCAGTGAGATTTCTCTGTATTTCAAAATTTCTAAAGAAAATGATACATAATAACCCAAACTTAAGTTCTGTTTTGATTTTGACTTTTAGCTATTGTTGGGTTTAGGTGAACTTAGGTATAATTATGGATAATTACATTAACTTAGGGTTTTAGTACTTCTTAATATGGTTTGTTATACAAAATAGGGAATTAGTCCTTATTGAATAAATTCAGTTTGCTTTTTGTAGCTACCAGATGTCAACTGGGCCCCTCGGGGGAAGTGATAAAGGAAGCTGTTGGGGGTGGCCCATTGGCCCCACTGCGCAGAAGACGGGAAGCGCACCCCGAGCCCACCTCTCCAGGGGTCTTGGCCCTCAGCACCGCCCTGCAGCCCCCGGAGCCCCCGAGGCACCAGGTGGAGATCCCAGGAAAAGGGGCTTCTGGCAGAGGGCGGGCGGAGGCAGGGCCGGGTGGGGGGCTCGGGGCCAGGTGGGGGGTCAGGGTCAGGTGGGGGTTCAGGGCTGGGGGGGCCGCAGAGGAGACGGGGGCGCTGCCGTGGACCCCGCGGGAGCGCCGGGCTTGCTCCATGCGGAGCTGTACCACGAGGGTCTGCGGTGCGGTGGGGCAGGTCTGCACTTTAGAAAGCGGCCCCGAGGGGGAGTGGGGGGCTAGGGCCACGCCCGGAGGGTTGTGGGGAGACGGCGTCCTCCCGCCAGACGTGGACGCCCCCTAAAAGCAATGGGGAAAGAGCCCAGAGCCTTGGGGGTCAGCTCCCAGGAGGGAGAGGGACGGAGAGGCTGAGCACAGGTGTGGGTCCCCAGCCCGTGGGAGGCGCCTGCACCCAGACCCTGCCCGCTGCCTGCTGCCCCCTGCCCGCTGCTCGCTGCCCGCTGTGGGGCGGGCGCCGTCCTCTGCCAGCAGCTCTGGGAAGGGGGCGAGGCCCGGGCTTTTCCTCGGGCTCTGGCTGCAGAGCCGCCCTGGCACTGGGCACTGCGGCAGGACCTTCCCATGCTGTCCAGCCCTGCAGCGAGGCCCTGGGCCGGTTTTAAAAACTTAAGCTGGGCAATTTTAAAGACTGAGAGTAAGTTCAACCAAATATCAAAGAAGAGCTGTGGGGGGAAATAGGCAAGAGAGAGAAATTAGCCACCAGGTAAAAATTCAACATATTCAGATGCCTAGACATGAGCAAAAAATTACAAGTCATACTAGGAAACAGGAAGAGATGGCCCAGCCAAAAGAACAAATATCCTGACGAGATACAGGATTTAATACAATTAATACAGGATTTAATACAATTAGTATAACTCTCCTAGGTTGATTCAAAGTATTTAAAGATAGGGCATCCGTCTACCACATGGGAGGTCCACGGTTCAAACCCCGGGCCTCCTTGACCTGTATGGAGCTGGCCCACGCGCAGTGCTGATGCGCGCAAGGAATGCCATGCCATGCAGGGGTGTCCCCCGCATAGGGGAGCCCCACGCGCAAGGAGTGTGACCTGTAAGGAGAGCTGCCCAGCACAAAAGAAAGTGCAGCCTGCCCAGGAATGGCACCACACACATGGAGAGCTGACAAAAGATGATGGAACAAAAAGAAACACAGATTTCTGATGCCGCTGATAAGGATATAAGTGATCACAGAAGAACACACAGTGAATGGACACAGAGCAGATAACTGGAGGTGGGGGGGAAGGGGAGAGAAATAAATAAATCTTAAAAAAAAAAAAAAAGAACAAATGGAAAGCCTGCAAAGAAAAGTAACAGACCTTATAATAATGAAAGACACAATGAATGAAATTAAAAATATGTTAGAGGCACATAAGAGCAGTTTTGAATTGCTTGAAGAAAGAGTTAGTGATTTTGAGGACAGAACTTCTGAACTGGAAAAGACAGGAGAACAGAAAGAAGAGAATGGAAAAAATGGAACGGTGTCTCAGGGAATTGAATGACAACATAAAATGCACAAACATTTTCATTATTGGTGTCCCAAAAGGAGAAGAGAGTGGAAAGGGGCAGAGAGAATGCTTGAGGAAATAATGACTGAAAACTTCCCATCCCTTATGAAGGGCATAAATATCAGTATCCAAGAAGGACAACGCACCCCAAACAGAATAAATCTGAATAGACCAACCCCAAGCCACCTACTATTCAGAATACAAATATCAGAGATAAAGAGAGGAGTCTGGGGAAGCAGACATGGCTCAACTAATAGAGCGTCCGTCTACCATATGGAGGGTCCAGGGTTCAAACCCAGGACCTCCTTGACCCATGTGGAGCTGGCCCATGTACAGAGCTGCTGCACGCACGGAGTGCCCTGCCACACAGGGGTGTCCCCTGAATAGGAGAGCCCCATGTGCAAGGAGTGCACCCCACAAGGAGAGCTGCCCTGCAGGAAAAAAGCGCAACCCACCCAGGAGTAGCACTGCACACACAAAGAGCTGATGCAGCAAGATGACACAACAAAAAAGAGATGCAGTTTCCTGGTGCTGCCTGACAGTGCAAGCAAACACAGAACAACACACAGCAAATGGACACAGAGAGCAGACAACAGGGGGAAGGGGAGAGAAATAAATAAAATTAAATCTTAAAAAAAAAAGAGGAGTCTGAAAGTAGCTAGAGAAAAGCAAAGCATCACATACAAGGGAACTGCAATAAGATTAAGTGCTGACCTCCCATCAGAAACCAGGGAAGAGAGAAGTGGCATGATGTATCTAAGGTGAGAGAAAAACTGCCAGCCAAGAATTCTGTATCCAGCAAAGCTGTCCTTCAAAAATGAGGGTGAGTTCAAAGTCTTCACAGACAAACAAAAAACTGATAACAATATGTTACCAAAAGACTAGCTTTGCAAGAGGTGCTACAGGAGATGCTGTAGGGAAGCAGATGTGGCTCAAGTGACTGAGCTCCTGCCTACCACATTGGAGGTCCTGGGTTCTGTTCCTGGTGCCTCCTGGAGAAGACGAGCAAGACAGCAAGTTGGCTCAATGGGCAGGCACGGTGAGCTGATGCAACAAGATGATGTAACAATGAGACACAACAAAGCAGGGAACTGAGATGCCTCAAGCAATTGAGTGTCTCTCTTCTGAATGGGAGGTCCCAGGTTTGGTTCCCGGTCCCTCCTGAAGGAAGACAAGCAGACACAGAGCACACAGCGAATGGACACAGAGAGCAGACAGCAGACCTGAACAGTGGGGCCATGTGTGTGGGGGAGATAAATAAAATAGATCTTAAAAAAATAATAAAGGGGTGCTGCAGTCTGAAAGGAAAAAACAAGGGTGAGAGATTTGGAGATGAGTTTATCAAGACCTGATGAAGGAAAATGCACAGCATGAATTATTTGAATCTGACTTTTTTGATTATCATTTAAAGTTTTAGATACAGGGACATTTATTCTAGAGTAGCAGGGCAAAACTCCTGTTTGTAAGATAAGTCTTTCAGATGAAGCATATAAATCTAAGCAGTAGCATTATAGTATGGTATTTTTGCTATGCTTTGATAAGATTAGAATTCTGAGCATGTTTTTGATGTCTAAATTTAATCCAAATATATGGATGAATACATTTTAAAGACACAACCTGAAATGCAAATTCTTAAATAGAAAATAACTTGGTCAGTGTTATTAAAATGTTGACTCATTGACTTTTGTTTTATGATAAAGGAAAAAAAGTGATTGCTTTCTCTCCTCTGACCTATTCACTATGTTTTCCTTGCTTCTGTAAAGTTTGTCACAGGGCTTAAGTGTTTTTAATATTCATTTTGATTCAAAGTTGTGCTTTTGTTATATGTGGAATCTTTAGCTGAAAATGCATACAAATGTGAACATTCTGAAATTTCTTTTTTTTTTTTTTTAAAGATTTATCCATTTATTTAATTTCCCCCCCTCCCCTGGTTGTCTGTTCTTGGTGTCCATTTGCTGCGTCTTGTTTCTTTGTCCGCTTCTGTTGTCGTCAGCGGCACAGGAAGTGTGGGCGGCGCCTTTCCTGGGCAGGCTGCTCTTTCCCTTCACGCTGGGCGGCTTTCCTCACGGGCGCACTCCTTGAGCGTGGGGCTCCCCCATGCGGGGGACACCCTTGCGTGGCACGGCACTCCCTGCGTGCATCAGCACTGCGCATGGCCAGCTCCACACGGGTCAAGGAGGCCTGGGGCTTGAACCGCGGACCTCCCATGTGGTAGACGGACGCCCCAACCACTGGGCCAAAGTCCGTCTCCCTGAAATTTCTTTTAATTTTGATTTGTGCTTAAGTTTTTGGCTTTAAAGAAGTTATAACAATGGTAGTTGCCTCCTTCAGTATTTGTTAGATGGGTGAAGTACTGATAAATGTCACAGTGATGGTTTTATTTTTCAGATTATTACTGTAAGTAGGTTAGTCCTTACCACAAGAGAGTAATTTTTTTAAATGTGCATTTAAAAAAGAGTGGATTTTACAGATACATCATAATAACGTATACTGCTACACTTAAAAAAAAATAGGGGATGATGTGGGAGAGGAAGGGGAGTACATGGGAATCCCTCATAATTTCGATGTAACTTTTCTGTAATCTAAAACCTCTTTAAGGGAAACTGATTTGGCTCAACTGATAGAGCATCCGCCTACCACATGGGAGGTCCAGGGTTCAAACTCCGTACCTCCTTGACCCGTGTGGAGCTGGCCCATGCGCAGTGCTGATGCTCTCAGGGAGTGCCGTGCCACGCAGGGGTGTCCCCCGTGTAGGGGAGCCCCATGCTCGAATGTGTCCCACAAGGAGCTGCCCTGTGCAAAAAAGTGCAGCCTGCCCAGGAGTGGCGCCGCACACATGGAGAGCTGATGCAGCAAGGTGAGGCAACAAAAAGAGACACAGATTCCCGGTGCTGCTGAGAATGCAAGTGGACACAGAACGCACAGCGAATGGACAGAGAGAGCAGACAACGGGGGCGGGGGTGGGGGTGGGCGGAAGAAATAAATAAGAAATAAATCTTAAAAAAAAAAACTCTTTAAAAATGAAGTTTATTCTACTAAAAAAAAAAAAAAGAACCAAGCCTAATGATTGAAGTAACGAATGCACAACTATGTGATAATACCAAATACAATTGATTGTACACTTTGGATGAAGTGTATGCTTCATCAATATGCACCAATAAAATTGATTTGTTTTTAAAAAAAAAAGCCCAGCCCAGGCAGGAGCGGGTTGGGGGCTGACGGCTGACCTGAGGGGGCCTGTTCAAGCAGAGGTGTGGGGGGGTGGGGCCAGCTGCAGTGACTGCCGGGGGGAGAGGCGCAGGTGACCGTCAGGTGTCAGACCCGAGCGGCCGGCCTGCCGGGGAAGGAGACGCGCGGAACAGGTGGCCTGGCCAGGCCGGGCAGGAGGAGGGCAGCCGGGCAGACGTGCAGCTGGGGCTGGAGGGAGCTGGCTGCGCAGGGCAGGGGAGGGCCGGGGCCTGGGGCAGTGCGGGCCGGGCACGCCCAGGGCTGGGGCTGCCCCACGAGAGCACAGGTTCTCCTGGCGTCAGGCCCGGGGCCACGCGGGAGAGGCGGCGGCCTGCGGCTGTGCCGTACCTCGAAATCCCAAAGCACGGAGAAGTCCATGGCCTTCTCCTCCTCGGCCCGGGGCACCGTCTTCCTGGGGATGCTTCCGTAGGGCATGCCCATCAGGACCTGGCGGAGGGACGGGCACAGGTGAGGAGGCGGGAGCCACCCGCTGGGCGCCGGGCACTGGGCGGGCTGCCCTTCTCTGCCTCAGCGACGGTCACCACGTAGGTGCTGAAGAGGGAAAACGCCAAGAGGACCTGGAAACTTACCTCTCCCCCGCAGAGCAGTCTGACCTTTAGATGCGCACACATGTTCCTTCAGTTGTTTCTGAGTTTCATGAATTTTAGTCTGGTTATTTAGCTCAGTACGACTGAACGACCAATTTCCCCGTCACCAGGCATTTTTCAAAACAAAACGACCTCAAAATATTTGATCACATGTATGTATCATAAATCCACATTTGTTCCTTGTTGTTAAACACTGGAATATTTCTAGTTCTTCACTCATAAATAATTCTGTTATTAACACCCTTATACATATGCCTTAATCACATCTTAATTATATAAAAATCAGAATTGTTTTAAATTTACATATTGATTTAGGAAGGATTTACTTTTTTTATGATCTTAAGTTTTTCCCTTCCAAGAATGTAACATTTTATTGTCTTATTTTATTTATTTATTTAGTTTCTTAAAGATTTATTTATTTTTCTCTCCTCCCCCCCCGGTTGTCTGTTTTCTGCATCTATTTGCTGAGTCTTCTTTGTCTGCTTCTGTTGTTGTCAGCGGCATGGGAATCTGTGTTTCTTTTTGTTGTGTCATCTTGTTGTGTCAACTCTCTTTGTGTGTGGCACCATTCCTGGGCAGACTGCACTTTCTTTTGCGCTGGGCGGCTCTCCTTACGGGGCGCACTCCTTGTGCGTGGGGCTCCCCTACGCGGGGGACACTCCTGCGTGGCATGGCACTTCTTGTGCGCATCAGCACTGTGGGTGGGCCAGCTCATCACACGGGTCAAGGAGGCCCAGGGTTTGAACCGCGGACCTCCCATGTGGTAGGCGGACGCCCTAACCACTGGGCCAAGTCCGCCACCCTGTCTTATTTTTGTTTACTAATGTTTTATAGCATTCCTCATATAAGTCTTCTAATTTTTAAACTTTATTACTAGTTATTTTATAGATTTATTGCTATTGTGAATGTGAAAAATTTAAATTGACTTTCAAACTGGATATTGAAAGACAAATGGATGGTTATTTATTTAAAAGAACCCCAGCCACCGCAAAATGACTGCTTATTAAATCTAGTAGTTTTCTGGGTCTTTGAGATACTCTGGGTCTACCATCATATCACCTGGAAACGAATGTAATTTTGAATTTTTTGTACAGAATGTATAAGTTGTCTAATTTTCCTGACATACTGCCTTAGGTAGAAATTTCAAAATAAAGTTGAAAAGTAGTAGGGATAGGAGTATCCTATGTTTCTCTCGATTGTGTTAGCACAGGCTTTACTATTTCACTATTGTGAGATTTCTATTGATTTTTCACTTATAGGTTTATTATTTTCAGGGAATTCCTTTTACATCTTTTAAAAATTTATATTCTTTTTTTTTTGTATTCTGTGTTTTAATAAATTTGATCAATAAAGAAGAGAAAATATGCTATCCTGATATATACAATAAAATCTTCTCTCAGTAGGATTGTTGGGGAAGTAGGAAAAATGAGTACAGAGCACAGAAACCCAGTTAATTTTGAGACAAAGTCACAAAGATAACAGTACATCAAGTGCTGCAAGATTGGGAGCCCAAACCTTCTCCTCCTATACTCTCAACTGAAGCTTCTCAGCCAGATCCTGTTACATCTAGAGCTTTCCTTCCCACCTTGCGCATTTCTGGTTTAGGGCTTCTTATCCATGATTCTTTTTTTAAAAATTTATTTTTTAATATTGTCAAGATAAAAATATTTATATTCTTATTGGGAAATATGTTGCACATAAAAATAGCATATATATAATGTGTAGCTGGTCATAATAAAGAGAAAATTAACTACTGGATAGCCAGTTTACAAAACAGCGTGGCCCTAGGACCTAGGGTGTTATATCCTAAATCACCTCTGCTTCCAACCCTAAGACAAGACAAAATGTGGTACATTTTATAATAATCATTCCTTTGCTTTTCCTTATACTTGCCTCGTTTATTGCTTAGGTTGCTCATTTGAGGCCTTTAATATAAATAAATTCAGGCATAAATATTCTCCTGTGAACTGCCTTAGTTCATACAAAATTACATTTTTGAGATTCATTCATACTGACGTGTGTAGCTGCACTAATTTTCTCTGCTATGTTCTGTTACACTGTGTGAATATAATACAGCTTATTTGCACATTCTCCTCTTCATAGACATTGGTGTTTCTTCCAGATTTTTCTCTTAAAAACAACACTGAACTCCTTCCAGCAAAAGCAAAGGAATTGCTTTCACCAAGCTCCTCACTGAAGACCACTGAGCAGGGATGATTTGTTAAGGTCCAGGAGGGAAGGGGGCTCGGAGGGGCCCCGGGGTGTGGCCCTGCTGCCTCCCACAAGGCGGGGGTGGATTTCAAAAGCCACAGCTTAAAGATTAAGGAAGTACGCAGAGAATTCTGGAAAAGTCACTGGGCTGAGGGTGTGGATAAACAAGGCGATTTAGGACCAAAAAAGAAATTAGGGCCCAGCAAAACCCCAGGTTTTTGGTTGAGGCCTGCTGAGAGTAAAGTAAACAAAAAATTGACCAACCGTCTTCAGGACTGAGGTCCAGCCTTGACCCACATAAACCACTGACTGAATTAAGGGGACTGTGGATTTTTAGCGTACCCCCCCGAAGAATAAGTAAGTCTCAGGAACGATGTGGCTGGATTCTCTGCTCAGGGCCTCACCGGACTGAAATCAAGGAGTTGGCTTCTGGGTGTGGAGGCCTCCATGCCCACTGCTTGTGGGTGTAGATTGAGGTACCTGTTCCCTGGACCTCAGCCCTTCTCTTGTTTTGCATCTCTGCAGGGCTGCCAAGACAAAGTACCAGACATGGTTGGCTTTTATATTGAGAATTTTATTTAGGGTAAAACCTTACAGTTCAAAGGCGTCGATGTCCAGATCGAGGCATTAGCAGGGATGTTTTCTCACCAAAGTCCCCCGCTATTGCTCCTGGCGTGCTGCCACGTGGTGAAGCAAGACGGCGGGCTACCTCTGCGGAGACCCCTGCCTTCCCCTCCAGGGTCTACCAGTTCCCAGCATTGGGCCGTGGGCGGCCAGGCCTAGGACTTGTCTCTTTCTGGCCTCCTCTCTCAGTCTTGGCTGCTCTGCTTTCTTCCCTGGTTCAGCTGTGGGCCATCAGGCACATGGCTAGTCTCCTCAGCCTTGAGCCGCTCTGGGGGCCCAGCCTCTTGGGGGCTTTCTGCTTCAGCTTTGGCTGCTAGCGATCCTTGAGTCCTCTCTCACAGGGCAGGGTCAAATACGCCAGAGGTCCCTTTTCCTGTGTGTCTCTCTCTGTTTCCATTTATATAAGACCCAGCAAGAGGGTGGAGACCCAACCTGAGTCATGTCTCACTGACGTAGTCCAGTCACCCACAGGAACAGATTGGTTCAGACACATAACTTTTCTCTTTTTGGGATTCATGAAAGAACTTCAAACTGTCACAACATTTAATAAAGGAAATTTGTAGTCCAATCTCTCAAACAAAGGAGGAAAAATTCTAAACAAAATGTTAACACATCAAAATCCAGGGATACAGAAAAAGGATAATACATAATAACCTAGTTGGATTTATTCCAGGTATAGCAGTTTGATATGGTTATAAACTCCAAAAATAGATATTGTTTATAATCTTGTCTGTACCTGTGTGTGATTAATTTATGATTAGGGCTTTGATTGGGCCACTGAGGGGTGGGGACTCACAGATAAAAGGCATGGTAAAGGACAGAGTTGAGGGTTTTTGATGTTGGAGTTTTGATGTTGGAGTTTGATGCTGAAGCCTTAAACTGGAGCCCCAGGAAGTAAACACACAGAGGAAAGAGAAGCCAGCCCTGGGAAAAGAGGAACCCTGAGCTCAGAAAGAAGAAAGACCCTGGAAGGTAGGAACCCAGGAAGCCTGAACCCTCACAGACGTTGGCAGCCATCTTGTTCCAACACGTGAAAATAGACTTTGTTGAGGGAAGTAACTGATGCTTATGGCCTGGTATATGTAAGCTCCTACCCCAAATAAATACCCTTTATAAAAACCAACCAATTTCTGGTATTTGCATCAGCACCCCTTTCGCTGACTAATACACCAGGAATTCAATAAAGTTAAACACTTGAAAATAAATCAACATAATCCACCACATTATCACAATTTTTAATTTGTGTCCAATAACACTTCATTAATGCGGTCACCCCTCGGGCTGAAGTGTGGTTTGCTGGCCTGGCGGGGGAGCAGCCGCAGCAGGCCAAGCCGCTGCCCCCATAATAGGGTGGCTGGTCGGACTCACCGCCACCCCTGAAGGGAGCTCGGCATGGGCGCAGAGTGCCCTCGGGTCTCCCCTTCTCGGCAGCCATGCTTCCGCGGCCGCCCCTCCTCCCGGGTGGCACCACACGATGCCTGTGGGGCAGTACCCTTCTTCTTCCTTCTCCCTGCGCAGGCGCAGGGCGGAAAATTCCAGTCTGCCCTTTTCCCCTCCCCCGACAGCAGCAACAGCCAGGCGTGGGCGGAAAAATCCAGTCTGCCTTTTTCCCCTCCCCCGACAGCAGCAACAGCCAGGCGTGGGCGGGAAACTCAAGTCTGCCCTCCACCCCAGCAACAGCAGCCACCAATCCCTAAACCCTGCCCCTTCCTCCAGCAACAGCGACAGCCAATCTCTAACCACCACCCCTCCCCCATCCAGTACCGCCCACTGACCTTTCACCGGCAACCAATCAGAACAGGGCGTGGCTTCAACCAATCAGCCTTCCCCAGCCCCTATAAAACTGTTGCCTCTCCCTCAATAAAGTGGACTTGCGTGTTTACCTTGTCTCCACGGTAGTTCTTCTGCCGTGCGCCCTCCAGTCCTGAGAGCCCCCGACAAGGGCCTGGCCTCCCTTGTCCCCAGTTCGTTGCCTGCTTCTCCGGGCGACCCCTTCATCGCCTGCTTCTCCGGGCGACCCCTTCGTCGCCGGCTTCTCCGGGCGACCCCTTCGTCGCCGGCTTCGCCGGGCGACCCCGTCAGCCGAACCGCACAACCCCTTGTGAGACCGATCCCTCGTCTGCTGCCGGACCGACCCCTCGTCCCAAGTGGGACCGACCCTTCATCCCAAGTGGGACTGACCCCTTGTCCAGAGCTGGACCGACCCCTCGTCCGCAGCCAGACCCCACCTCTACCGACCGAGCAAGCCGCCGCAGCTGGCGCCCAACGTGGGGCAAGGCAACTCCACCACAGCCTCACTCCATAACCTGGTGACCCCCCCCTCCTCTCTTCTCACCGTGGGGCTTCTCTCGTGCAACATTGCTGCTACCTGAGCCTTGGCTACCTCATACGATCCACGGCGGTCTGGGAGAATCGCTGGATGGCTTTCTCCTTCCATGTCAGGGGCTTATACCGACCCGCTATGATTAAGAGGAGCCTTGGATTTCTCGGGAGCGCGCGCTTGCACGTCTGAAGTAATCCTACCACAGCCCTACGCCCTCCTCTCTTCTCACCTTGGGACTTCTCTCGTGCAACATTGCTGCTACCTGAGCCTTGGCTACCTCATACGATCCACGGCGGTCTGGGAGAATCGCTGGATGGCTTTCTCCTTCCATGTCAGGGGCTTATACCGACCCGCTATGATTAAGAGGAGCCTTGGATTTCTCGGGAGTGCGCGCTTACACGTCTGAAGTAACCCTCCCACAGCCCTACGCCCTCCTCTCTTCTCACCCCTATCTTTTCGCTCTGCATTGCTGCTCCTGAACCTTGGTGACCTCATATGATCCACGGCGGTCTGGGAGAATCGCTGGATGGCTTTCTCCTTCCATGTCGGGGGCTTATACCGACCCGCTATGATTAAGAGGCGCCAATAAAACTCTCAGGAGCGCGTGCCTGAGCACCTCCACCCCTGCCTTCACCTCTGCCTCCTCCCCTCCGCGCTTGCTCCCCTTTGCCTTGCTCCACTGCTCGTCGTCCCGCCCTCCCCTCGTCGGGGCCTTCTCTTGGCCCGCGACCACTGTCGGAGCCCCACCGGCTCCGACCCCTCATCTCACCGTGCACCTCGGCTCCCATCGCCGCGCTCTCAAGGTAAGGGCCCCTTTTCTTATCGGCTCCAAAAGGCCATTAGCAATGGGTAACATCCTATCTGCTAAGCAAGCCCCACAAGTTCGGGCCCTCGCCGGTCTCCTAGACACTCACCGGTGTAAGATCTCTTTCAAACAGCTTCAAGTATATTGGGACCTTCTTCTCCCCTTTAATCCGTGGCTTAACCACGTGTCAGCTTTGGGACCCGGACACCTATACTCGCCTTATAGATAGGGTCACTTTTGCTGTGGAGCAGGAAGGTAAAAGATTCCCTCCTGGCTTATTACAGGCAACATGAAGTCCAGAAGAAATCTTGAAGGGTATAATCTATGATATGCTATATAAAAAAGGATTTAAAAGCAGCTATACCAAGAAAGTAAGAATTATGAGTCAACTGTAAATAAATTATATATTTCTGTTAATGTGTTGTAATTGTTCTGTGTTTGTCTGTCTGTTCGTTCAATGTCAACATATATTGTGATACCTCCGGATGGTAAATATAAATTACTAGAAATCTTTAAAAGAGCTCTATTCAAATGGCCAAAAATTAAATAAGCGCTTATATTAATACTTAAGTTTATTATATTAATACATAAGTTTAAATGTTAATAAGATATCTACAATTAAAAAAAATTGTAAGTCTTAATTAACAAAATTAACTGTATGTCTTCATAAAAAGTTGTTCTTGCCTAGATTAAAATGAATAACTTATTTTTCTTCACAGGATAATATAAAGAATGTAAAACTTATATGAATATTAAAAAGGTTAAAAGTTTATAAAAATGCTAACGGAAATGTAATAAGTTTTGCAAAAAGACGTATTTTGTCCTAAAGTAAGATGGCTAATTTTTCATAAACTCTTGAAATTTAATTTGCATGCGGCAAGTGTAAAAGGTATTGTGATAACTTTACTTAAGGGAATGTGTTCTGTAAAGATAAAATTTATCTTCAGTAGTTTACATTAAGGTATTAAATGGCTAATTCCAAAAGGTCATTCTTAAATATATATATATAAAACTAAATTGATGATAATAATAATAAAAGGTAATTTTATAACAGGAAAGATTAACAGCAACCAAGCTCCCCTGCCAACTTGCTTTTAGGAAACGGTTTCTAATATTGCATGCTACTAAGTATTTAAAGAAAAGTTATTCTTAAGGAAACAGAAGATGATTTTGTCTTTGCAGCCATTGTCTATTTAGCAACACCCCTCGCTATCGGCCTAGCCACTGTTGTGCCGGACGATTGGAACCTTAAACAAAGACTCCTCCTCACTGTCATCTTCCTATCTATCGTTACTGTATTTACTGCCCTCATTCTCCTTCGTTTATAAAGCAGTCTCCTACAAACCACAAAGCTTCTGTCTTAAACATACCATTCTCAACCCTATCCTCTAAATGATCTTCTCACTTCCCCCACAGCCTTTAATACTTTATTTCTTCCTCGTAACCTTTGCTTTCTTGATAATATTTTCCGCCATCTGTCTAGCCGCTACCGCCCCAGAAGATTGGAACCTCAGCCAACGAATTCTACTCTCCATCGCCTTTCTGTTTATTATCCTCTTTTATGCTTTACTCCTTATCTTCCTCCCATAATGACTTCACCAAGCCTCCTCTTGTCCAAAACCATCACCCTTCTTTTCCTCACACTCCCCATTGCACTCACCAACCCCAGCCATCAGCCTTTTAATTGGACAGTAAGCCTCTGGCAGGAAAAAGTAATCCTCTCCTACAATGTCTTCGCTGCCAAGGAGAGATCAACTACCTGCAACGCGCTGTCATCCTGGACTTTTAACAACAGATGGATCTTATAGCCGCCGAGATCAACAAGAATTGGACATTGGCCACCCTTGCTTGCAACGGCAAGATACCGCCCCCCAAATTGTACATTTATATCCCCGTCATACTCACCTCCCTCTTCAGCCCCGCTTCCCTCATTGCTTACTGCCTCTTGGGCCTCAGCTACTTGTTGCTGCTGCCATCCTGGTCCTTATTTGAAAAGAAGGGGGAAATGCGGTCACCCCTCGGGCTGAAGTGTGGTTTGCTGGCCTGGCGGGGGAGCAGCCGCGGCAGGCCAAGCCGCTGCCCCCATAATAGGGTGGCTGGTCGGACTCACCGCCACCCCTGAAGGGAGCTCGGCATGGGCGCAGAGTGCCCTCGGGTCTCTCCTTCTTGGCAGCCATGCTTCCACGGCCGCCCCTCCTCCCGGGTGGCGCCACACGATGCCTGTGGGGCGGCACCCTTCTTCTTCCTTCTCCCTGCGCAGGCGCAGGGCGGAAAATTCCAGTCTGCCCTTTTCCCCTCCCCCAACAGCAGCAACAGCCAGGCGTGGGCGGAAAAATCCAGTCTGCCTTTTTCCCCTCCCCCGACAGCAGCAACAGCCAGGCGTGGGCGGGAAACTCAAGTCTGCCCTCCACCCCAGCAACAGCAGCCACCAATCCCTAAACCCTGCCCCTTCCTCCAGCAACAGCGACAGCCAATCCCTAACCACCACCCCTCCCCCGTCCAGTACCGCCCACTGACCTTTCGCCGGCAACCAATCAGAACAGGGCATGGCTTCAACCAATCAGCCTTCCCCAGCCCCTATAAAACTGTTGCCTCTCCCTCAATAAAGTGGACTTGCGTGTTTACCTTGTCTCCGCAGTAGTTCTTCTGCCGTGCGCCCTCCAGTCCTGAGAGCCCCCAACAAGGGCCTGGCCTCCCTTGTCCCCAGTTCGTCGCCTGCTTCTCCGGGCGACCCCTTCATCGCCTGCTTCTCCGGGCGACCCCTTCGTCGCCAGCTTCTCCGGGCGACCCCTTCGTCGCCGGCTTCGCCGGGCGACCCCGTCAGCCGAACCGCGCAACCCCTTGTGAGACCGATCCCTCGTCTGCTGCCGGACCGACCCCTCGTCCCAAGTGGGACCGACCCTTCGTCCCAAGTGGGACCGACCCCTCGTCCAGAGCTGGACCGACCCCTCGTCCGCAGCCAGACCCCACCTCTACCGACCGAGCAAGCCGCCGCAATTAACATAGAGAAAGAAAAAAATAAAGATTAGGGAGAGAAAAACAATAATAGTAGGAGATTTAATTTATCTCACTTAGCAATTGACAGTTTGTGCTGACCTAAAAATAATAACACTGTAGGTGGTTAGTACAATACAAGTAATATATTTGAGCCATGCAAAAGTAGAGAAATTTAGGAAGATTGATCTTGGTCTAGGCTAAGAAAGCAAGTCTCTACCAACCAAATAGATCAGTTACATATAAGACATACTCTAATGATCACTATAAATTAAAAAACCAGTAACAAAATAGCCTAAATTATAAAAATACATTTTACAAATAACTTATAGATTATAAGAAATTAGACAATACTATAAAATGAATGATAATGAAAATAATATATATCAAAGTTTATGGGATGCAGCTAAAGTGGTACTAAGAGGGAAATTTATAGACATGAATGCTTGTGTTAGGAATTAAGGAAGGCTGAAAAACCTCAGTGAGCTAGTGCTCAACTGAAAAAGCTAGAAAATGAGCAAACACACAAACAAAACCTCCAAAACTACAAAACAAAAAACCCCTGTGGTATGCAACCTCAAAGATGGCCCCAATGATGCCTGTCTCCCAATATTCATGTCTGTATGTGAGTCTCTCTTGAGTGCGGGCTGGATTTAGTAACTTGCCTTTTTTTTTTAAAGATTTTATTTATTTATTCCACCTCCCTTATTGTTTCAGTTTTCATCTGCTCTGTGTATCTATTTGCTGTGTGCTCTCTGTGTCTGTTCATCTTCTCTTTAGGAGTCACTGGGAACTGAACCTGGGACCTCCCATGTGGGAGAGAGGTGCTCAATCACTTGAGTCACCTCAGCTCCTTGGTTTATTGTGTCTTCCATTGTCTTTCCTCTTTGTGTCTCTTTGTTGCGTCATCTTGTTGCATCAGCTTGCTGTGCCTGCCTGTTGTGCCAGCTTGCCTTCTCCAGGAGGCTCCAGGAACTGAACCTGGGACCTCCCATGTGGTAGGCAGAAGCCACATCCGCTTCCCAGTAACTTGCTGCTTTTTTTTTTTTTTTTTTGTAACTTGCTTCTAATGAATAGAATATATAGAAGTGATGGGTTGTCACTTCTGAAAATTAGGTTATAAAAAGATAGCTCCTTATCTCAGGGCCATCCTCCCTCTCTCCTCTGACTCTCTCTCTCTCAGATCCCTCACTCTGGGGGAATCAAGCTGCCATGTTGTGAGCAGGCCTATGGAGAGAGCCAAGTGGCAAGGAACTGAGGTCTCCAACCAGTAGCCAGGGAGTGCTGGTGAGTCTGGAAGCAGATCCTGTTCCAAAACAGCCTTGAGATAACTGACATTGCAGGATGTGTTTTTGTGACTCGGTCTTGGTTGACACCTTGATTCGTGAGAAACCCTGAGCTAGACTACTCTACCAAGCCAACCCTGAATTCCCAACTCACAGAAACTGTGAGATAATACATGTTTGTTGTTTACAACATCTAAGTTTTGGAGTAAATTGTTACAGAGAAATAGTACCAACAAAAAGCTATTAGAGGGGAAGAAATGATATATATAAGAGTAGAAACTAATAATATAGAAATAAAAATACATAAGATGATGCCTGAATGTGAATATTCACAATAACTTGATTCATCATAGCTCCAAACTGGAATTAACCCAAATGTCCATGCACTGATGAATGGGTAACCAACTATGGTATACATACAATGGAATACCACTCAATAATAAAAAAGGATCAAACTAATTGATAAATGCAACAACATCAACAACATGGCAGAATCTCAAAAACATTGTGCTATGTGAAAGTGGCCAGATACAAAAGGCTATATACTGTATGGTTCTGGAAAGGGCAAAGCTTGAGGGACAAAATTCAGATTACTAGGAGAGACAACCAGCAAAATGGCGGCAGAGTAAGGAGCTCCTAGAGTAAGATTGTGCTACAGTGCAATTAATAATCACCCAGAGCTCTCTGAAAAACCTGTTTGGGGGCTCCAGGACACCAGAAGAGCATTCTGCAACATCTTTGAAAGAATGGAAGGTGGAGACTGCTCATCAGCAGAGAAGACTCATAAGCAGAGCGCTCCATGCCCTGGAGGCTGGTGCCCATCCTCTACTGGAGGCACAAGTTGCCTCAGGAGCTATTCTGGCTGGATGTGAAAGCTCCATTTCCTAAAAACGGGAGGAAGAAATGGTTGGCCACTGATTTCAGCTACTGATTAGTACGTTAGGCTGCCTAAAGTATAACCCTCAAAATCATTAAAGTTTGAACCTGTCCAAGTCAGAAAGAGGCTGGTAGTCACCATTCTGACTCTGCCCCCAGAATGAGGGGAAGCCAGGCTGACAGAAAATCACAGTGATGGTAGGGACTGGTTCCTTTCACCCAGATCAGCCTGCAGCCCTAGCTTAGGCCCCAACCCCAGCTCTAGCAAGGAGGAAGCTGGGGGCCCTGCACCAGCCTTTCTGGGTAACTGCAGGTACATTTGGCTGGCAGACTGAATAGTGGGAAGTCTACCAGTCATCTTGGACCTGCACTGCATAGACTACTGCCCACACCTGTAGCTCCATCCCCACCCCAGGCAGGGGAAAATGGGGCTTTGAAGGGTCATCAGCCTCTCTGGGCAACTACAGTCTAGGCCTGCATGTGGATTACTCCACATAGCTGTGACTGTCCCTTCCCCTGGCAAAGGAGAAAGTTGGGAGAAGCTTCACTGGTCCCTGGGGCAATGAGGGCAGCTTGAACTTCCACAGCTTATAGCACCAACTACATTCTTGGCCCCTACTGCACAACCAGCAAGGGAGAAAGGGCAGGAAGCCCTAAACGAAAGAGAAAACCTGCACCCAGAATAAATTTTCTAGTAAACCAGATGCCAAGATGTCAACAAAAGATTAAAATTCATGCCAAGAAATGGGACAAGTTAAAGGAACAAGTTAAGCCTCCAGGTGGCATAAAGGAGTTGAGACAACTCATCATAGATGCTCAAACAAACCTTAACAAATTCAATGAGATGGCTAAAGAGATTAAGGATATTAAGAAGATATTGGATGATCACAAAGAATTTGAAAGCACACATAGAAAAACAGCAAATCTTATGGGAATGAAAGGTGCAATAAATGAAATAAAAAACACACTGGAATCATATAACACAGATTTGGGGAGGCAGAAGAAAGGATTGGTGAGCTTGAAGAAATGGCCTCTGACAGTGAACATACAAAAGAACAGGTGCAGAAAAGAATGGAAAAAATTGAACAATGTTTCAGGGAACTAAATGACAGCAAGAGATGTACAAACATACGTGTCATGGGTGTCTCAGAAGGAGAAGAGAAGGGAAAAGGGGAAGAAGGAATATCTGAAGAAATAAGGGTAGAAAATTTCCCAAACCTATTGAAGGACATGGATATCCATGTCCAAGAAGCACAACATAATCCCATCTGAATAAATCTGAAGAGGCCAACTCCGAGACACATACTAATCAGAATGTCAAATGCCAAAGACAAAGAGAATTCTGAGAATAGCAAGGGAAAAGCAATGCATAACATATAAGGGACACTCAATAAGACTGAGTGCCAATTTCTCATCAGAAACCACGGAGGCAAGAAGACAATGGTATGATATATTTAAGATAGTGCAAGAGAAAAATGTCCAGCCAAGAATCTTATATCCAGCAAGATTGTCTTTAAAAAATGAGGGTGAGTTTAGAATATTCACACATAAACAGAAACTGAGTGAGTTTATAACCAAGAGACCAACTTCGTAGGAAATACTAAAGGGTGTGCTACAGCCTGAAAAGAAAAAAAACAGAAAACAAAAAACAGGAGAGAGGCTTGGAAGAGAGTCTAAATATGAAAACTATATCAGCAAAAGTAACTAAAAGTCTCAAAAGAGTGGTGAAAATAAAATATGACAGATAAAACCCAAATATTTAGTAATAAATTTAACCAATGATGTAAAACACTTGTATTCAGAAAACTGTAGATCATTGTTAAAAGAAACCAAAAAAAGACCTAAATAATTGGAAGAACATTCCATGCTCATGGATTGGAAGACTAAATATCATTAAGATGTCAATTCTACTCAAATTGATAGATTCAGTGCAATCCTGATAAAAATTTCATGAGTATTTTAAAAATAAATGGAAAGCATGATTATGAACTTTATGGAGGGGTAAGGGATCCTGAATAGCTAGAAACATCTTAAAAAACAAAAGCAAAGTTGGAGGACTCTCACTTCTGGACTTTGAATCATATTACCTAGCCACAGTGGTCAAAAACAGCATGGTACTGGCATAAAGACAGACACATAGACCAATGGAACAGAATTGATGGTTCAGAATCAGACCCTCACATGTATGGTTAAGTGATTTTTGACTAGCCTGTCAAACCCACCCAGCTCAGGCAGAATAGTTCATTCAATAAATGATGCTGAGGGAAGCGATTTGGCTCAACTGCTAGAGTGTCTGCCTTTCACATAGGAGGCCCACGGTTCAAACTCAGGGCCTCCTGACCTGTGTGGTGAGCTGGCCAATGTGCAGTGCTGATGTGCACAAGGAAAGCCGTGCCACGCAGGGGTGTCCTACGCATAGGGGAGCCCCATGCGCAAGGACTGTGCCCCTCAAGGAGAGCTGCCCCACATGAAAAAGTGCAGCCTGCCCAGGAGTGGTGCCACACACATGGAGAGATGGTGCAGCAAGATGACACGACAAGAAAAGAGACACAGATTCTCGGTGCCTCTGACAAGAAAACAAGTGAACACAGAAGAACACATAGTGAATGGACACAGAGAACAGACAAAGGGGGTGGGAGGTGAGGAGAGAAATAAATAAAAAATAATCTTAAAAAAAAAATGGTGGAAACGGACTTTGGCCCAGTGGTTAGGGCGTCCGTCTACCACATGGGAGGCCCGCGGTTCAAGCCCCGGGCCTCCTTGACCCGTGTGGAGCTGGCCCATGCGCAGTGCTGATGCGCGCAAGGAGTGCCGTGCCATGCAGGGTGTCCCCCGCGTAGGGGAGCCCCATGCGCAAGGAGTGCACCCATAAGGAGAGCCGCCCAGCGCGAAGGAGGGAGCAGCCTGCCCAGGAATGGCGCCGCCCACACTTCCCGTGCCGCTGCCGACAACAGAAGCGGACAAAGAAACAAGAAACAAGACGCAGCAAAAAGACACAGAAAACAGACAACCGGGGGAGGGGAGGAGAAATTAAAAAAAAAAAAAAAAAATGGTGCTGAGAGAACTGGATATCCATAGTCAAAAGAAGGAAAGAGACCCCTATCTCACATCTTATAAAAAAATTAACTCAAAATGGAACAAAAACCTAAACAATTTCTTCTAGAAGAAAATATAGAAAAGCATCTTCAAGACCTGGTGGTAGGTGGTAGATTCTTAAAAGAGATAAGAGGAGGACAGAGATGGAGTACTGAGTTTTCATGTATGAGGAAGTTTTAATTAACTTTACTGTAAAAGTGTAGAAATTTATAGAGTGATGGTAACACATTACAGTAACAGCTGGTTTATAAATAGAGTGTGGCTGAAAAGGGTAGTCTAGGGATGTGTATTAGTCAGCCAAATGGGTGCTGATGCAAAATACCAGTAATTGGTTGGTTTTTATACAGAGTATTTATTTGGGGTAGAAGTTTACAGTTACCAGGTCATAGAGGATGAGTTTCTTCCCTCACCAAAGTTATTTTGCCATGTGTTGGAGCAAGATAGCTGCCAACATCTGCCAGGGCTCAGGCTTCCTGGGCTCCTCTCCTCCCGGAGTTCATTTCTCTCCAGGCTCAGCTGCTCTGTTTTCTCCACAAGATCAGCTATAGACTATGAGGCTCTCTAGGCTTTGCCTCTCTCCACAAGGCTAGCTGTAAAATATTAGGCACATAGCTTGTTTCTCTTCCTGGGGCTTTCTCTCTTTCCTCAGGACCAAGCACTTGTGTGTGTACTCCCAGGGCTCCAGCTCAAGACTCCAGCATCAAAAATGCCAACTCTGTCCTTTGCCATATCTTTTATCTGTGAGTCCCCACCCCTCGGTGGGGCTCAACACCCTACTGACGTGGCCTAATTAAAGCCCTAATCATAATTTAATCATGCCCAGGTACAGACCAGTGTACAAACATAATCCAACATCTATTTTTAGAATTCATGAACCATATCAAACTGCTACACTCCAGCCTCTGAATTCCAAAAAGATATCACAATATTTTAAAAAAACCTTAAGTCAGTAGCTATGCTAAGTATAGAATTACATTGCAATAGTTTAAAGAAATATAGTTTATCTTGGGGCAAAGTCCCATCTGCTATAGACCTCTGAAACTTACAGAACAATTTATCTCCTTTCAGTACACAAATGGACAAAGGATAAGCATTTTCATTACAATAAGGAGAAATTGGGAGGGAAACACGAGTCACGGGTCCTCTACAGTTCAGTAAACCTGCAGGGCATTTTTTATTCGATTTCAAAGTCTGAGAGTCATTCTTAAGATGATTTTTTTTTCTTCTTGGGGCCACATGGGGACCCACCTTTGCCCAATGGCCATTTTCTTGGTCCCACCCTCATCAAGCATCTGGGTGGTGACAGCTCCAGACCTCACCCTGGAAGAGCATTGGGGTGATTGCCATGCTGTGTTAGTCAGCCAAAGGGGAGCTGATGCAAAATACCAGAAATTGGCTGGTTTTTATAAAGGGTATTTATTTGGGGTAGAAGCTTACAGACACTAGGCCATAAGGCGTACATTACTTCCCTCACCAAGGTCTATTTTCATGTGTTGGAGCAAGATGGCTGCTGATGGCTGTGAGGATTCAGGCTTCCTGGGTTCCTCCCTTCCAGGGTCTTGCTTCTTTCTGGGCTCAGGGTTCTTCTCTTCCTGGGGCTGGCTTCTGTTTCCTCTGTGAGCTTATTTCCTGGGGCTCCAGCTTAAGGTTTCAGCATCAAATTCCAACATCAAAACAAAAACAACAACCCTCTACTCTGCCCCTTGCCAGGCCTTTTATCAATGCTTTAATGATGTGGCCCAATCAAAGCCCCAGTCATAACCCAATTACACCCAGGTACAGACCAGATTACAAACATAACCCAATATCTATTTTTGGAATTCATAACCACAGCAAACTGCTACACATGCCTTACCCAATCTTTGTGCTAGAGCCTTAACCCCCTTAGTACAGTGAGGTGAAGGCAACTTCCTCCTTAACCTTTGGCACACAGGCTCAACCTCTCAAACCTGTGGGGTGCCGACCTTAACCGCCCCAATCCTTGAGGAATGTGCTCCACCCTCTCTGTACCTTGGGGCAGCAAAACTCTCTGCCTGAATATGGGGTAAGAACATCAACCCTCTTCAACTGCTGGGGCAAACTCACCCTCTCTGTACACATGGGTGGGGTTCCTCTCTTGGCCCAAGGTGATGTCTTAATTCCAGATCTCAGTTTCCATGGTTTTCCTCTTAAAACTCTTTCTCCTTCAATCTCTCCTTTCCATATCCCTTTTAGTCCAAGCTGACAGTGGTTTGTTCATACAGCTCTCTCAAAAAGCTTGGTGGTTTAGCATGCAGGAAGCAGGGGTCCAAGCCATCAGACAGTAAGACTTTCCACAAGTCTTTCCAAGATAATTGCATCTTCAGTCCTGATTTACAAGTTCCAAGTTTAGGTAAGTCCTCAAATGGGGAACTATCATCTGGGAGCTTGATTTCCAGAGACTGGAATTCTGGAATCAGTTTCTGTTTCCTTTGTGTCCAACAATTCAGTTCTCAGCTTATCTCTCTTGTCTAGAATTTGCTATAAGCTGCAAGGAGAAGCCAAGCTGCATTCTTCAAGTGTTCTTTGGAAAGTTCTTCAGCTAAATACCCAGGCTCACCATTTTCAAATTCTGCCTCCCTTGAAACACCAGAAGTTAATCTTGTTAAGTTCTCTGCAACTTCAAAACACAGATTGCCTTTCCTCTAGTTTCCAATAATAGTTTTATCATTTACTTCTAAGGCATCATAAAAAGTTTCTTTAGTGTCCATATTCCTACCGACAGTCTCTGCAAAGCAATCTCAGCCTTTTCTATCAAGAATCTCACAATTCCTCCAAAAAATACCCCTTACCCATTTATAAAACTGTTCTGGAATTATGGTAATTGCAAAAGCACTTTATCACTCCACGGTACCAAGTACTGTGAACTATAAGATGACCAGCTCTGTCTCTCACTGCAGGCTTCTGCCGTGTCTAGGGAGCTGTCTCTATTCCTCTGTGTGCTTCTCCTGTGTGTTCACTTCCTGGGCTCCAGTTCAACACTCTAGCACCAAAACTCCAACTCTGTCCTTTGCTATGTCTTTTATCCAACACCCTACAGACGTGGCCCAATCAAAGCCCTAACCAAAATTTAATCATGCCCAGGTACAGATCAGTTTATAAACATAATCCAATATCTAGTTTTGAAATTCATGAACCATATCAAACTGCTACAGGATGTAAATGCCAATTGACAGAAAGCTAGAGAATAATCTAGGGACTGAATAACAGAGTAAACCCAGAGGTGGATGAGAACTGTGGTTGATGTCACCAATGTAAGCGTGTCCTTTGTGAGCTAGAGGAGATGTCCATCACTACTGCAGGGTGGTGGGAATGTGGAGACGCATGGGAAAGATACAATTGGTGTGACCTATGGACTGTGGTTAACAGTAATAATTCATGCATCTATGCCAATATTCATGCATCTGGGCCAAAGATGTTCTGTTGATAATGGGGCAATATGGAAAAAGTGTGGCCAATGTATGCTATGAACCTGGTAATAATCTGATATCATCTCATAATCTGTAACAGTGAGCCACCATGGTATGGCGTGTTGATAGAGGGGTGTGGTATTGGAATTCTGCACATGTGCATGATTGTTTTGTAAGTTTACAACTTCTGTCATAAAAATATATTTAAGAAATAAGAATAGGGTAGACTGGGGGAAAACACACCAAATTTAAGATAAGGACTATAGTTAGTACTAGGATTTTGATGATATTTTCTTATAATTTGTAACAAATGTCTCATAAAATGCAAGATAGTGATGTATGGGACCCCTGTATGATGTTACACATGTTTGCTTTGTAAGTTCACAACTTTCACTATATACTTATTGTTTAGGTATGTTCACATATAAATGGTATAAAAATAAAAATAAATAAATAGGGTGGGTTGGGGGAAAAATACACCAAATGTAAGATACTTTGGTTAGTAGTAATATTTTGAGGCTGCTCTTTAATCATTAGTTAAAAATGTTTCTCAACAATGCAAGGTATTGGTGGTAGCATGAGGTATGAGAGCCCTGTATGAAGTTATGCATGTTTGTTTGTAAGTTCACAACTACTACTATATACTTATTGTTTATGTATGGGTGATATACTTTAGTAAATGAAAAAAAAATCAGATTACTGGTTGTTAAGAGCAAAAGAGAACTTTTCTGTTGTAATAGATATGTTCTACATCTCGATCGTGGTGGTGGTGTTTACCTGACTGTATTTATTTGTCACAGCTCATTGAACTGCACACGTAAAAAGAGTGAATTTTATTATACATACATTATACCTCAAAATTCTTAAATTAGGGGAATGGGTATAGCTCTGCAGTTGAGCACCTGGTTTGTATATATGAGGTCCTAGGTTCAATCCCTGGTATCTCCTTGGGAAAAAAAACCCACAAAGAACAAACTTGAATAAAAAAAGAAGCATATTAGAGAGAATCAACAAAGTTGAAAGTTATAAAATAATTAAAAGGGACAAACCTTTGATATAAATGAGAGGAAAAAATTATATAGTTATGCAAAGAGAAATATAACTTCATATATACCAGTGTATTAGTCATGCAAAATACCAGAAATAGGTTGTTTTTTATACAGGGCATTCATTTGGGGTAGGAGCTTGCAGATACCAGGCCATAAAGCATAAGTTACTTCCCTCAACAAAGTCCATTTTTACGTGTTGGAGCAAGATGGCTGCCGACATCTGTGAGGGTTCAGCCTTCCTGGGTTCCTCTGGGCTCAGCCCCTCTGTTTCCTTCACAAGGTCAGCTTTAGACTATGAGGCTCTCTAGGCTTTGCCTCTCTCTGCAAGGTCAGCTGTTGACTATCAGGTGAATTGCTCTGTCTCTCTCCCTGGGGCTCCAGCTTCATCAAACTCCAACATCAAAACTCCATTAAAAAACCCTCAACTCTGTCCTTTGCCATGCCTTGTATCTGTGAGTCCCTACCCACCAAGGGGCGGGACTCAACACCCTAATCATAACTCAATCATGCCCATGTACAGATCAGATTACAAGCATAATCAATATTTCTTTTTGGAATTCATCAATAATATTAAACTGCTACAACCAGTGATTTAAAAAGTAAGAAAATAGGGAAGTGGACTTGGCCCAATGGATAAGGCATCTGCCTACACATGGGAGGTCCGCGGTTCAAACCCTGGGCCTCCTGACCCGTGTGATGAGCTGGCCCATGCGCAGTGCTGATGTGCGCAAGGAGTGCCATGCCACACAGGGGTGTCCCCTCGTAGGGGAGCCCCACATGCAAGGAGTGCACCCCATAAGGAGAGCCGCTCAGTGCAAAAGAAAGTGCAGCCTGCCCAGGAATGGCACCGCACTCACGGAGAGCTGACACAAGATGATGCAACAAAAAGAAACAGATTCCTGGTGCCACTGATAAGGATAGAAGTGGTCATGGAAGAACACGCAGTGAATGGACATAGAGAGCAGACAATTGGGGGGGAGGGGAAGGGGAGAGAAATAAATAAAAAATAAATCTTAAAAAATAAGTAAGAAAATATTATATCTAACTTTACACTAAATAAATTTTAAAATTTAAGTTGGACTGGAAAGTTCAAGATAGTGGTTATATATATGAGGTTATGTGATTGGGGAGAAGTAATTAGGATTTTAATGTATATAGTAAATGTAACATTTTATATTTAAGCTTGGTGGTCAGCAAATGTGGTCATTTTTATACCTTTTCATATGTCTGAAATAGTTAACAGCTACTTTATGAGTAACAGCTACTCAATATGAGGTTTATCAACTGAATGTTGTCTATGTGGACTCTAGAACAAAGATCATAAAGTATTTTTAAAAATTATTTTACTTAGTTAATACACATTAACACTTCTCAACCCTGGTGGTATATTAGAATCGCCTGGAAAGCTGTGCTGGTTGTATGTTGTGTATAACTAATTACCCCAACACTGAGCAGCTTAAAACAATACTCTTCTATTTTCTCACAGTTTCTGTGGGTCAAGAATTTGGACGTGACTTAGCTGGGTTCTTTGCCTCAGGGTCTTGTGAGCCTGTGCTCAAGGTGCCTGCTGGGGCTTTGTCTCAACTGAAGGTTTGACTGGGGAAGGATCTTCCAAGTTCACTCAAATCGTTGTTGGTGAGACTTAGTTCCTCGTGGGCACAGGACTGAAAGCCTGCTCCTCGCTGGCTGTTGTCTGAAGGCCACCCACAGTTCCTTGCTGGGGTATGGGGGTGTCTCTCCAAAATGGCAGGTTGCTTTATCAAAACATGCAAGCCAAGAAGGGAACTGAGAGAGAATCCCAGCAAAACAGAAGCCACAGTCTTTTATAACCTAATCATGGACGCGACAGCCCATCACTTTTTTTTTTTAAGATTTATTTATTTATTTATTCCCGCCCCAGCCCCCTGCCCCCCATTGTCTGCCCTCTGTGTCCATTCTCTGTGTGTTCTTTCTGTGTTTGCTTGTCTTCTCATTAGGCGGCTCTGGGAACCAATCCTGGGACCTTCTGGAGTGGGAGAGAGGCGACTGTTCTGTTGCGCCACTTCAGCTCCCTGTTCTGCTACGTCTTCTTATTGTCTCTCCTCTGTGTCTCTTGTTGTGTCATCTTGCTGTGCCAGCTCTCCATGTCGGCCAGCACTCCCGCCTGGGGCAGCATTCTCACGCGGGGCAGCATTCTCGCAAGGGCCGGCACACCACATGGGCTTACCACACGGGCCAGCTTGCCTTCACCAGGAGGCCTTGATCATCGAACCCTGGACCTCATATATGGTAGACGGGAGCCCAACTGCTTGAGCCACATTCATTTTCCAGCCCATCACTTTTGTCTGTACTATTTGTTAAAAGCAAATCACCAGGTCTAGCGCATACCCACGGGGTGGGTAATCTACAAGGGTACAAACACCAGGAGGTGGAGAAGACTGAGGGTCATCTGAGTCTGCCTACTACAGGACCTTTTAAATTAGGGATGTCAAGACCCCAGCCTCAAATATTCAGATTCAATTGGTTGGGGTGGGCCTAGGACCTGGTATTTTTTCGAAGTTTCTCAGGTGAATTTCACATGTAGCTGGCGCTGAGAAGAGAAGTAGCTGATCTTGCCGTCCAGTAGGGTCTCGGCGGTCATGTACTGCAGCTAACTGGAGACTCCCCTGGGTGGCGTAAGCATGCTGGGTCTGCAGACACTTGTCATTAAAACTGAGCATTTCTTATTCAGTATTCAGAGCTCTTTAATTCCATTAAAATGGTGGAGTATTTTTGTTTTCTGGCTGCTGAAACATACCACGTAGTGGGTTGGCTTAACAACAGGAACTTACTGGCTCGTGGTTTGAGAGGCTAAAAGGCTGGCTTCCTCCCGGGGCCGTTACCTTCTGGCCGGCCAGCCGTCCTCGGGGCTCCTTGCCTGTTCCACCACGTGGCGATGCACATGGCGGCATCTTCTCCCTTCTCTTGTGGGTTCCACTGAGCCCCACCTTCTGGCTCCTCCTCGCGGCTCTCACTCTGTTTATAAAGAACTCTAATAATGCCGATAAAGCCCAGACCGACTCAGTCGGGCCACATCTTAACTGAAGTAACAATATTTTGAAGAGATCTTTTTTACGATGATCTCCCAACAGAATGTGAACCAAGGCCAAGAGCATGTCCACCCTGGGGTGCCCCACTCAACCCACACAGAGGGCTTATGGCAAAAGGAGGACGGGTATGAGGAGAAATTCTGGTTAAGATGCCTAACATTTGAGCAATTCTAATATTCTTATTCCTAGATCCTCTGATTCACAATGCCTGACCTTCAAACATCCATGAGCCAAGAGCATATCTGATTACCTGACTTATGCTGAACATTCTTGGGCCCCGGAGTTATTTGTGCCTTGACCAGTATTGTACCCCCTCACTCTTACACAATGAATTCAGATGTGGCTGATTCCCATGTGGCCAGTTTCCTATTTTCCTAACCAAGCAGGCGTCTTTGGATGCTTCACATCCTTAACTGCTATTGTCCAACCTGCCAGTAAGTCCTGTCCATTCTACCTATCTCCAGTTCTTCTTTTTTTAAAAAAGATTTACATTTTATTTATTTCTCTCCCTGTCCCCGTCTGCTCTCTGTGTCCATTCACTGTGTGTTCTTTGTCTGCTTGCATTGTTGTCAGTGGCATGGGGAATCTGTGTCTCTTTTTGTTGCGCCATCTTGCTGCGTCAGCTCTCCGTGTGTGTGCACCACTCCTGGGCAGGCTGTGCTTTTCTCGCATGGGGCAGCTCTCCTTGTGGGGTGCACTCCTTGCACATGGGGCTCCCCTACATGGGGGACACCCATGCGTGGCACAGCACTCCTTGCACATGGCAGCACTGCACATGGGCCAGCTCACCTGGGTTTGAACTCTGGACCTCCTGTGTGGTAGGTGGATGCTCTATCAGTTGAGCCAAATCTGCTTCCCTCTAGTTGCTCTTTTAATCCATTTCCATTGATATTGCCCTGATGTAGGACTGAGCTATTGCAACAGGATCCTAAATGGTCTCTGCCTCTTCCCTTTCGCCCCAGTAGTTTTCTCCCTCAAGGACTCCTCATTCCAGCAAGGTGTTCTCTCTCCACTCCAACAGGGCTTTCCCAGATCACCTGCCAATCACATTAAGCCTCTATTGCCTGGAAGGTCCTTGTCTTGGCTGCTTCATGGAATGCACAAATCAAGTTTTTGTTGTTTTTACCATACAGAATGGTATTATTAAGAACAATAACAACAACAACAGAAAACTACAAGTGCTGGAGAGGATGTGGAGAAAGAGGAACACTTACTGCTGGTGGGAGTGTAAATGGTGTAGACTTTATGAAAGATGATTTGGTGGTTCCTCAGGAAACTAAATATAGAACTGCCATGTGATCCAGTGATCCTGCTGGTAGGAATATATTCAGAACAACTTAAAGCAAGGACATGAACAGATATTTGTGAACTGAGGTTCATAGTGGCATTATTCACAATTGCTAAAAGATGGAAAAAACCCCAGTGTTCATCAACTGAAGAATGGATAAACAAGATGTGGTATATTCATAAGATGGAATATGATTCAGCTGTAAGAAGAAATCAGTTGGAGAAGCACATGACAACCTGGAAGAATCTTGAGAATATTATGGTGAGTGAAATATGCCAGACACAAAGGGACGAATGTTGTGTTTCACTGATATGAACTAAATCTGAGGAGACTTATGGAGTTGGGCTATGAAATGTAGATTGGTGGGAGATAGAAAGTGGGTTGAGGAGGGGGAGATGATGCTGGCTGTTTGTAGGATGTTTAATCAGGTCAAATGTAAATATGTGGTAATGGATGGAGTTGATGATAGCACATTATAATGAATGTTACACTGTTAATTATGGATGTCATTGTGACTGAAACGAGTAGTCCAGGAGGATTAATGTTAGTTGGAGGACAGCTGGGGAATATATAACAATGATCTTGGAAGTAGATGAGGATTGTGGTTAATAATATAAATACAGGAATGTTACTCAACTACAGTCAGTTAAGAATGTTGTGATACATGGGTGAAGTATAGCTACTGCAATTTATAGACTATAGTTAACAACAATATTGTAATATTTTTGTAGCAAAAGCAAAGTTGGTACTATATTCATGCTAAAGGTTAAAAAAAAAGAATATGGGGGGAAGCAGATGTGGCTCAGGTGATAGGGCCTCTGCCTAGCATATGGGGGGACCCAGGTTTGATCCCTGGGGCCTCCTGGTGAAAAAGAAGAGAAAGCGTGCCTGCGTGGCGAGCCAGTGCCTGCGTGGCGAGCCAGTGCCTGCGTGGTGAGCCAGTGCCTGCGTGGTGAGCCGAGTACCCATGGGATGAGCTGAGCGCCCGCGTGGCGAGCCAGTGCCTGCGTGGCGAGCCAGTGCCTGCGTGGCGAGCCAGTGCCTGCGTGGCGAGCCAGTGCCTGCGTGGTGAGCCAGTGCCTGCGTGGTGAGCCGAGTACCCATGGGATGAGCTGAGCGCCCGCGTGGCGAGCCAGTGCCTGCGTGGCGAGCCAGTGCATGCGTGGCGAGCCAGTGCCTGCGTGGCGAGCCAGTGCCTGCGTGGCGAGCCAGTGCCTGCGTGGTGAGCCGAGTGCCCATGGGATGAGCTGAGCGCCCGCGTGGCGAGCCAGTGCCTGCGTGGCGAGCCAGTGCATGCATGGGTGCCCACATGGTGAGTCGAGTGCCCGCATGTGAGCCGAGTGCCCCTGTGAGTGCCTGCATGGTGAGCCGAGTGCCCACGTGAGTGCCCGCATGGTGAGCTGAGTGCCCACATAGCAAGCTGAGGGCCCAAGAGAGTGCCTGCAAGGCAAGCCAGTGCCTGTGCATGTGAGTCATGCAGCAAGATGATGATGCAACAGAAGAGAGACAAAGGGACGGTCAAGGTGAAGCACAGCAGAGACTAGGAAATGAGGTGGTGCAATTGACAGGGAACCTCTCTCTACATCAAAGGTCCTCAGGATCGAATCCCAGTGAATCCTAGAGGAGAAAGACGAGAAGACAAAAAAGAGAAATAAATTCAGAAGATCACACAGCAAATGGACACAGCAGGATGGGGGTGGACGAGGGGGAGGGGAAGAAAAAAAACAAAAAAAATATGGGGTTTGGTTTTGTGAGATATGAATATGATTAAGCTTTTTTTCTCCTTATTTTTTCATTAATAAGGAAAACTTGACTATGTCATTTAACTAATCTGTGTTCATCTGTGTATCTTTCTGAATAATAGAAGAACAACGAGTTGGAATTAGATGAGATAAAAGTGCTTGGACACAGTAAGCAGATGTGGCTCAAGCAATTGGGCTCCCATCTACCATAAGGGAGGTCCAGGGTTCGGTGCCCAGGGCCTCCTGGTGAAGGCAAGCTGGCCTTTGTGGCAAGTCAGCCAAAGCAGAGTGCTGCCTTGCACAGGAGGTGCTGGCCCACACGGAGAGCTGATGCAGCAAGATGATGCAACAATAAGAGACACAGAGGAGAGACAATAAGAGACACAGCAACCAGGGAGCAGAGGTGGTGCAAGAGAATGAGCGCCTCTCTCCGACTCTGGAAGAGATTGATTCCTGGAGCTGCCTAGTGAGAATACAAGCGGACACAGAAGAACACACAGTGAAGGGACACAGAGAGCAGACAGTGGAGGGAAGGGGGAGAAATAAATAAGTAAATCTTTAAAAAAAAGAAGTGCTTGGACAGAAATTTTTAGGAGGAATGCTTCCATAACTTGTTGAGCTGCCTTTTTCTGTTATTTTATTTTTTGAATTTGAAATAAAGTTATTTTTTAAAAGCTCAAAAACAATTGATTTCCCCCATATGAAATATTTATTACATTAAATAATTTATATAAATCATATGAAACAATGTTTCATTAAAAAAGCCCCAGTGTCTTTAAAACATTCAACTTCTCAATCAAATTAAAGAAATGAGCTTTGTTAAAAATTGTAGAAAGTCTTTTTTATCAACTTTTGAAAATTTCAATTGAAAATGAAAAAAATATTCAGGTTTATGTGGTTAAAGTGTATGTTTCTTTAGTGTTTCTTCAACAAAACACAAAAAGTAACAATTTAGATACTGCTTATTCAAAATCTTTACAAGGGCAGAGAAGAAAAATAATTTAGTTTATCTCAGGGTTCAATCTGACCTAAAGGTTGAATCTCAGAATTGCTTCTTTTTTTTTTAAGATTTATTTATTATTTATTTATTTCTCTCCCCTTCATCACCCCGACCCCCCAGTTGTCTGCTCTCTGTGTCCATTTGCTGTGTGTTTCTTCTGTGACCGCTTATATCCTTATCAGTGGAACCGGGAATCTGTATTTCTTTTTGTTGTGTCATCTTGTTGTGTCAGCTCTCCGTGTGTGCGGCGCCATTCTTGGACAGGCTGCCCTTTCTTTCGCGCTGGGCGGCTCTCCTTACGGGGCACACTCCCTGCACGTGGGGGCTCCCCTACGCGGGGACACCCCTGTGTGGCAGGGCACTCCTTGTGCGCATCAGCACTGCGCATGGGCCAGCTCCACACGGGTCAAGGAGGCCCGGGGTTTGAACCGCGGACCTCCCGTGTGGTAGGCGGACACCCTATCCACTGGGTCAAGTCCGCTTCCCAGAATTGCTTCTAATCAGGTATTTTTCTTGCATGTAAATATTTGTTAAATGAACAATGAGTTGCTGATTTTTATTGTCTAAAACATTTACTATGCTTTTGGAATCCTAATTATTCTAGCATTTGGAATCCTAGAATGATGAAATGCCCCTGTGATTGCCACATGATTCGTGACTTTTCTTTACTCCCGATTTCTGCTCATGTTTTCTTTAAGTGTAAAAAGACTGCTTGTCTGGCTCCTGTGTAAGGAAATTCCAGAGTGATCATATGCTACCGCCTGCAAGTGCGCACTCTTCTGCGGGTGGCCCAGACAACCCCAGGAGGAACGCCGAGAGCTCCGTGGAAGTGAGTTTCCCGGGTGGTTGCTGGCGGAGGGGCCCCGCTCCTGCCTGGACGTGGAGGGAAGGAGTGAAGCCTCTAGTTAGTGTCGGATAACGGGTTTCTCCTAAGGAGAACCAGACATGGGGCCAGAGCACCTGCGCGCACTCGCCAGAGGTTTAAAAGTCTCCATTTTGATTTGGGTCTGGTTTGGGGAGTGCTGGTGGTTTGAGAACAGCCTAGGGCTAAGTGATTTCGAGGGCTGCAGTTAGTGACATATTTGCAAGTGCCTTTTTAGTAATGAGAAAAAACCAGTGGCTTATAAATAGGGCAATATTTTAACACTCATCTGCTACCAAGGGTATCAGCCTCCTCAGCTAATCTGGTTTAGTTCACATCACATGGAAGGTCTGTAGTTTCCCAAAAAATGACTGGGCAGTTAAGTTTCCCAGGGATGGCAACTACAGGTAGAGTGGACTCCAGTATGCTTCCTGATGCATTTACGATTTAAGAGGAATCGGTAAGCTACCATAGAACCAGCTTCCAGACCTGGAAGGAGGGAAGAACGAAATGCAGACGTGGTGTTGCCCTGGACTCTGCTGAAGTAAATCCACTCGTGGACCTGGCGCTGGACCAGGAAGCTCAGCATTCCGTGGGCGGAGCTTATGAGACCACAGTCTCCCCTGGAAGAGAGCTCAGGGCGCCTGGGAGCTTTGAGGACAGTTTCCTGGGCGATTTTGCACAAGTCACTTCTATTTTGGTCTCTCCGTTACTCAGCTGTAAGTAACAAGCTTCCAACACCCGGAAGCTTACATATGAGAGAAGAGCGATGAGTGCTGCTCACGTGCAAGGTTTGTTTTGTGAGAATTTGTGGCATATCGCATCCAGTCCCTCTCCTTTTTTTCAAGGATAAAAAATCTCACTGAGATATTAATTATTCACTGACTTGAGGTTTTAAAAAAGGTAGGAAAATGTGGGACACATTTTTAAATTCAGAAGCACAAATATTTCGGTCCCATTATTTGAGTGTAGGATTTAAAATGATTCTTTGTAAACAGAGTACTTGGTTAATGTAAATGAAGGAGGAGGTGATGGTAAGCTCAACTCTTCAAAGATAAAGGAAGTGATTTTCTTACCTCTGGGATTATGACTAGGCCAAATATTAAACCAAAAAGGACGAGGTTAACTCCGTACATCCACCGGAGAAAGATGAAATAGGATGCCACCGAAGAACCAAAGTGGCCTGGAGAGAGAAAATGTGGTGGATTTAAGTGCTGCAGAGAGAGGAGATTAACGATTGAACACTTTATGTGTGTTAAGGGTTAATTTTCCATCAGTTTCTAGAACAAACATCCTGACCTTCATTTTTACCCCTAAATAAACTCCTCGAGGCTCAGTGGGGTTAGTTAATCTGCCCAAGAACCACAAGCAGAACATGAAGGAGCAGAATTTAAATCTTGATTGGCCCAAAGCCCGTTCTTTTTCTAGTACAACACGGCCTGTGAAATGACCTAGTCAGATGGTCAAGAATCCAACGGATGGGAAACGGACTTGGCCCAGTGGTTAGGGCGTCCGTCTACCACACGGGAGGTCCACGGTTCAAACCCCAGGCCTCCTTGACCCGTGTGGAGCTGGCCCATGCGCAGTGCTGATGCGTGCAAGGAGTGCCGCGCCACGCAGGGGTGTCCCCCGTGTAGGGGAGCACCACGCGCAAGGAGTGCACCCATAAGGAGAGCCGCCCAGCGTGAAAGAAAGTGCAGCCTGCCCAGGAATGGCGCCGCCCACACTTCCCGTGCCGCTGACGACAACAGAAGCGGACAAAGAAACAAGACGCGGCAAATAGACACAGAGACCAGACAACGGGGGGGGGGGGGGGGGAATTAAATAAATAAATAAATCTTTAAAAAAAAAAGATAACGGAAGCCTTTGAAAACCCTTCATAAACCAGAGAACCGTGACATGAAAATACTCACTTTCAATGTCCTTGATCTTCATTTCCCATGGAATACATTGAGTCTTGAAATTATTAAAGTCTCTCTTAAACTTGACCCATTTCTGAAATAAAACAGGTAACACCCTCAGTGCTTGGGCATGCTGAGCAGGGGGGCAGGGCTGGCCTGCTGTTGGCACCACGAGTTCGGCAGGTAGATCAAATTCCCGTCCTCAGCCCTTGAGCCTGCCAGACACGACATGCAAATGTTCACTTTCCCAGAATCAGGTGCAGCGTGAGAGAGAATCCAGGAAGTAACATACCCTGTATTTGTCTGCAGTGTGTACACATTTTCAGGTTTGGACAGGTTACATATGAACTTAGAAATTCTGGGTGCAATTTCTGGTTGGGGATCAAATTGGGTTAGCAAACTCTGATATAACTTTCTTCACTAAAAAAATTTCAAGGGGAAAAAGAAGTCTCTCAACCATCACACCCAAATATGGCGGCTAGCCAAGTGCACGGTCACGGAGGGCTGGCGGCGCCCGCAAGCGCCCTCTCGCCCTCCCAGCCTTCCTCTCCTGGAGCAGCCCCGCTTTCCTAAAGGAGGTGGGAAGGCGCTGAACCCTCCCACTGTCGCTTCACAGCTCAACCTCAGAGTTCGCATCGGCCAGAGACCTGAGTAACTCCAACTGCTGACAGTTTTGTCAAGTTTCTGAACGGCTGCTCCCCACCAACCTCCCCTTCACCAGAAGATCCACCAGGGATAAAAACTCAGAGAAGAGCAGACCAGCAAGCAGTGGAGAGCAGGTCCCAACACCACCTTCCATTCTTAGAAGGACCTAACATCTGCGCAGGAAGGAAATGAGATTTTCCCTGGTAAATTCATTGAAGGATGGAGAAGAAAAGCTATCTGAAGGAATCTCATGGGCTTCCAGACCTTGCCCGATGGGTGAGGGCTCTCCAGGGAAGGTGGCGACTTCAGAGGAGGGGGCTGGTCACAGGCAAAGGAGAAGGAGGGCCCCTAGCTACAGACAGAGGCTAACGATGGGGAACGGGAGATGACAGACATGCGGCTTTCCAGTCCCACTGCTTCCTGCATCTTCCCTCGCTTTGATTCTGTGCTCAAAAAGTAACCTTTGGCTTATGTGGCTTCCTGGGCCCATGGCTGGGGCTGTGAGCACCTTGGCTTTTACGGCAGAGAGATTTCATTGTGAATTAACAGACTGACACTGGGTATCCACCACGCAGAGTGAAGTGCGCTGCTGATGTGGGCTTCAGAGCGGCCGGCTCTTGTATCACCAGGGAGTTCTCCTTGTCAGTTAATAATCTGGCGTCTGGTTTTATACATAAGCCTCATGAGCTTTATCGGTGGAGCCCCTCTCCGGGTGCTGATAAGATGAGAACAAAATCCAGGCTTGCGAGGCCGAGGGCCAGTGGGGACCCCAGCGAGGACACGGCGCTGCCGTGGGAGGCCGCGGAGCGGGCCCTGCCAGGCCCCTTGGCTGCCAGCCGCAGCCCCTCGAGGCTGTGGGCACCTCTGCCGGAGGAGAGATGCCCTGGAGGGGGCAGAGGCAGAGCGCGGAGGAGCTCCGGCCCCGACGTTCTTATTCTTAGGTTAGAGAGCCGAAACCTGGGCATGGCACGGCCGAGGGCTCCGGTTCCTGTGCTCGGGCCGCGTGAGAAGGCGGCTGCGGGCCTCGGGGTGGGACTGTTTGCTGTGCAGGCCGGTTTGCTGTTTACAGGGAAGGTGGCTTCAAGCGGTGGTCCAGGAAGCCACAGGCCAGGCAGGCATCCTGCCAGCGGACGAAAGCCGTCTGGATGAATGACATGAAAACTATGGAAACGCACGGCAGGGTAAAGGCAAGGCGCACAGCCCTTAAGAGTCTCAAAAGCGTCTCCTCTTGGATGCAAACATAAATTTCAGGAAAAAGTTCGCATTCTTAATAAAATGCAAGAAACATGGTTTTCTATAGGAAAGGATAACAATTTGAGATTTTAAAAAGGTAAGATAGGGAAGGATTACAAGGAAGCTGAAAGTTTGGAAATAGAATGACAGTAAATGTTATTTATAAGTAGAGTATAATTGACACAGAGAAAAATTGATCCCATGGCATTAAGAAAAAACCTGAGAAATTTGTAAGAATGCAAAGAGAAAAAACAAAGAATTAAAAACAATGAGGGAAGGGAAATGTGGAGGACTGAGATTGGGAAGCTATCCTTTTCCTAAGAAGAAGCTGAAACTATTTGAACAGAAAATGTGACTGAACAGAAATATTTATCAAAGAAGTATCTGAAGAGCACATTCCTTAGTTGGTAAAAAAAAAAAAAGATGAGTGTACTGTTGTTAAGAGGTAAATAGTTTCTGGGCAAAATTAATAAAATGTTCTACAGATGGTTGTCAGAAATTATAATTGAAAAAGAAGAGAAAAAATAATCTTAAGGATAAAAAGAATTCAAACCCAATAGATAATTACAAAATTATGAGAATACCGAAAGCAACTTTATGTTAATAAATACTAAAATATAATGAAATCATCAGTTTGGGGGAAGAATATGAATTATCTAAATGGCCCCAAGAAAAAGTGAAGAACCTAAAGTCTATCAATAAATGGAGTATATGAAAAACTTTATGAAGGTACTGACTATTAAAATGACTCCTATCTGTACAGTTTTATGGATGTTATCTTGCAGATTTCCAAAAATGAATAATTATGCTCTACAAATCAATTTATAGTAAAAAGGGCAAAGTGTTCATTCAATGTTAGGAAGCACGTGTAGCCTTCACGTTCAAGGCTGCCAAGATAGAACACACACATTCAGATCAATCTTCCTTGTGAGCATTTAGGTAAAAGTCACAAATAAAATACTGAGAACTCAGATGTAGCTGTGGAGTTAAATAACCTACCATGATTGAGGTTATCCCACAAATTAAAGCTTTAGTAAGAGAAAGGAAAGGGCATTAAATAAAATCTCCAATAAAATGGAAATCTTACTAAATTGCAACTAGACGGCCAATTTCTTGTGATAAAGAAAATCTATTTCAAGCCAACAAGTCCCATAAAACTTAATGTGAAATTTCACTATCACCAACTGAAATTTTTCTAGGATTGCTAACCCACATTTTAAGATAAGAATGAAAAGCACACCTAGAAGGACCCAGTAAAACATCTTTACATAGAGAATCAGATGAAAATGATTAGAATTAATGAGTATAATAAGGGGATGAGATATAGAATCAAATCCATTGTTTCCTATATACCAGCAACAACTAGTTACTAGATAAATGATAAACTGATACTAATCACAGAAGCAACTAAAACACAGACTATGTAAAAATCAATTCAGGACATGGAAAAGATCTGTATGAAAAAATGACTTTACTGAAGGATGTAAAATAAAGCTTAAGAAATGTATGGCATTCTTAGATGTGAAAACTAAATATTGTATAGATATGATGTTTTCCCAGATTACATGAAGGATTTGAAAAAAAAACGTGATCATTACCTCATTGAGCTATATGGACAAAATGATTTAAAAATGCATCTGGAAATACTGGCAAGACCAGGCAAGAAGTTTTTGAAAATCGAGGGCAAGAAGGGGAGGCGAGCATTGTCAGGCATTAGAATGAACCAGTCGCTAAAACAGTGAGGTCAAAATCGAGGGCAAGAAGGGGAGGCGAGCATTGTCAGGCATTAGAATGAACCAGTCGCTAAAACAGTGAGGTCAAAATCGAGGGCAAGAAGGGGAGGCGAGCATTGTCAGGCATTAGAATGAACCAGTCGCTAAAACAGTGAGGTCAAAATCGAGGGCAAGAAGGGGAGGCGAGCATTGTCAGGCATTAGAATGAACCAGTCGCTAAAACAGTGAGGTCAAAATCGAGGGCAAGAAGGGGAGGCGAGCATTGTCAGGCATTAGAATGAACCAGTCGCTAAAACAGTGAGGTCAAAATCGAGGGCAAGAAGGGGAGGCGAGCATTGTCAGGCATTAGAATGAACCAGTCGCTAAAACAGTGAGGTCAAAATCGAGGGCAAGAAGGGGAGGCGAGCATTGTCAGGCATTAGAATGAACCAGTCGCTAAAACAGTGAGGTCAAAATCGAGGGCAAGAAGGGGAGGCGAGCATTGTCAGGCATTAGAATGAACCAGTCGCTAAAACAGTGAGGTCAAAATCGAGGGCAAGAAGGGGAGGCGAGCATTGTCAGGCATTAGAATGAACCAGTCGCTAAAACAGTGAGGTCAAAATCGAGGGCAAGAAGGGGAGGCGAGCATTGTCAGGCATTAGAATGAACCAGTCGCTAAAACAGTGAGGTCAAAATCGAGGGCAAGAAGGGGAGGCGAGCATTGTCAGGCATTAGAATGAACCAGTCGCTAAAACAGTGAGGTCAAAATCGAGGGCAAGAAGGGGAGGCGAGCATTGTCAGGCATTAGAATGAACCAGTCGCTAAAACAGTGAGGTCAAAATCGAGGGCAAGAAGGGGAGGCGAGCATTGTCAGGCATTAGAATGAACCAGTCGCTAAAACAGTGAGGTCAAAATCGAGGGCAAGAAGGGGAGGCGAGCATTGTCAGGCATTAGAATGAACCAGTCGCTAAAACAGTGAGGTCAAAATCGAGGGCAAGGAGGGGAGGCGAGCATTGTCAGGCATTAGAATGAACCAGTCGCTAAAACAGTGAGGTCAAAATCGAGGGCAAGGAGGGGAGGCGAGCATTGTCAGGCATTAGAATGAACCAGTCGCTAAAACAGTGAGGTCAAAATCGAGGGCAAGGAGGGGAGGCGAGCATTGTCAGGCATTAGAATGAACCAGTCGCTAAAACAGTGAGGTCAAAATCGAGGGCAAGAAGGGGAGGCGAGCATTGTCAGGCATTAGAATGAACCAGTCGCTAAAACAGTGAGGTCAAAATCGAGGGCAAGGAGGGGAGGCGAGCATTGTCAGGCATTAGAATGAACCAGTCGCTAAAACAGTGAGGTCAAAATCGAGGGCAAGGAGGGGAGGCGAGCATTGTCAGGCATTAGAATGAACCAGTCGCTAAAACAGTGAGGTCAAAATCGAGGGCAAGGAGGGGAGGCGAGCATTGTCAGGCATTAGAATGAACCAGTCGCTAAAACAGTGAGGTCAAAATCGAGGGCAAGAAGGGGAGGCGAGCATTGTCAGGCATTAGAATGAACCAGTCGCTAAAACAGTGAGGTCAAAATCGAGGGCAAGAAGGGGAGGCGAGCATTGTCAGGCATTAGAATGAACCAGTCGCTAAAACAGTGAGGTCAAAATCGAGGGCAAGAAGGGGAGGCGAGCATTGTCAGGCATTAGAATGAACCAGTCGCTAAAACAGTGAGGTCAAAATCGAGGGCAAGAAGGGGAGGCGAGCATTGTCAGGCATTAGAATGAACCAGTCGCTAAAACAGTGAGGTCAAAATCGAGGGCAAGAAGGGGAGGCGAGCATTGTCAGGCATTAGAATGAACCAGTCGCTAAAACAGTGAGGTCAAAATCGAGGGCAAGAAGGGGAGGCGAGCATTGTCAGGCATTAGAATGAACCAGTCGCTAAAACAGTGAGGTCAAAATCGAGGGCAAGAAGGGGAGGCGAGCATTGTCAGGCATTAGAATGAACCAGTCGCTAAAACAGTGAGGTCAAAATCGAGGGCAAGAAGGGGAGGCGAGCATTGTCAGGCATTAGAATGAACCAGTCGCTAAAACAGTGAGGTCAAAATCGAGGGCAAGAAGGGGAGGCGAGCATTGTCAGGCATTAGAATGAACCAGTCGCTAAAACAGTGAGGTCAAAATCGAGGGCAAGAAGGGGAGGCGAGCATTGTCAGGCATTAGAATGAACCAGTCGCTAAAACAGTGAGGTCAAAATCGAGGGCAAGAAGGGGAGGCGAGCATTGTCAGGCATTAGAATGAACCAGTCGCTAAAACAGTGAGGTCAAAATCGAGGGCAAGGAGGGGAGGCGAGCATTGTCAGGCATTAGAATGAACCAGTCGCTAAAACAGTGAGGTCAAAATCGAGGGCAAGGAGGGGAGGCGAGCATTGTCAGGCATTAGAATGAACCAGTCGCTAAAACAGTGAGGTCAAAATCGAGGGCAAGGAGGGGAGGCGAGCATTGTCAGGCATTAGAATGAACCAGTCGCTAAAACAGTGAGGTCAAAATCGAGGGCAAGGAGGGGAGGCGAGCATTGTCAGGCATTAGAATGAACCAGTCGCTAAAACAGTGAGGTCAAAATCGAGGGCAAGAAGGGGAGGCGAGCATTGTCAGGCATTAGAATGAACCAGTCGCTAAAACAGTGAGGTCAAAATCGAGGGCAAGGAGGGGAGGCGAGCATTGTCAGGCATTAGAATGAACCAGTCGCTAAAACAGTGAGGTCAAAATCGAGGGCAAGAAGGGGAGGCGAGCATTGTCAGGCATTAGAATGAACCAGTCGCTAAAACAGTGAGGTCAAAATCGAGGGCAAGAAGGGGAGGCGAGCATTGTCAGGCATTAGAATGAACCAGTCGCTAAAACAGTGAGGTCAAAATCGAGGGCAAGAAGGGGAGGCGAGCATTGTCAGGCATTAGAATGAACCAGTCGCTAAAACAGTGAGGTCAAAATCGAGGGCAAGAAGGGGAGGCGAGCATTGTCAGGCATTAGAATGAACCAGTCGCTAAAACAGTGAGGTCAAAATCGAGGGCAAGAAGGGGAGGCGAGCATTGTCAGGCATTAGAATGAACCAGTCGCTAAAACAGTGAGGTCAAAATCGAGGGCAAGAAGGGGAGGCGAGCATTGTCAGGCATTAGAATGAACCAGTCGCTAAAACAGTGAGGTCAAAATCGAGGGCAAGAAGGGGAGGCGAGCATTGTCAGGCATTAGAATGAACCAGTCGCTAAAACAGTGAGGTCAAAATCGAGGGCAAGAAGGGGAGGCGAGCATTGTCAGGCATTAGAATGAACCAGTCGCTAAAACAGTGAGGTCAAAATCGAGGGCAAGAAGGGGAGGCGAGCATTGTCAGGCATTAGAATGAACCAGTCGCTAAAACAGTGAGGTCAAAATCGAGGGCAAGAAGGGGAGGCGAGCATTGTCAGGCATTAGAATGAACCAGTCGCTAAAACAGTGAGGTCAAAATCGAGGGCAAGAAGGGGAGGCGAGCATTGTCAGGCATTAGAATGAACCAGTCGCTAAAACAGTGAGGTCAAAATCGAGGGCAAGAAGGGGAGGCGAGCATTGTCAGGCATTAGAATGAACCAGTCGCTAAAACAGTGAGGTCAAAATCGAGGGCAAGAAGGGGAGGCGAGCATTGTCAGGCATTAGAATGAACCAGTCGCTAAAACAGTGAGGTCAAAATCGAGGGCAAGAAGGGGAGGCGAGCATTGTCAGGCATTAGAATGAACCAGTCGCTAAAACAGTGAGGTCAAAATCGAGGGCAAGAAGGGGAGGCGAGCATTGTCAGGCATTAGAATGAACCAGTCGCTAAAACAGTGAGGTCAAAATCGAGGGCAAGAAGGGGAGGCGAGCATTGTCAGGCATTAGAATGAACCAGTCGCTAAAACAGTGAGGTCAAAATCGAGGGCAAGAAGGGGAGGCGAGCATTGTCAGGCATTAGAATGAACCAGTCGCTAAAACAGTCAAAAGGTTGCTCAGAATGAAGAGCTCTGAAACAGCCCCTATGAATAATTGAGCGACAATGGCAGTCTTGAAAATCAGGCATTTAAAAATGGTAGTGGGCAAAGGAAGGATATACTTCAATAAGACCCACATGGAATAGCCAATCCCAGAACCCTTCCCTAGTTTGAACCGGAAGCCCCAGCCCTGATACAACTCCACAAGCGGAACTGTTCCCTGGTTTCACCACGGCCCTTCTGGACTCCACCAAACTGAGCAAAATGTCCTGATTTAGGGTTTGGAAACAAGACTCCAGTGTTACAGTGTCATTAATCCTGTGAGTTTAGTTATCCCCCCGAGAGGAGATAATTGTATCAATTGTATGATACTAACATTAATATTCTTTCTATCTGTCCTATCCTATCTATTCTAGTCTGTCTATTCTACTCCTATTCTATTCTACTCTACCCTACCCTACCCTACCCTATCTATTCTATCCTATCCTACCCTGCCCTACCCTATCCTAGACCTCATTACAAAGAAACCATGACAGGTAAGTTTAGAACTGCTGGGCTACAGTTGGTCAGTGGGGTCTCAAACTCAGGGCCTTGGGGCAGCTGGACTCAGCCTCTGAGGCTGCGCAGGCACCGGGGGTAGCTGCACAGACACACGGCGCCCACCCAGAGCCCACAGGCTTGCAGGTCTGCTCACGCACCTTGGCCAGCCGCATCCTGCAGGCGTAGAGCTGCTTGCCTTTCCCCTGTCCCAAGGCTCCTTCGTACTTCTCCACGAACGCCTGGGCCTCCCTGGTCAGAAACAAGCACACACAAAAAACGTGGGCAGGGACTCAGGCAGCACCCAACCGGACGACGTCTGACCCTGGGGACGGGACGTGCTGGAGGCCTCACGAGGGCGACGTCCTGGCTCGAATGCAGGTTCCGTGAGGGCAGCACGTTCCTGTCCGTTTTGTCCACTGAAGTTTCCCGAATGCCAAGAACAGTGCTCAGCACATAGTAGGCGCTTGTGATGGGCAGAATTTTGGCCTCACGACCCCTGCCCCCTGGTTTTTACATCCGTGGATATATTTATTACTTTACCTAGTGAAAGGGGCTTTGTGGATGTAATTAAGGTGACTCAGCTTCGGACTTTAAAACAGAGACCGTGCAGGATCACGCGGAGGAGTCAGGGAAATGTGGCAGGACGGGAAGTCGGAAATTCAGAGCAGGAGCATTCTCCACCCGGGAGGCGACGAGAGAGAGAGAAGGAAATGAGTTCTGCCAATAGCCCGCGAGCTGGAGGAGCCCCTGCCCCAGAAGACGCCCGCCGCCCAGGCGGCCCCCGGCCCCGGCTGAGTGGACTTGAGCTGGGCTGGGTTCCGGCCACGGACCCGCGAGCTCCCACCAGTGCTGCTTCAAGATTCCACACTGGGGGTTTGTGGTCGCAGAAATAGGAAACGAACGAATTTGCCTTCACTTTGTGGACCACATGACCGTGAGTGAGCGAGCACCCACGAAAGCCGGTGAGAAACACAGCGTCAGTCTGTCACTAATATTCCGGGGTGAAGGGCTAGGCTGGCTCCTGAGAGCCAGTGGTTAAAGACTCAGGAAGCTGGCCCACGGGCTGTTAAAGAGATCGTAGCTTGAAATCGGCCACGGCATGAGCATTCAGACCATGGAAATCAGCAGATGCTGTGCGTCAGGGCTCCCTCCACCCCACCGACTGTTTATCTGCAACCACTGGATAAACCCAAAGAGCGAAGAGGATTGAAGGAGGCGTCGTGAGCCATGTGGCAGCTGCCACCCCGGCAGCCGCTACCCGCACGACAAACGCAGCTCCGATTTCAAGGCTGGGCAGCTGATGCAAGTCAGAGCCCCTCCTAACCGGGGTCCTGAGGCTTTACCGAGACCACTCAGAGGTCTGGTTCAGGAAGGCGACATTAGGTCAAAGCCGGGCGTACGTCGCCTACCTGGATCCGCTGCCATCCTCTCCTCCAGGCAGCGGAAGAAAGAGTGCGTTCATGAAGTTCTTATTTTTGCCCCTTTCCTGTCTCTTCTGACAGGGGCAGAGACCCCTAAACAGTTGGGGCTTTGTGAGTTTCAATGTGGCAGGTTTTAAGGGTTGGGGACTCGAGGTAGGAATTCTCAGGAGTCAAGTCCAGCCCTTGCTCTGAGCGCTCAAGGCTGGCAGCAGGTGTGTCCCTCTCCACGTCCACACCCTCATCCAGACCCAGGGGAGGGCTCAGGAGAGCAGGCGCCCTGCCCAGGGCTGGGCCAGACTCGAGGACCGGATGCTGTCAAGGCCCACCTGTTCAGAGCTTTGACAGCTGCCGCAAGCCGTGAATGCTCACAGATAACACGCTAACATTTTAATAGAAGTTGTGAGCTTACAAAACAGTCATGCATAATGTGCAGAATTCCCAAACATCACCCCCCACACCTTACATTGTTGTGGGACATTTGTTACAGATTATGAAAGAACATGATCAAATCGTTACCACTGAGTGTGGTCCATAGCGTACACTTGATATCTTTTTTCCATACACCCCCTATTATTAATGCCATGTATTAGTCCTGCACATTTGCTATAGTTCATGAGAGAACGCTTGTATCTGTACTGCTAACCACAGTCCATCCTCCACCGCTGGGCTCACTGTGTTGTACAGTCCCGTGCCTTGTACAGTCCACCCAAAGTGGACACTCAGTGGCCCTCACTTCCATCAGAGCTGTGCAGTCATCGCCCTAGTAAACCTTTGACCGTTTCCTTAGTCTGAAAGAAAATACCCCATATCCCTCTATTATTGACACTTAGTGTTACTATGGTACCTTCTTTGACATCGATGCAAGAATATTACAATTTTGCTGTTAATTATAGCCCATAAATTACAGTAATCATATTTTTCCCATGCATCACCATATTCTTACCACCCTGCAATCTGATGTACATTTGTCCTAGTTCATAGAAGAACATTCTTCTATTTGTATTATTAACCACAATCCTCATCCATCTCCAGGTTCACTGCTATTCAGTCCCTAGATTTTTCTCTAGCTTTCTTTCAATTGACTTTTACATCCCTGGACTAACCCTTTCAGCCACAATCCCATTTATAAACAAGCCATGTTAATTATACTCATTGTAATGTCGTAATGTGTCTGCATCAACTCTATCCATTTCCACACTTTTACAGTCAAGCTAATTGAAAATTCTACATTCACTAAAAGTCGTACTCCTTCTCAGCCCTCATCCTATCTCCTAGTAACCTATACTCTAGGTTTTACTTTTGTTTTTTTAAAGAAGGTACCAGGGATTGAATGCAGGACCTCATACATATGAAGCAGGCGTTCAACCACTGAGCTACACCCGCTCCCTTATACTCTAGGTTTGAACTCCATGTATTTATTCTTCATATTTAGTTCATTTTAGTAAGACCATGCAATATTTGTCTTTTTGGTCTGGAGTTTTATTTCAGTCAGTATAATATCCTCAGAGTTCATCCATGTTATCATATGTGTCCCAATTTCTTCTTACAGTTGCACAGTATTCCAGCATATGCATGTATCACATTTTGTTTATCCTTTCACCAGTTGATGGACAACTGGGTTGTTTCCATCTTTCGGCAACTGTGAATAACGCCACTCTGAACACTGGTGTGCAGGTGTCCGCTCGCATCCCTGCTTTCAGTTCCTGTGGGCAGTAGTGGGATTGCTGGATCGTACGGCTGTTCTAGTTTTCACTTCCTGAGGACCCACCAAGCCACTCTACATTCCCACCAAAATGAAGGAGTGGTCCTATTTCTCCACATCCTTTCCAGCACTTGTTGTTTTCTGTGTTTTGTTTTGTTTTTTTAAAGTAATGGCCATTCTGTGAAGTGTGACATGGTATCTCATTGTAGTTTTGACTTGCATTTCCTGAATAGCTAGTGATATTGAACATTTTTCATGTGCTTTTTTGCCATTTGCTTTTCTTCCTTGGAGAAATGTTTAAGGCTTTTGTCCATTTTTAAATTGGTTTGCTTGCTCTTTTATTGTTGAGTTGTATGATCTCTTTATATAGTATGGAAATTAAACCCTTATTGGATATGTGGTTTCCCAATATTTTCTCCCATTGAGTGGGCTGCCTTTTCATCTTCTTGACAAAGTCTTCTGAAGCACAAAAGTGTTTAAGTTTAAGGAGGTCCCATTTATCCATTTTTTTTTTCTTTCATTGCTTGTGCTTTCAATGTGAGGTTTAAGAAACCACCACCTACCACGAGGTCTTGAAGATGTTTTCCTACATTTTCTTCTAGGAGTTTTATGGTTCTAGCTTTTATATGTAGGTCTTTGATTCATTTTGAGTTAACTTTTGTATATTGTGTGAAGTAGGGAGCCTCCTCTTTCTTTCTTTTGGATATGGTTATCCAGTTCGTCCAGCACCATTTGTTGAATAGACTGTTGGCTTGATACCCTTGTAAAAATCACTTGACCACAGATGTGAGGGTCTGCTTCTGAACCATCAGTTTGGTTCCATTGGTCTATACGTCTATCTTTATGTCAGTACTATGCTGTTTTTATTTTTTATGATTATTATTTTTTAACCATTGTAGCTAGGTAATGTGATTTAAAGTCTAGAAGTGAAAGTCCTCCAACTCCATTTTTCCTTTTTAAGACATTTATGGTGATTTGGGCCTCATTACCCTTCCAAATAAATTTGATAGTTGGGTTTCCCCTTTATTTAAAAGAGGCTGTTGGAATTTTTTATCAGGATTGCCTCGAATCTGTATACCAATTTGGGTGGCATTGAAACATCTTAATGATATTTAGTCTTCCAATCCATGAACATGGAATGTTCTTCCACTTATTTATGTCTTCTTTGATTTCTTTTAGCAATGCACTGTAGTTTTCTGAATACAAGTGCTTTAAATCCTTGGTTAAGTTTATTCCTAAATATTTGATTCATTTAGTCACTATTGTAAATGGAGTTTTTCTTGGCGTCCTCCTCAGATTGCTCACTACTAGTGTATAGAAACACGACTGGTTTTTGCACATTAATCTTGTATCCTGCCACTCTGCTGAACTTGTTTATTAGCTCTAGCAGCTTTGCTGTAGATTATTTGGGACTTTCTAGGTATAGGATCATATCATCTGTGAATAGCAAAAGTCTTATTTCTTCCTTTCCAACTTGGATGCCTTTTATTTCTTTTTCTTGCCTAATTGCTATAGCTAGAACATCTAGCAGTATATTGAACACCAGTCATGACAGTGAGCATCCTTTACTTGTTCTCAATCTCAACAGGAAAGCTTTCAGTCTTTCACCATCAGTACAATGTTAGCTGTGGCCTTTTCACATATACCCTTTATCATCTTAAGAAAGTTTCCTTCAATTCCTGTCTTTTGTGTTATTTTATCAAGAAAGGATGCTGTATTTTGTCAAATGCCTTCTGGGTCAATCTAGATGATCATGGGGTTTTTCTTCTTTGATTTATTAATGTGGTATATTATGCTGATTTTCTTGTGTTGAACCACCCTTGCATGCCTGGTTTAGAACCCACTTGATCATGATGAATAATTCTTTATGTGTTACTGGATTTGGTTAGCAAGTATTTTCTTGAGGATTTTTGCATCTATATTCATTAGGGAAATGGGCCTATAATTTTCTTTTTTCATAATATCTTTATCTGGCTTTGGTATTAGGGTGATATTGGTGTCACAGAATGTGTTTGGTAGTGTTCCTACCTCTTCAATTTTTTGAGAAGAGTTTGAGTAAGATTGGTATTAAATCTTTTTTGAATACTTGGTAAAATTCACCTGTGGGGCCATCTGGTCCTGGGCTTTTCATTTTGGGGAGTTGTTTGATGACTATTTCAATCTCTTTGCTTGTGATTGGTTTGTTGAGGTGTTCTATTTCTTCTAGGATCAGTGTAGGTTGTTCATATGTTTCTAGGAATTTTTCCATTTCATCTATATTGTCTAGTTGGTTGATGCACAGTTGTTCATATTATCTTCTTATTATCTCTTTCGTTTTTGTGGGTCAGTAGTAATGTCCCCATTTTCATTTAATTTTATTAATTTGTATCTTCTCTATTTTTTTCTTTGTAAGTCTAGCTAAGGGTTTAGCAATTTTGTTACTCTTCTTGAAGAACCAACTTTTGGTTTTGTTAATTCTCTTTATTTTTTCTTTTTTCCTTCTCAATTTCATTTATTTCTGCTCTTATCTTTGTTATTTAATTCCTTATGCTTACTTTGGGAATAGTTTTCTGTTCTTTTTCTAGTTCTTACAGCTGTGTAGTTAGATAATTGATTTTAGCTTTTTCTTCTTTTTTAATGTAAACATTGAGGGCTATAAATTTCCCTCTCAACACTGCTTTTACTGTATCCCATAGATTCTGATATGTTGTGTTCTCATTTTCATTAGACTCAAGATATTTATTGAATTTGCTTGCAATTTCTTCTTTGACACACTGATTATTTAAGCGTGTTGTTTAATCTCCATGAATTTGTGAATTTTCCCTTTTAATGCCTGTTTTGATTTCCAGCTTTATTCCATTATGATCAGAGAAAGTGCTTTGCATAATTTTGATCTTTTAAAATTTATTGAGCTCTCCTTTGTGGCCCAACATGTGGTCTATCCTGGAGAAAGATCCATGAGCACTTGAGAAGAATGTATATCCTGATGTTTTGGGGTGCAGTGTTCTGTATATTTCTATTAGGTTTAGTCCACTTATTATATTACTCAACCTCTCTGTTTCTTTATTGATCCTCTGACCAGATGATCCATCCAATGATGAGAATGATGTAATGAAGTCTTTAACTATTATTGTAGAGACAACTCTTTCTCCCTTCAGTTTTGTTAGTGTGTGCCTCATGTAATTTGAGGCATATGCATTTATGATTGTTATCTCTTCCTAATGAATTGCTCCTTTTATTTATATATAATGTCCTTCCTTGTCTCTAATAATAGCTTTGCTTTTAAAGTCTATTTCATCAAATATCAGTACAGCTACTCCAACTTTTTTGGTTACTGCATGCATGGAATATATTTTCCCAGCCTTTCACTTTTAGTTTATATATCTTTGGATGTAACGTGAGTCTCATGTAGACAGCATATAGATGGATTTTTTTCTTATCCATTCCACCAGTCTGTGTCTTTTGATTGGGCAGTTTAATCCATTAACATTCAATGTTATTACTGTAAAGGCAGTTCTTACTTCACCCATTTTGATCTTTGGGTTTTATCTGTCATATCTTGTTTTCACCACTCTTTTTACACTTTTACTTATATTTACTGATATAATCTTCATTTCTAGACTCTCCTACAAACCTCTCTCTCCTGTCTTTTCTTTTTAGGTGGTAGCACTCCCTTTAGTGTTTCCTGCAAAGCTTATCTCTTGGTTACAAATTCTCTCAGTTTCTGTTTCTTTGTGAATATTCTAAACTCACCGTCATTCTGGAAAGACAATCTTGCTGGTTATAAGATTCTTGGTTGGCAGTTTTTCTCTTTCAGTATCTTAAATATGTCATACCACTGCCTTCTTGCCTCCATGGTTTCTGATGAGAAATCAATACTTAATTTTATTGGGCATCCCTTGTAGATGGTGAATCACTTTTCTCTTGCTGCTCTCAGGATTCTCTCTTTATCTTTGGTATTTGATATTCTGATTAGTATGAGTCTTGGAGTAGGTCTATTTGGACTTATTTGGATGGAAGTACATTGCGCTTCTTGGACATGGATATCTATGTCCTTCAGTAGGGTTGGGAAACTTTCCACCATTATTTCCTCAAATATTCCTTCTGCCCATTTTCCCTTATTTTCCCTTTCTGGAAGACCCATGATGTATGTTTGCATGTCTCTTGCCATCATTTAGTTCCCTGAATTGCTGTTCATTTTTTTCTTTATCTGTACTTTTGTATGTTTACTTTTGGAGGTACTATCTTCAAGCTCACTGATCCTTTCTTCTGCCTCCTCAAATCCACTGTTATTGCATAAATTTCATTTACTGTGCCTTTCATTCCCACAAGAGTGACTATTTTTTCTATGTATGCTTCAAATTCTTCTTTGTGCCCCCAGTGTCTTCTTGATGTCCTTACTCTCTTTAGCCATCTCACTGAATTTATTAAGGAGATTTGTTTGAACATCTATGATTAGTAATCTCAACTCCTTTATATCATTTGGAGGCTTAGTTTGTTCCTTTGATTGGGCTGTATCTTCCTGTTTCTTGGTATTGATTGTAATTTTTTGTTGATGTCTTGGCATCTGATTTACTAGATGTATTTATACTGGGCTTAGCTTCTCTCTTTAGTCAAGGGCTTTCTATTTGATTGACTTTTGTGCTACAGTCCCTCTTTGATACTTAGTTCAACTTAATTTGGAACTTTATAGTGGTTTGTGCTTAGCCAATCTGATTTTTTCAGCTCTTTGTTACCTGTTTCTTGCCCTTTCTCCCTTGCTGTTTTTCAGTGCTATGTATTTTTATTGACTTACAATTAATGTTAAAACACAGGATTCAGTAAGTGAACTGTGAAAACACTATCTTGATTAGTTTTGACAACTAAGGAAAATAAACCACTAGGTTTTGAATGAGATAATTACAGCTTTCCATCTTGTTCCAGGTGCCCTGGACAAGGGGACACTCTGAAGTTGACCCCCTTAGAGAGATTATGTATCTCCCCAAACTTATCATTGGTGAAGGAGATCAGATCAAGCTCATACTTAACTTTGGGATACAGAGGTAAAAGCAGATACCAGGAAGCCTGCATTGATGGCATCCTTGGAGAACTTTGCTGTCCTTGCAGAAACGTGGGGGAGGGTATCAGCCAGCCTGAAACCTGGAGGGTATCAGGATGTAGGTAGGGAACACTGGTGGTCAAAGGAGGGGGCCAGAGGTTGAAGGTGGTCAGAGCATGCTACTTGGTGTCTCCCTTTGTCCTGAAGCATTTCCTTTTTCAGTTGTGTAGACAAGGATCGAACAGGTGCTGAGCTTGCTCTAAGTGGAAATTCAGATCAGTCAGGTCTGGGCATCTGCTCTGGATACTTGACTGAATCAATCTGCAGGCTGCTGAGATTGGCTTCCACATAGGAATGGTTTAGGAATGTCAGCAAAGTGTTTGACATTCTTCCCTTCAAAATGCGGAGCCTAATTCTTCTCTTGCATGTGGGCCCTATTTAGTGATTGACTTTTAATGAATAGAGAGCTGTAAACGTAATGGTTTATGACTTCTGAAATTATTTCATAAAGGGAATTGTGGCTTCAACCTTGACTTCTCCTTCCTCTGGGGGAAGCCGGCTGCCATGTAAGGATGACACTTGAGCAGACTTTGGAGAAACCAACATAGAGAGAAACTGAGGCTCCCTTCAAGCAACCAGAACAAACTTGTCATCTGTATTAGTCAGCCAAGGGGGTGCTGATGCAAAGTACCAGAAATTCATCGGCATTTACAAAGGGTATTTATTTGGGGTAGAAGCTTACAGTCACAAGGCCATAAAGCATCAGTTACTTCCCTCACCAAAGTCTGTTGCCATGTGTTGGAACAAAATGGCTGCTGGTCTCTGTGACGGTTCAGCCTTCTTCCTCTTAAGGGTTCTGTGGTTCCAGCTCCTTCCATTCTCAGCTGTAGATTAGCATAAGCCTTGTCTCTCCCTGGGGCTCATTTCTCTTTGGGCTCAGTTGCAGCTGTAGGTTATCAGGCTCATTCTCTTTCTAGTGCCTCTGCTATGTCTGTGGAGCTGTCTCTATTCCTCTGTGTTCTTCTTCTCCTGTGTATTTACTTCCCAGGGCTCCAGCATCAAGAACTCAAACTCTCTCCTCTGCTGTGTCATTTTCTCTGTGAGTACCTGCCCACCAAGGGCTACTGACATGGCAGAATCAAAGCCTTAATCATAATTAATAAAGTAAAAATGAAACCTCTGAATCTAACACAATCTACTATGCCCAGAGGAACATACCAGTTTACAAACAAAATCCAATGCCTATTTTTGGAATTAATAAATAATACCAAACTGCTGCATCATCCATGTTAGTGAGCACCTTGAAGTGGACTCACCAGCCCTCACGCCTTCTGATGATTACAGTTCTGGTCAACACCTTGACTCATCCTTATGAGAGACTCCAAATCACAACAGTCAGCTAAGCTGCTCCTGAATTTCTGAGACACAGAGTGTAATAAGTGTTATTATTGTTCTGAGCCACAAAGTTTGGGAGTAGTTTGTTGCACAGCATTAGAAAACTAATAGACTGTAGAACCTGAACCATTGATCTTTCTGATGCATACATATTTAGGATTGCTATGCCTTCTTGGTGGATTGATTTATCATTATGTTGTGCCTTTCTGTGTCTCTGGCAATTTTCTTTGCTATGAAGTCTACTTTATCTGATGTTAAAGCATCTGAAAGCCATTCCTATTTTCTTTTGATTAATGTTTGCATGTTTATATCTTTTTCCATCCCTTACTTGAAACTTATTTATGTCATTATATTTGTGAATTTCTAGTAGACAGTGGATAGTTGGGTCATTTTAAAATTTCATTTTGTCATCTCTGTCTTTTAATGTTGTGCCACTTCCTATGCCTTCCATAATATCTGATGGGAAGTCTTCTGTCATGCAAATTGTTTCCCCCTATTGGTAATGTATCATTTCTCTCTGGCTGTTTCAAGTTTTCAGAAGTTTGACTATGATGTGTCTCGGCATGGCTTTCTTTGTGTTTATGCCATTTGGGATTCATCCATCTTCTTATATCTGTAACTTTTGACAAATTTGAGTAATTATTTCTTCAACTACTTTAAAATCATTATTTCTTTTAAAAAAGATTTTTATTTCTCCCTCCCTCATTGTTTTGTGCTAGCTGTCTATGTTTGTTTGTTGTGTGCTCATCTTCTTTTTAGGAGGCACTGGGCACCAAACCCGGGACCTCACGTGTGGGAGAGAGGGGACCAATGGTTTGAGCCCCTCCGCTCCCATCATTATTTCTTTGAATACTTTTCCAGCCCCATTTTCTTTCTCCTCTCCTCTGGGACTCCAGTGTAACTAATGTTAGCTCTTTTGTTATAGTCCCACATGTCCCTGAGGCATGTGGGTGAACAGAGTTCACCTTTTTTCAGTCTATTTTCTCTGTTGTTCAGATAGGGTAATTTCTATTGTTTCATCTTCATGTTCACTGATTTCCTTCTCTATTCTGTCTATTGATTCCAATGAAATTTTATTTCAGATACTGTATTTTTAGGTCTAAAATTTCATTTGTTCTTTATATCTTCTGTTTTTTTGCTGCTACTTACTATTTTTTTCATTTGCTTCAAGCACAGTCATAATTGCTCACTGAAGCATTTTTATTATGGCTGCTTTAAAATCATTGCCAGATAATTCTGACATCCATGTCATCTCAGTGTTGGCATCTGTTGCTTTTTTTTCCCCCTCATTCAACTTGAGCTCATCCTGGTTGTTGGAATGATGAGTGATTTTCAACTGAAACCTGGATATTGTATATATTATGTCACAAAGCTCTGGATCTTTCCATAATCTTGTATTTCAGCAGACCTCCTCTAACACTGCTCGTGTGAGTATGTCGGGGGGTTGGGTGGGTTGGGCAGTTTGTCAAGGCTGACAAAAGTGGAAGTAGAGGCTCCCCACTTGGCCAGTGCTGGTGGATGAGGAGCTGCAGGTTTCTTTGTGGTGTTTGGCTGGAATTGAACAGGTATTGTCTAAAAGTTTTCTGTCTTGCTAGTCTGCCCCTTTCCTGGTCCTTTGGCTAGAGAGAGCTGGCTTTTCTTGGGGTTTTTTTGTTTGCATCCTTTGGTGCTTCTGGGTTGCTGGCTTCTCCAGGATCCAGTCCGGGATACATAAGGCAAAAGGAAAACCCAGGGAATTCACCAACTTGTGGTTTCTTTCACAAGGTCCTTAGCTGGTCTGCCTGCTTCTCTTCACCTTCCAGAGTCTTCTTGTGTTTGCTGTCGTATATAATGTCTCGGGGTTTCAGTTGTACTGAGGGAAGGAACAAGTAAGAGCGCATCCTGGAAGCTGAAATCGCCTGAGCTCTCTGAAGAAGCCAAGCAGTTTGGGAATCTTCTAAGACATCAGGCTTCTAACCAAGTAGAGGGCATACCTGATTGATCCTGTGATTAGAGCAAACATCCCTGACTCGCAGGCACTAGATGCTCATATGCCAGCATCACTTTCTACCTTGTATCATTATTATGTCCATGACCTTCTCTGACTCATCTTTGTACCCCAACCTCATCTCTCAGGCTCAGCATGATGTTTAGCACGAAGAGGTTCACGCTTTAACAATAACAATAACTATTATTGATTAACTGTACTTTATAGAAATATTTCCAATCCACAGGACGATCCCATGAGGCAGATTTTACAAGTGAAGAATGTGAGATGCAGAGCGGTTTAGAGAAGGAAACCAGCCCAGAGGGGCCGAGCAGCCAGCAAGACCACTGGGCAGCAGCCCCTGCACCGCTGTGCTCTCGGTGCCTTGCCGTCCTTCTTGGGTTGTCTACTGCAACTATGCACAAGTTGGCTGGGAGTCTGGGTCATTATATGTAGTTGGAGACGTTACTGCTAGAAGAGGAAATCATGCAGCAGGTAAAGAGGTGCATTCTAAAGTGTGTGATAATTCTCAAGAGGTGAGTACAAATTAAGCTTCAGAATTTCTGAGTTCCAATCCTGACGGGGCCACTTAGCAGCCGTGACCTTGGGCAAATTATCGGATGGCTCCAGTGCCTCCGTTCCCTCTCGTCAGTAAAATGGGGTCAGCAAGGACAGTATCTACATCACAGGGGGGTTGTGAGGGTCACATGCATTGTCAGGCGCAAAGCACGCAGCACTGTGGCTGGCAAGGGTGGGCTATAAATAAAATCGATAACATTTAAAGAGGAGTAAAACACAGTTCTGCAAACAAGAGCTTCCAGTTAAGTGAGGAGACAGTGCCTGGGGGTCAGAAGGGCAGTGAGGGTCTCAGTTGGGTGCAGAGGCGAAAGGGGCTCCCCTGCAGAGGGGACACTGGGCTGGCTCTTCAGGAGGGTGGCGGCATCGCCAGGTGGGCGCTGGCTTAGTGGAGGCCCAGAGCCTTCCACCTGGGGGCGGGCAGGAGAGGAGGAAAAGGCGGGAGGCGTGTCCAGAGGGAAGAGACCCGCTGCTCGCTGGAGACGTGGCCCCGCTGAGAGCACACGGACTTTCAAGCTTCTAGGGCCACAGCCACCCCCACCCTGCTGGGAGTGGGAAGTCCTGCCCTCGGGGGCGACCGGCCCTCGGGGATTTTCATGGTCCCCAGACCACCAGGCAGCTGGAGATCTCTTTCCATGAGCACCCAGCTTGCTCTTTTTCCACTGTTAATAAAAGATGTGTCCAGGTGATACCTGAGTGGGGAGAGCGTGTTGGAGGGGCAGATGGTGGCTCTACCCCTGCCGAGCAGAGAGCAGGGGTTCCAAGAGGAGGCAGGGGGGGCAGGCAGCCCACCGCCCCAGCTGCGCCGTCCAAACCGCGCCACTAGCGACAGGCGACTATTTAAGTTTAAATAAATTAAAATAAAACAAAACAGGAAAAAATCAGTTCCTCAGGTGCTCTAACCACATTCCGGGTTCTCGAGAGCCGTGTCAGGCCCGGGGCTGCCGCACTGGACCGTGCAGGTATAAAACCGCCCTCGGCACCGGGTGCTACTTCCAGAACCCTGGTCAGCCTCTGCCGGGAATCGTGGCGCTGGACTCTGACCTGCCTCTTGGGGTAAGCAGTGACACCAAAAGTGTCAGAAGATGGCTGAGAAATGGTTGAATAGCACATGGAAAAGGGCAAGGAGTTTGACTTGAGCAGCAAGGCGATTCGGGGAGGAGGCGTTGGATGGGCTTTCTGTAGAGGGGAGGGAGAGCAAGGGTCAGAAAAGCCAAGGCGGGACGTTTTTATTCAAAACCAGAAGTTAAGCCGTGTGCCTGCCCTTGACCTCAAAGTCCAGCGGGCACAAGAATCACAAATGCTTGGTGTGGCAGCTCTCAGGGGAAGCCAGCCGCACGGCAGAGTCGAAGACAGGAGCAGTGTGGGTACGGCCTGCGCCACTGGCAGGACGACTTTCCCAGAGCAGCCTGCAGGCGCGTCTGGAGTTAGGGTGGGATGCGAGCTAGCGCCCTGTGTTCCCGGTACAGAGGAACAGAGCCCTCCAGGGGAGCGAGCCACGCGGCTGGGGCTGGAAGAACACAGGGAATTCTGGACTAGCTGACTGGGCCATGGAGAGCCTCTGAGGAGGGGACCGAGATCTGAGGGTGGCACAGAAGCCCGCGGATGAGGTAGGCCCTGGGGTGGAGTGGGCAGCCAGGCAGGGGCGGGCCTGCAGTGGGCAGCCAGGCAGGGGCGGGCCTGCAGTGGGCAGCCAGGCAGGGGGCGTCGAGACAGGGGGCCGCCAGGCAAGGGGCTGCCAGGCAGGGGCAGCCAGGCAGGGGTGGGCCTGCAGGGGGCTGCGAGGCAGGGGCGGGCCTGCAGGGGGCAGCCAGGCAGGGGGTGTTGAGACAGGGGGTCGCCAGGCAAGGGGCTGCCAGGCAGGGGTCAGCCAGGCAGGGGCGGGCCTGCAGGGGGCAGCCAGGCAGGGGGTGTCGAGACAGGGGGTCGCCAGGCAAGGGGTTGCCAGGCAGGGGTCAGCCAGGCAGGGGCGGGCCTTTGCGGGGCTGCGAGGCAGGGGCGGGCCTGCAGGGGGCTGCGAGGCTCCTCCTCCGGAGCCCCTGCCCGGAGCTGGCCTCAGCTGGGGCTCGGGAGCACCCCGGCTCGTCGGGCCTGGCCTCTAACAGGCTCCCCTCTGCGCGAGGCCTTGCTGGCCCGGGCGGCTCACCTGAGCGCCGCCAGCTTCTTGGCCATGGGCCAGGGCTGGGTCCGGAGGGTGGCGATGAGCGACTTCTTTTCTTCCAGCCGCTCCAGGACGCAGGCCAGTTCCTCCTCTGGCAGAGACTCACCACCAGAGGCGCCGGAGGCCAAGGAGGAAGATCTGGAGACGCGGGAGTGGGGGGGGGGGGGTGCAGAGGAGCGAGTGAGGAGGCGTGTCCTCAGGTGCCCTGGGGCGGGCACAAGCCGGCAGGTGAGGCCTCTGCGCACCGCCTGCCCTGCCCAAGCCCAGAGCCCGCGGCCGTGGAGGGGCCTGCGGTGTCAGCGTCCTGCCCGCCCCACAGCCGGCGCAGCGCTGTCCAGAAGCAGTGTGGCCCCTTGTGATTTTAGATTTTCCAGGAGCCACGTTAAAATAGTAAAAAGAAACACATTAATTTTAATAATATTTATCCAATCCAATATATAAAAATATAATTTCAACATGTAATGGATATAAAGTTGAGATATTTCACATTCTTTCTTTTGTACTGCGTGTTCACCATCCAGTATTCATTTTGTGCTTGCAGCGCATCTCATGCAGATGCTGTTTTCATCGGATGTACTTGGTCAGTAATCGGATTTCGTCAAATTTAAAGTTAAAAAGAAAAAACAGCCACATATCTAAATTGTTCCAAACATAGCTGGAAGTTTTCCAGTAACCACATCAAGAACCCAAGCATCATTTTCCGTTGTAAAAGGGAGGGAGGGAAATGTCGCATTGAAACTGGAAGCACAAATTGGGCCTAGAACCCTGCCTGGCCGATCCGGAGCCGGCCCTGGCACGAGCCCGCGGCGCCGCTGCTGCTGGGCCGAGGGGCCGCAGAACCCGGGAACCCCCAAGCCCGGGTGCTGCTGAGCGGCCGGAGGCCTGCGCCGGCGCCGCGTCCCCACGAGGGAACGCCCAGACGGCGGGGGCGCGACCCCGGCCCCCGGCCCCGGGCGCCCCAGCTCCCGCCCCTCCGCCGCCCCCTCCGCCGCGGGCACCGGGCGCCTGGGCTGGGAGCTGCCCGCGGCCAGTGGCTCCCCCCGACCCGCGGGCCGACGGGGGCGGCCGCCTGCAGAGGGGACCGGCCCCCGCGGGGAGGACGGCGGGGCGGCGGCGGAGACCCGCTCACCTGCGCTGCTTCGGCCGCGCCCGCGGCTCCGCCTTCCTCGGAGCCCCCCTCTCCTTCGGGGGTGCGCTCTGCTCGCGCAGCGAAGCCCTCCTGCTCCCCGCGCCGCGCCCCTCCGCGGGGCTCCGCCCGCGGCCCCCCGACTCCTCGCGGCGTCTCGCGCGCGCCGCCGGCTGCCTCCGCGGGGACCCCGGGCTCCGGCTGCCCCGCGCCTGCCCCTTCGGCCGCGGGCCGCGCCTGCCCGCCGGGCCCTCGGCTCGCGGGGGCCGCTTCCCGGGGGGTCTCCTGGCCGCCCCGTCACCTGCGGGGGCAGGAAAGGGACAGTTCTGGCCCCACCGCCTCGGCCCCCGGGAGGTGCTCCCTGCGAGAAATCGAGGGTCCTCCGGGAGGCCGGGCCTGGGGGTGGACGCGGCTTCCCCCCCCTCCCCCCCGCGCGCGCCCGCACCTCCCCTCCCGGGCTCGCAGCCCCCCGGGGCCGAGCCGCCTCCCCCCGCCCCCGCCGCAGAGGCCGGCTCGTAAGGCCCCATTCTCCAGGGGCTGCCCCGCCGTGCCCCGCCGTGCCCCAGCGGGCAGGAGGGAGGCACGGGGGCGAGCGGCCACACTGGCCGGGGGTTAGAGGGCGGCCTGGTCCCTGGCTGAGCAAACCTGTCGTGCAGCGGGAGCGTTCGCCAACAGCGAGCCGGGCGGGGGCTTGCGCACAGCTGCTGCCCGCGTTCCCTGACCCAGTGCGGGGAACCCTGGAAGTCCTCGTGCCCCCCTGACTCCTGCGGGTGCGTGTCCTCAGCTCGACGCAGCACAGGCCAGCTTCTGGGAAGGGCCTCATTCCACTGGCACAGTGGCCAGAAATAAGACCTTCATTTTATTTTATTTGGACCTAGACTGGTCTGCTTGGAAACCCTAGTTTTAACACTTATAATCTCTGGGCACAAATTACTTATCTTTGCCCCTCAGTTTCATCATCTGTAAAATGGGTCTAAATAGTCCCTCTTTTTCTAGAGATGCAGCTCGAGGGAGCGACACCCTGTCCCCTCCTGGGCCTGCAGCCCGCCTTGCCACGCCTGTGCCTCTTGGTCAGGGTGGGCACCGCCTGAGTCTGACCTGCAAGGACACTTGTCATGGTCCACAGACGCCGCCCTTTCAGGCTCTTCTGCCGTGAGCATTATTTCCTCAACCGCCATGTTGGAGCGAGGCTCCAGGCAGAGTGAGCGGAGCTCTGCCACCCGGCACTGCCCGCAGAACCTCCTGTTCTCCGATCCCTGAGTCCAGTCCACGCCTTCCCGGCCTCCCGGGGCTGCACCTGCAGAGGCCTTTCCTCTGCCTCCCGACCCTGGAGTTTTCACATTCTGAAACAGCAACCAGACCTGGCTGCTGACAGCGGGGCTGGATTTGGGCAGCCCGAGCCCGGACTTGGAGTCTGGTTCTGCTGACCGAGGTAGCCTGGGCAGGGGCTTCTCTCTCTGAGCCAGCTTCCTGGGGTGCATCAGGATGTCCACTGGCCCCCCGTCGCCAGGCCTCTGCAGCCTCCCCCAGCTGCCCTGCAAGGCTCACAGCACAGCTGCTCTCCCTGGGGCCCTGCCTGTGCTGATAGGAGCGATGCTGTCGGGAAATGCCTGGGAGTGCGAGTCCCTCCTCCTCCGACTCAGTCCCCAGCCAGTCAGTAACTGAGAGAGGAACACCAAGCCCAGCCCCCTTGCCTCGAGGCCAGGCACGTCTGCGGTCTCCTGTTGAGAGCTGCAGTGGGACCAGGCTGAGGCTAGACCCCAGCTGCACCCGAGCTTGCTTGGCGCCTCCCTGGCCCTGCCTCCTTCACTGCCTTTCTCCCCAGAGCCTGCCCTCGATCCGCCACATGCACAAGGATTCTCCTCACAGGGAACCTGCTCTACCTACAGGCTCCTACCTCAAAGCGCCGTGGGGAGATTCAGCTGAGATAATGAGTGTGCAAGTGCAATGCTGGCTGGAGCGTGCTGGACTCAGTGGACGGAACCTGAGTTCAGGTTTAAAGAGAAACCACCCAAGGTTCTCTTCTCGGGTCTCAAACCAAGTGGACTAGTGCTTGCCTGCTGGCAAGAACTCAAAAGAGATGCATTTTTTTTATTCACTAACACATTCAAGCACACCAAAACCTTTACTGAGCATCTGTGTATGCCAGACACTGTCGAGGTAGAGGGATATAGCAGTAAATAACCTGACGAGACTGTTCCCTCCCCAGAGTCCTGAGTTGGTTGAGGAGGTAAACAGTGACCAGTTCTATGATCTGAGAAGCACGGAGGTGAGCCTCATCCAGGTGTGGGTGGCTGAGGAAGGCTTCCTGGAGAAGCACCATCTAAGCTGAGACTGAACAAGCAGAGGAAGGTGGGGCAGTGATTCGGTAGAGAGTGGGTCTGGGGAGGGCTCCAGGACGTGCGTTTTAAAACGGGAACTACCCCAGGCCAGGGACTGGGTGTTTCCTAGAATGAGGGACTTTTGGTGCTAAAATTGGGAAAGTCCCAGGTAAACTGGGACAAGGTGGCCACCCTGGCTGTAGGTAGGGAGAGCCCTTGACAGTTTTTTAGCAAAGAAATGACATGATCAGTTTTGTGCTTCTGGAAAGGTCACTGGGCTGCCCTGGCGATAGCTAGGTGGGATCTCTCTGGAGACAGGGAGACCAAAAAGGAGGCCTGAGCAAGAGTGGAGGGAGATGCGGTAGGTCCACACTTGAGAAAAAACTTCAGGCAGCACTATTATCAGGACTGGGTGAAAGGCTGGATGGGGGAGAGCAATGAGTGTCAAAGACGGCTTCCAGAGTGGGCACCTGGACAGCCAGGAGATGATGCTTGCAAACCAAGATGACAGCTCATGGGGGAGAAGCAGTTTCAGGAGGGGAAAGGAATAAATTCAGTTTGGTTCATGATGAGCATGAGGTCCCTGAGACACATTTAGATGGACAGTTGGATATACTCTGGAGCTCAGGAGAAAAGCTGGGCTGGAGAGAGAAATCTCAGAATCCTTAGCATCTAGGTTGTAATGGAAGCCACGGGAGAAGGTGGTTGCTGACTGGGCATGCCCTACTTCTCATGGTCTCTGAGAAGAACAGGGATTTGGAAGTGAATGGTCCCTGCCCTTCAAAGATCCTGGGCTAGTTAAGAAGGCAGACTCGTGGAGTTCACCGAAACACACTTACCCAATTTCATGCCTTCTGAAACCCTCCAAAATCCAATTCGACTACAGATTTTCTTTCTCCTCCATAGATGAGGAGAACAGTAGTGGAGAAAAGAATACCATTTGGAAGCTGGAAAGCAGGTGGATGAGTAGAAACTGATTTAGCCCTTAGAGAGCAAGATCTTAAGCCAACAGTAGAAAAAGCTGAGAATCAACCAAATATACCCTGCTGAGTGCTCCAAAGATCCAGGGATTAGCAGCAACAGGTCCCTTTGGAGGTGGTTTTGGGCAAAGATTGTGAACCTGAAGAACACTGTCTGGGAGCTGACCTAGACACTCGCCCTCCTGTAGAGTAACTGCCCTTACCTCCTCCCAGCAAACTGTGAAGGATTATTCTCTGGAGAGGGAAAAACTGTTTCCATACTGGGGAATGCCAGGCACTGCTGGGGGTGGGAGAACAGAACCAAACACGGGAATGAAATTAACCTGTGTGTTGTAGGCCCAACCCGAAACCCCACCAGGCTCCCAGGACATGGCAGCTCGGCCTTCACCCTCCAAGCAGGGCATTGGAAGGGTCTTTGCTGGGGAACCTGACCGGTCAAATGGGTCTGATATTATAGGTTTCCCAACAAAGAACCCACCCACCTCTCTATGTTGATGCTCTATGCGTGGTTGGAGCTTCTAGGGCACTTTTGTCTGCCACTCTCCATAATATCAGGAAACCATCAAGAATTATAAGGCATGCGAGACAACCTTTAATCTGAAAGAGGCAAAAATAATGTACTTAAAATGTAACTTGGTGGAGAGTGGCTGTAGCTCGGTGGTTGTGTGCCTGTCTCCGACATACGAGGTCCTGGATTCAATCCTTAGTACCGCCTTAGAAAAACCCAAAAAATGTAACTTGAAAGACTCAGGGACTAAGTGAAGACAGAAATATTAGAGAAAAAAGAAAAGATACTGAATAATGAAACAAGAACAGAATATTATAAAAAGAAGCCCTTCAATGAAGAGAAATGAGATATTGGGAAATTAAAACTGGTCATAGAAATTAAAAAGAAAAACACCTCATTTCGAGGATTGGAAGATAAAGATGAGGAAATGTCACAAAAATAAAACCAAAAAGGCAAAGAAGCATATTTTAAAAGGTTAAAAAATAAGAAAATATATCCTTTTATTTGGGTAGTAGGAGTTGAAGAAAGAAGAACTAAGGAAAATGAAGGAAATCATTCAAGAAAACTTCTCTCAAACTGAAGAAAATGACATACTGGGTTGAAAAGGCTGACCAAGTGTTTGGTACAATTGATACAAGTAGATTCATAGCATGACAGATAATTTTAAAATTTCAGAACACTATGAATAACAGAGGTTTCAGAAAGAAAAATTAAGTCACATACAAAGGATTAGAAGTCAGAATAGTGCTGGACTTCTTAAAGGAAGATAGACAATGGATCAAAGCCTTAAAAATTCTGAAGGAAAATCATTTCGAACTTAAATTTTATATCCAAACAAACTAGTGGGAGAGTAGGATAAAAATACTTTCATATATGTAAGGGCTACCTTGGCTTACCTCCCATACATCCCTTCTCAGGAAGCTACTGGAAGATGTGCTTCACCAAACCAAAGGATTAAACCAAAAAAATTGGGAAGATAAGGAAAAGAGTGGGTCTAACACAGAGATCCCAGGAAAATCCTAGGATGACCATCTCTGCACTGGGCAAAGAGGACAATGAGCCCAGCCTAAAGCAGAACATAAAGCTTACAAGAAACCACTCCGAGAAGGTAAAATGGACAGAAATGTCAACACAAATGAACATATTGAGAAGACGTTTAGATCTCTGGCAGGGAGTTTAGGTGTGAATTTTAAAATTATAAAAAAACTAACAAAACAATGAGACAATGATTATCTCCTGAGGTGGGAGGTTTGGAGGTAGAAAGAGTAATCATAATTTACTAAATGACTGTTCTGAACAGCTTATGTGGTCCTAAGAACTTGGCCGCTGACTGCTGACTGCTGGCCTAGCCAAGGAAGATGTAACTAAACGGCGAGGAGCGTGAGAATGGAACATGCTGGAGAGAAAAATTACTCTCTTCCACAGGACAAATCAGCAGATAATGTTTAAAACAGAAACAGTTGAGAAATGTTTGATGTTTGAAAAGATGGAGATAAATATCAAGAGACAGAGTTGAAAGTGGTTGTCTCTGAAGCCTGGAAAATGGTGTAGCGAGGTTGGGGGCAGAAACTGCTGCATGTCTTAGAAACCCGTAGAACTCACTGACTCTTCTAACCACGCACAAGAATGAACCTGGCTCTCCCTGTACGGGCCCATCTACGTTGAGAAGACCTTGTGCTGTGTCTCTGTCTTCTGGGCATCACTCAATTTTCCCGGGAGTCTTCTGCCCAGGCAAGTACTGTGGTTGTTCATCGCAGGATTTTCCTGAAAGACCCACCAGCTCTTCAACGGAAAGCATCAGCGGGTTGTGCCCTGAGATTCTTTCAATCTCTTGCCTCAGAATCTTGGCTTTGCTGTTTCCAGCCATCCTGAACTGTTTCATTGTGATTCTTGCCCAGTCTTAATCAAGCCCCCACTTTGAAAGACCCACCTTAAGTCAAATTTATAATTCTCAATAGATTCTAACCTTGCCTTCCTGCCTCTGAGACATTGTCAAAGCATCACCTGTGGTAAGCAGTAAACTCAGCTTTGTCTTATCAAGAGGTTGTATCGAAGATTTTTAGGGAGTCAAACATTTTTTTATAATAACTTAGATAAAAGGTATTTTGTTCTTTCAAAAAGGAATAAATGTGGGGTAAGGAACAAAAGACCATGGGAATACAGAAGAGTGATGGAATTTGCCTAGGATGGTTGGAAATGCTTCAAAAGAGCTGATACGGAGGAGCAGGAGTTTGTCAAGAGAAGGGGGTGCACAGAGAGGAGAGCGTCTGTGGGAGCAAGGGGGTGGGACTCTGGGCAACCATGACAGGAGCGCGAGGCCCCGGTGGAGAAGCCGCGAGCCCCGGTGGAGCCGGGGCTGGGTCCGGGAGCGGGGCCCAGGGAGGGGGCGGGTTGAAGCTGGGACGTGCTTTGTAGGGTGAGGTCTGCATCAGGGGATCACACTGGCAGGATGAAGCGCGGTGGGGGCCGGGGCCGCTGCCCCATGGCTGGGTCCTGGGAGTGCGCGAGCTTCGCTTGCTGCGAAGGCAGAAAGAGGCCTCCAGCTCGCGGCTGACTCCTCCACCAACCTCTGCGTGCTCTGGGGACTCGGTCCCCTTGGCTGTCAAGCGCGCCGCCTGGAACAGCTTTGCCGTTCTCAAACGGTTACTGCGATTACTGCGGGGACTGATGCGATAACTGCAAACACGTCAAGCGGTATCAGGTGCTAGTTACACATTCAGAGTTTGTTACCTGTACGTGTGGCAGGGCAGGCTTGCTTCGCCCGCGCCTGCCCAGCCCGTCCTCCTCACCCCCTTCGGGCAGGTGGTCCTTGGCAAGTCCGCGTAAAGGAGGACTGTGTCGGGGCAATGCCAAGTTAGCAAGCCTGTAGGGGCGGCTTGTCCTGTGGACACACCTCTGCGAGGGGGAGCTCCAGAGACAACGCCCCGCAGCCGCGACCCCTCGGAGGTCCTCACAAAATACTGAGGGGCATGAGCAAGGAAAAGGATCTCCAGGACCCCCATCGAAGAAGAAAGTCAATTCCTGTTTGCCTCATCACCGGAACCCTGTCCATGTCCTCCACCAGCTGAGAAAAGAGGTTTTCTTTGCGTGAAGAACTGCCCCAAGCATTCCCCCAGGCACTGCAGATAAGACCTGGGGGTTCACATGTTTCTTTCCAAGGTGAAATTCCTGTTGTCGTTTCACTTCCCAACTAAATGATACATGTGCAATGTGGACAAAAGCCAGAACTCGCCCGCATCCTACCCAGACCTCCTCCCCAGAGCGCAAGCTGCCAGTGTTCGGTGGACTCCACGCCATGCATAATTTAGAGCTCGAACCCAGCAGCCGTGCAGGAAGGCCTCCAGGTCCTTGGAGGGAGGGGGCGGCAGAGGCTGAGGCGGGGCTTGGGGCTTGGAAGAGACCCTCCCACCCTTGTGAGGGGAGGGGTCTTGTCAGGAGCCACCTCCTCTGCCTCTTGCGCCAAGCAGGTCCCCTCTTGTTGCCCACGGCACCCCATTCGTGGAGACTAAGCCCTGGTGAGGTGGGGGACGAGGAGAGAGACCCCCAAACAGAGGCCCAAGGAGCCAGGGCTCAGGCAGGAGGCAGCTGGCAGGGGTCCCTGGCTCCCACTGCTCCTCCCGTCCCCTCGGCTGGCCAGCTCCTGCGGGAGCCCCGTGGCCCCTGTGCCACCTCCCACAGAAAAGAGGAAGTGGGTCAGGATTTTCATTTCAGGAATCCAAACCATCAAGGAACACAGTGAAGGTACATGCTGGAAATCCACCAAATTAACTGAACTCCAATTACCTAAAGACAAGATATCCTGGTCCTTCGGCTTATATTCTACTGGGGTGGGGGGCGGGGGATGTCTACAGAGGCAAAGTTCCTTTCTCAGAAAAATTACTTTGCCATGCCATTGGTTGAAAAGAGGGATCAGAACTCTTCCTCCCCCTGTATCATTTGGAAAATGCGGTTAACTCTAAGATCCTGAGCTGGAAGGCAAGCGGGCCGGGCCCAGGCTCTCCCAGCCTGCTCCTTGTTCGGTGAATCTCGGAGTTCAGGTGAGGCATGCAGGCCCCCAGAGCTCATTCGCTGCAGGCGCTCGGGGCGTAAACCAATTTCCTCTGGAGGGGCCCAGGCGCGGGCTTCCGGCCGCTGGTCTGCTGGACGTTTGCTGCCTCTTAGGGCTGGACTCAAGTGTGCTGACACCAGGCCTCAGGGTGGCCCGCTGCCCCCTCCCCAGTAACCCTGCCTGCTGCCTCTGGGGGGCTCAAGTGAGAGGAAAAGAGGGAGTGAAGGAAAGAGGGAGAGAGGGAGGGAGGGAGAGAGAGAGGGAAGGGAGGAAGAAGAGGAAAGAGAAACATGGCCCGACGCCAGGCTGAGGCCCCAGACCCGCAGACCCCCAGGCACGCGCCGCCCCCGCTCCCCACGCCCAGGGCGCGGCTTCCACCTCTCACTGCACCCGGCGCTGGAGGACTGTAGGACTGGGGAGCCGGGGAGCCGGGTGCAGGGCCCTCACTGGAGGAGCCTCGGCCTGGCCCTGGCTCCGGATGTCCTTCTCAGCTCCAGGGTCGCCTGATGCAAAGGTCATCAGGCCAGAGAGCCACAGCTCCTCCCCGGAGGGCGGGCGGACAGACGGACACGGGACCTGCGCGGGGGCTGCAAAGGCAGCAGGACCCGGCGGGGACCCCAACGCCCTGCAGAGGCGACCACCCGCTCCGCGCCCGGGGGCCATGCACAGGCAAGAGAGCAGACCCCTCGGCCTGCCCTCCCGCCACCAAGGAGCCCCCGCGTGGACGCCCCCCCTCCAGAGCCCCGGCGTGGACTCCCCCCTCCAGAGGCCCCGCGTGGACTGCCCCCCCTCGAGGAGCCCCGGCGTGGACTCACCCCCTCCATAGCCCCCGCGTGGACTCCCTACCCCCTCCAGGGACCTGGCATGGACTCCCCCCCTCAGAGCCCCCGCGTGGATTCACCCCCCCTCGAGGAACCCCCGCGTGGACTCCCCCCTCCCCCAGGATTCCCCGCGTGGACTCCCCCCCTCCAGAGCCCCCGTGGACTCACCAAGCTCGCGAGGGGCGCGACGGCTGCTCATGGCCCGCGGGTGCTCGGCTCAGCCCGGCGCTGTGCACCCTCACCAGGCCGGGGCCCCAGGGCCCTTGGAGAGGGAAGGCGGTGGGTGAAGTCTGGGAGACAGGAGGCAGGGGGGCCGCCCCGGCCCCTCAATCCCGCCGCACACTCGGCCGCTCAGGTTTCGCGGAGCCGCGGGCCTCACGTTTCAGGCATCATTTAAACATGAGGGCCCGGAGGGGCCCCCGCCACCACCGCCCCAGGGCCCCGGGGCCCTGCGCCAGGAGCGCGTGGGGGCGAGGAAGCGGCTAGCCGAGCCCCGGCCGGGAGGCCCTCCAGGGGGGCGCGCGTTCTCCCGGGGGCTTCTGCTGAAACTGGACCCCAGGAGTAGCAGGGGGCGTCTGAGCAGCCTAGGCCCTGCGCGAGGGCGCTGAGGTCGGCGCCCCCCAGCCCCCGCCTCAACGAGGGCTCATCTGGCGGCTCTGAGGGTCAGAAGGCCCCCCTGGCAGGCTGGTGGCTCCGGTGGGTCCTCGGATCCTCCATGGTGGGTCTAAGAGCAGCGACGGGGAAACACACATTTCATTTTCCCTGACCTGTCACTGGCAATCAGCATTTCCTTCAGTCATGAATGCAGACAACGGGTGAGATTTTGTTTCCAATGGAAGTCACAGATATTTTCACACAGGGCTGTTGGCGAAACCTGAAAAGACACCTGTGCTTACCGCTCCTTGGAACATGGCGGTAGCCAGGAGGCCTGGTGTTCGATTATTCGGAAGCACGTGTGTCCTCACGACAGGCCTGTAGAAAGGTTTTGATAACTTTGCAAAATAAGGGGGTGGGAGGAGCTGCTGGGGCAGTGGACTCTAAAACACACGTGCAGGCCAGCTCAGGCTTTACAAATTTCCCCTTTGCCGCCTCCCCTTCCTCTCCCAGCCCCTGCGGGCTGACTGCGTGGCACACCAAAGGCTGCAGCAAATGAGGCACGCCCCCTGCCGCGGCTGCCCCCAGCCCTGTCCCCGATGAGCGGGGCGCCCCGTGGAACCCTTGGCCTGCTCTTCCTCCTCTCCTGCCTGGCGAAGGCTGTCAGTCCCTCCTGTCCCGCCTGCCTTACCTGGCGGTGGGTGCGCCACCAGCTCTTCCTTCCAGGTAACGACGAGCACGCGTTGTGGGCCCCGGGGATGCTTCATGAGCGAAACGAGGAGGCGGCCAGGTTCAGGCCTTGGTGTCCGAAGGGACGGGCTAGGGATTTAGACATTTCTTTTCTCTCATGGCAAAACCTGTTTTCCACAGTCACTGCTGTGGAATTAAAAATCCAAGTGTGGACAGGAGGGGGCAAGATGGCTTCTGAGTAAGTACACCGTTGTCACCTCTCTTACAAAGGACTGGCTGTGTGGGGACGGAGTCCTACTGCAGCAGGCTGTTTTGGGAACCTGCAGGGCGGGAGGTGTCTGGACATGCATCTGGCAAGACTGCAGCAGAATCGGTGCTTGCTCAAGGTAGAACTGCGGGTTTCGAACACTGAACTCGGACGCCGTGGGAAGGTAAATCCCTCCCCCCTAGGGCTAAGAGCTGCGGCATTCACTGAGAACTGCCGGTGGTGGGGCAGTGTTTCCAAGCCCCGTGTTTCCCAAACGCGTGAACCCCAACCCTGTGTCCCCTGAACCCCTGCGGCCCACGTTTCACAGACCTACATACCCTGAGTCCACATTCTCCCGGGCCTTTGTTTCCTGAGCCCAGCACTCCTGGAAATCGGGCACCGCCCTACCCCTCCAGTCTCAGACTAACTCCAGGAGTGGGAGAGCTTAGGTGGGAGGTGCAGAGGGCCCAAGGAGGGCAGGTTCAATTTTCTGGCCCCTCCCCTTTTATTGCGTTTGGAGGAACATATCAGCTGACTTGAGGAGAGCCAAGGAAGAGAGGAGAGGCGAATCTGGTGAGAGAGCCCAATGTACCTAAACGCCCTGGGATAGGAAACTTGGTCTGGGAGAAGGTGGAGTCAGAAAATTAACTACCCCCTTGCAGCACACCTAAGGGAGAGGGACAGTAGGACGTGCTTTACAGGCTTCCAAGAGCACATTTAGGGTTCCAGACAAAGGGTGGGTGCTCTCTCAAGAAATTAAGAGTCATTACTTTCTCAGGTGAGTTGGTTCACCAGGAACCCATTTGAATTTCCTACGGGGGCCCTCACACAGCCTTCCTGCTGCCTTGGAAGAGAGGGAAGTGAGGAAGGGAGAAAGGGGGAAGGTCAGACTCCTAAGTAGTTTATTAAATTGCAAAGAGGATTCTTTGCCTGAGGCCTTGTCTGGTCTTCTTTGTTTTCTTGTTTTTCCTTCCTCTTTATCCCCCCATGGTCCCCTTTTCTTTTCTTTTCCCTTTTCCACCCTTTTCTTTTTCTTGCTCTGCTTTTTTTTTTTCCTTTTTTTTAAAAATTAGTGCTGCAGGCAACATATTTTATTTGCTGTGCTTCCTCATCCTCAATTTTCTCTTTTCTGTATGTACTGATTTTGGCTACCAATGCTATCCCCTTTCCTTTACGTTATTCTCTCCTCTGTTATTTATTGTTTCTCTTACATTCTACCTCTCTCT